>NC_045435.1:126682471-126726607 GCF_002776525.5 Piliocolobus tephrosceles | reverse complement strand
AACCTGCACGTTATGCACATGTACCCTAGAACTTAAAGTATAATAAAAAAAAAAAAAAAAAAGAAAGTCGTTCTTTGAGGGTTCTGTGAAGGGATAGTAAGTGGACACCAGACACCTCTGTGAGGCATGGAATTGTCTTCCATTGAAAATCAGAGAGAAACTTTCTGTGCAACTCTTTTGTGATATTTGTGTTCATCTCATAGAGTTAAATCATTCTTTAGATTGAGCAGTTTGAAATCACTGTTCAAGTGGAATCTGAGAAAGGACATTTGGAAACGCTCTTTAGAATATCTTGAAAAAGAAATAACCTCAGAGAGAAGCAAGAAGGAAGCTTTCTGTGAAACTGCTATGTGTCATGTGAATTCCACTCACACAATTAAGCTTCTTTTTTCATTGAGCTGTGTCATAACACTGTTTTTGTTCAGACTGCAAAAGGATATTCTGGAGGGATTTGAGACTTACGGTGAGAAAGGAAACCTCTTCAGATAGAAACTGGGAGAAGCTTTCTGAGGAGCTGCTTTGTGATGTGTGCATTCCATCACAGAAATATACCTTTCTTCTCCTAGAGGATTCCCGAATCCCTTGGAGAAAAAGCTACCAAGAGATATTCAGGAGTATAGCGACGACTGTGGTGGAAAAGGAAATACCCTCAAACAAACACTAGAAAGAAGATTTCAGTGAAACAGCTTTGTGTTAGATAGATTTATTCATCTCACATAGTTAAAACTTTACTTATATTATTCAGTTTGGAAACTCCGTCACGCACAGTTCCAAGAAGGGACATTCGGGGGCACATTCAAGTCTATGGTGAAAGAGGAGATATCTGTAGACAAAAACTTGATAGAAACTTCCTGAGAAACTACTTTGTGATGTATGCATTCCACTCAGGGAGTTATGCCTCTTTTCTCACAAGGCAGTGTTTGAACACTGATCCTTTGAAACCGAAAAAGTCATATTTCAGAACACATTGAGGACTATTGCGAATAGTGAAATATACTGAAATGAGATCCAAAAAGAAGCATCCTAATAATGTGCTCTCTGATATGTGCATTCGCTTCACATGGTTAATGCTTACTCTATGTTGCACAGTTTCGAAACCCTGTCTTTGAAGAATCTGTGAAGGGATATTTAGTGACACACTGATGCTTGTGGTGAGCAAGGAAACATGTTCCGATGAAACATGCAGAGAAACGTTCTGAGCAAGTGCTTTGCGATGTGTGTACTCGTCTCATAGAATTAAACCATTCCTTCGATTGAGCAGCTTGAAATCACTGTTTTTGTGGAATCTGAGGAAGGACATTTGGGAATGATCCTTAGAATATGGAGAAAAAAATATTCTCAAGAATAATTCAATAGGAAATTTCTGTGAAACTGCTCTGCTCTGTGTCATCTTAATTGCTCTCGCTCAGTTAAGCCTCTCATTTCATTGAGCAATTTTCTCACCCTCTGTATATTTAGCGTGTGATGGAATATTTGGGAGCACTTTGAGGCTTACGGTGAAAAAGGAAATATGTTCAGACCGAAACTGGGGAGAAGCTTTCCGAGGAAACGCTTTGTGATGTGTTCATTCCACTCACAGTGTTATACCTCTCTTCAAATACAGCGTCAGCAAACCCTTTTGGAGAAACTTGTAGCAAGTGATATTTGGGAGCATGTTGATGCTGATGGTGAAAAGGGGAAATAGCCTCACACAAAACTTGAAGGAAGCTTTCTAGGAAACTACTCTGTGATATGTGTAATCATCTCACATAGATAAAGCTTTCTTTGCATTACAAATACAAACTGGACAGAAGCTTTCTGAGAAACTACTTTGTGATGTATGCATTCCACTCAGGGAGTTATACCTCTTTTCTCACAAGTCAGTGGCAAATAGTGAAATATACTGAAATAAAATGGAGAAAGAAGAGTTCCAAGAATCTCCTCTCTGATATTCACATTCAATTTAAAGAATTTATTCTTACACCATGTTGCCCAGTTTGAAATTCTGTCTTTGAAGAGTCTGTGAAGGGATATTTTGTGCCGCCCAGAGGGTTGTGGTGAGTGAGGAAACATCTTCCAATGAAACCTGCAGAGTAACTTTCTGAGCAACTGCTTTGCAATGTGTTTATTTGTCTCATAGATTTAAACCGTTCTTTGGATTGAGCAGATTGAAGTCACTGTTTTTGTGCAATCTGACGAAGGACATTTGGGAGTGATCCTTAGAACATGGAGAAAGAAATATCCTCAGGTAAAATCCAGAAAGAAGCTTTCTGTGAAACTACTCTCTGTTGTCTTAATTCCTCTCGCTTAGTTAAGCCTCTTCTTGTGTTGAGTTATTTTATACCCCTGTGTATGTTTTGCATGTGACGGGACATTCATGGGCACTTTGAGGCTTATGGTGAAAAAGGAAATATGTTCAGACCGAAACTGGAGAGAAGCTTTCCGAGGAACTGCTTTGTGACGTGTGCATTCCACTCACAGTGTTCTACCTCTCTTCTCATATAGCATCAGAGAAACCGTTTTTAAGAAAAAGGTACCAAGTGATATTCAGGAGCATCGTGATGCCGATCTTGAAAAGGGAAATAGCTTCAGACAAAACCTGGAAAGAAGTTTTCTAGGAAACTACTCTGTGATATGTGTTATCATCTCACAGAGATAAAGGTTTCCTTACATTACACAGCTTGAAAAATGTCATGGACGGATCCACGAAGGGACTTTCGGGAGCACACTCAGGACTATGGTGAAAAAGGAAATATCTTCAGATAAAAACTGGAAAGAAGCTTTCTGTGAATCTGCTTGTTTATTTGTTTATTCTTCTCTCATAGGTGAAGCTTTCTTGACATTACACAGTTTGGAAACTCCCTCGTGGATGGATCCACGAAGGAATATTTGGGATCACATTCGGGCCTATGGTCAAATAGGAAATATAGTCAGATAAAAATTAGAGGGAATATTTCTGAGAAACTGCTTGGTGTTGGGTGAATTCCACTCAGGGAGTTTTAATGTTCTTCTCTTAATGCACAGTTTGAACACTGTTCCTGTAAAACAAAAAGAGTGATATTCAGAGCACGTTGAAGACTATGGCAAAATGAAATGTCGTGCAATAAAAAACAGAAAGAAGCACTCAAGGAAACTGCTCTCTGACATGTACATTCTTTTTCCTGGGTTAAAGCTTACTCTACATTTCCCAATTTGAAAGTTGGCCTTTGAAGTTTCTGCGAAGAGATAGTAAGTGGCAACCGGAGGCCTGAGTCGAGCAAGGAAACGTTTCCCATTGAAAATTGGAGAGAAGCTTTCTGCAAAAGTATTTTTTGATGTTTGTGTTCATCTCAAAGAGTTAAATCATTCTTTGGATTGACGAATTTGAAATCACTGTTTCTGTGGAATCTGAGAAAGGACATTTGGAGACGCTCTTTAGAATATCCTGAAGAAGACATAACCTCAGAGAGAAACCAGAAGGTAGCTTTCTGTGAACCTGCTCTGTGTCACGTGAATTCTGTTCACACAGTTAAGCTTCTCTTTTCATTGAGAAGTCTCATAACACTGTTTTTGTTTAGACTGTGATGGGATATTCAGGGGCAGTTTGAGGGTTACATTGAGAAAGGAAACTTCTTCAGATAGAAACTGGAAAGAAGCTGTCTGAGGAGCTGCTTTGTGACGTGTGCATTCCACTCACAGAAATATACCTTTCTTCTCCTAGAGGATTCCAGATTCTCTTTTGAGAAAAAGCTAACAAGAGACATTCGGGAGTATAGGGACAGCTATGGTGAAATAAGAAATATCCTCAGACAAAAACTGGAAAGAAGATATCTGTGAAACTGCTTAATGGTAGATATAACTATTCATCTTGCATAGTTCAAAGCTTTCTTATATTATGCAGTTTGGAATCTACATCATGCACGAATCCGCAAAGAAACATTCAGGAGCACATTCAGGCCTACTGTGAAAGAGGAAATATCTTCAGATAAAAACTGGATAGAAGCTTTCTGAGAAACTACTTGTAATCTATGCATTCCGCTCAGGGAGTTATACCTCTTTTCTCACAAGACAGTGTTTAAACACTGTTCCTGTGTAACCGAAAATGTGATATTTCACAGCGCACTGAGGACTATGGCAAATAGTGAAATGTTCCAAAATAAAACCGAGAAAGAAGCGTTCCAAGAATCTGCTCTCTGATATGTGCGTTCACTTCACAGAATTTATGCTTTCCCTATGTTGCCCAGTTTCGAAATTCCGTCTTTGAAAAATCTGAGAAGGGATATTTAGTGACACCTGGAGGCTTGTGCTGAGCAAGGAAACATTTTCCGATGAAACCTGCAGAGTAACTTTCTGAGCAACTGCTTTGCAATGTGTGTATTCATCTCATAGATTTAAACCGTTCTTTGGATTGAGCAGATTGAAACACTGTTTTTGTGGAATCTGAGGAAGGACACTTGGGAACAATCCTTAGATCACGGAGAAAGAAATACCCTCAGGTAAAATCCAGAAAGAAGCTGTCTGTGAAACTGCTCTGTGTGGTTGTAATTCCTCTCGCTCAGTTAAGCCTCTCTTTTCATTGAACATTTTTCTAACCCTGTGTATGTTTCATGCGTGATGGGATATTCGGGAGCACTTTGAGGCTAACGGTGAAAAAGGAAGTATGTTCGGACCGAAACTGGAAAGAAGCTTCCCGAGGAACTGCTTTGTGACGTGTGCATTCCACTCACACTGTTATATCTCTCTTCTCATACAGCGTCGAGGAAACTCTTTTGGAGAAACAGTCACTAAGTGATATTCAGGAACATGTTGATGCCGATGGTGAAAAGTGAAATAGCCTCAGACAAAAACTGGAAAGAAGCTTTCTAGGAAACTACTCTGTGATAAGTATAATAACCTCACATAGGAAAAGCTTCCTTTATATTACGCAGCTTGGAAACTTCTTCTTGGATGGATCCACAAAGGGATATTTGGGATCACATTTGGGCCTGTGGTGCAATAGAAAATATAGTCAAATAAAAACGGGAGAGAAGCTTTCTGAGAAACTGCTTGGTGATGTGTGCTTTTCACTCAGGGACTTATAAATTTCTTCTCATAAAGCACAGTGTGAACACTGTTCCTGTGAAATGAAAAGAATGATATTCGTAGCAAATTGTAGACTATGGCTAAAAGTGAAATGTCATGCAATAAAAAACAGGAAGAAGCACACGAAGAGTCAGCTTTCTGACATGTCCATTCTTTATACAGGGTTAAAGCTTCCTCTCCATTTCCCAGTTTGAAAGTTGGTCTTTGAGGATTCTGCGAAGGGATAGTAAGTGGCAACCAGAGGCCTGTGTCGAGCAAGGAAATGTCTTCCCCCCAAAATTGGAGAGAATCTTTCTGCACAACTCTTTCATGATGTTTGTATTCATCTCATAGAGTTAAATCATTCTTTGGATTGAGCAGTTTGAAATCACTGTTTCTCTGGAATCTGAGAAAGCACATTTGGAAATGCTATTTAGAATATCCTGAAAAAGATATAACCTCAGAGAGAAACCAGAAGGAAGCTTTCTGTGAAACTGCTCTGTGTCATGTGAATTCTCCTCACACAGTTAAGCTTCTCTTTTTATTGAGCTGTACCATAACACTGTTTTTTTTTAGTCTGTGAGGGGATATTCTGGAGAGCTTTGAGGCTTACAGTGAGAAAGCAAATGCCTTCAGATAGAAACTGGAGAGAAGCTCTCTGAGGAGCTGTTTTGTGACGTGTGCATTCCACTCACAGAAATATACCTTTCTTCTCCTAGAGATTTCCAGAAACCATTTTGGAGAGAGAGCTACCAAGATATATTCCAGAGTATAGCGATGACTATGGTGAAAAAGGAAATATCCTCAGACAAACCTGGAAAGAACATTTCTGTGAAACTGCTTTGTGTTAGTTATATTTATTCATCTTGCATAGTTAAAACTTTAATTATATTATGCTGTTTGGAAACTCCGTCATGCACCGATCTGAGAAGGGACATTTGGGAGCACATTCAGGCCTACGGTGGAAGAGGAGATATCTTCAGATAAAAACTGGATAAAATATTTCTGACAAACTAATGTGTGATGTATGAACTCCACTCAGGGAGTTATACCTCTTTTCTCACAAGGCAGTGTTTGAAAAATGTTTCTCTGAAACCGAAAAAGTGATATTTTGTAACGCATTGAGAACTATGGCGAATAGTGAAATATACTGAAAGAAAATCGAGGAAGAAGCATTCGAAGAATCTGCTCTCTGGTATGTGCATTGACTTCACAGAGTTAAAGCTTACTCTATGCTGCCCAGTTTTGAAACTCTGTCTTTGAAGAATCTGTGAAGGGATATTTAGTGACACCCAGAGGCTTGTGGTGAGCGAGGAAATGCCTTCTGATGAAACCTGCAGAGAAACGTTCTGAGCAACTGCTTTGCGATGTGTTTATTCGTCTCATAGAATTAAACCCTTCTTTGGATTGAGGAGCTTGAAATCACTGTTTTTGTGGAATCTGAGGAAGGATATTTGGGAACAATCTTTAGAATATGGAGAAAGCAATATCCTGAGGTAAAATATAGAAGGAAGCTTTCCGGGAAACTGCTCTGTGTCGTCTTAATTCTTCTCACTTAGGTAAGCCTCTCTATTCTTTGAGAAGATTACTAGCCCTGTGTTTGTTTCACATGTGATGGGATATTCGGGAGTACATTCAGGCTAACAGTGAAAAAGGAAATATGTTCAGACCAAAACTGGAGAGAAGCTTTCCGAAGAACTGCTTTGTGAAATGTTCATTCCAGTCACAGTGTTATACCTCTCTTCTCATACAGGGTCAGGGAAACACTTTTGGAGAAACAGGTACCCAGAGATATGCAGGACCATGTTGATTCCGATGGTGAAAAGGGAAATAGCCTCATACAAAAACTGGAAAGAAGCTTTCTAGGAAACTACTCTGTGATATGTGTAATCATCTCACATAGATAAAGCTTTCTTTAAATTACGCAGCTTGGAAACTGTCATGGACGGATCCACAAAGGGATCTTCAGGAGTACATTCTCGATTCTGGTGAAAAAGGAAATATCTTCAAATTAAAACTGGAAAGAAGCTTTCAGCGAATCTGCTTTTTACTATGTTTATTCATCTCACATAGAGCATACTTTCTTTACATTACGCAGCTTGGAAACTCCCTCGTGGATGTTTGGGATGACCGTCTGGCCTATCGTAAAATAGGAAATATAGTCAGATAAAATGTGGAGAGAAGCTTTCTGAGAAACTGCTTGGTGATGTGTGCTTTCCCCTCAGGGAGTTGTAACTCTCTTCTTATATGGCACAGTTTGAACACTGTTCCTGTGAAACCAAAAGACTGATATTCGAGGCACATTGAAGACTATGGCAAAAAGTCAAAGGTCGTCCAAAAAAAAAAAAAAAAGAAAGAAAGAAAGAAAGAAAGAAAGAAAGAAAGAAAGAAAGAAAGAAAGAAGCACTCGAAGAAACTGCTCTCTGACATGTCCATTCTTTTCACAGGGTTAAAGCTTACTCTACATTTCCCAGTTTGAAAGTCGGTCTTTGAGGGTTCTGCGAAGGGTTACTAAGCAGCAACCTGAGGCCTGTGTGAGGATAGGAAATGTCTTTCATCGAAAATCGGAGAGAAGCATTCTGCGCAACCCTTTCATGATGCTTGTATTCATTTCATAGAGCTAAATCATCCTCTGGATTGAGCAGTTTGAAATCACTGCTTCTGTGGAATCTCAGAAAGGACATTTGGAAATGCTCTTTGGAATATCCTGAAAAACAAAAAAAGCCTTAGAGAAAAACCAGAAGGAAGCTTTCTGTGAAACTACTCTGTGTAACGTGAATTCCACTCAGAGAGTTAAGCTTCTGTTTTCATTGAGCTGTACCATAACACTGTTTTTGTTTAGTCTATGAAGGGATATTCTGGAGGGCCTTGAGGCTTATGTTGAGAAAGGAATCGTCTTCAGTTAGAAACTGGAGAGATGTTTTCTGAGGAGCTGCTTTTTGATGTGTGCATTCCACTCACAGAAATATACCTTTCTTCTCCTAGAGGATTCCTGAAACCATTTTGGAGAGAAAGCTATGAAGAGATATTCGGGAGTATAGCGACTACTATGGTGAAAAAAGGAAATGTCTTCAGACAAAAACTGGAAAGAAGATTTGTGTGAAACTGCTTTGTGTTAGATATATTTATTCGTCTCGCATAGGTAAACTTTAATTATATTACGCAGTTTGGAAACTCTGTCATGCACACTTCCACGAAGGGACATTCAGGAGCACATTCAGGCCTACGTTGAAAGAGGAAATATCTTCAGATAAAAAGTAGATAGAAGCTTTCTGAGAAACTACTTTGTGATGTATGTATTCTGCTGAGTGAGTTATACCTTTTTTCTCACAAGGCACTGTTTGAACACTGTTCCTGTGAAATCAAAAAAGTGATATTTCAGAAAGCATTGAGGACTACGGTTAATAGTGAAATAAAATTGAGGAAGAAGCATTCCAAGAATCTGCTCTCTGATATGGACATTCAGTTCAAAGAGTTAATGCTTACTCTATGTTGCACAGTTTCGAAACTCTGTCTTTGAAGAATCTGTGAAGGGATATTTAGTGACACACTGATGCTTGTGGTGAGCGAGGAAACATGTTCCGATGAAAACTGCAGAGAAACGTTCTGAGCAACTGCTTTGTGATGTGTGTATTCGTCTCGTAGGGTTAAATCATTCTTTGGACTGAGCAGCTTGAAATCACTGTTTTTCTGGAATCTGAGGAAGGACATTCGGGAAGTATCTTTAGAATATGGAGAAAGAAATATCCTCAGGTAAAATCCAGAAGGAAACTTTCTGTGAAACTGCTCTACGTCGTCTTAATTCCTGTTAATTAGATAAGCCTCTCTTTTCATTGAGCAGTTTTCTAGCCTTTTGTATGTTTAACGTGTGATGGGATATTCAGGAGCACTTTGATGCTAATGGTGAAAAAGGAAATATGTTCAGACCGAAACTGGAGAGAAACTTTCCGAGGAACTGCTTTGTGATGTGTGTATTCCAGTCACAGTGTTATACCTCTCTTCACATACAGCATCAGGGTAACCCTTTTGGGGGAACAGCTACCAAGTGATATTCGGGAGCATGCTGATGTTGATGGTGAAAAGGGAAATAGCCACAGACAAAAACTGGAAAGAAGCTTTCTAGGAAACTACTCAGTGATATGTGTAATTATCTCACATAATTATCTCCTTCTGGGTTTTACCTGAGGATATTTCCTTCTCCATGTTCTAAGGATGGTTCCCAAATGTCCTTCTTCAGATTCCACAAAAACAGTGATTTCAAGCTGCTCAATCCAAAGAATTGTTTAACTCTAGGAGATGAATACACACATCACAAAGCAGTTGTCCAGAACGTTTCTCTACAGGTTTCATCAGAAGACGTTTCCTCACTCATCACTAGCCTCCGGGCATCACTCAATATCCCTTCACACATTCCTCAAAGACAGAGTTTCGTAACTGGCAACATAGAGTAAGCATTAACTCTGTGAAGTGAATGCACCTATCAGAGAGCAGATTCTTGGAAGGCTTCTTCCTCGATTTTATTTCAGTATATTTCACTATTTGCGATAGTCCTCAATGTGTTCTGAAATATCACTTTTTCTGTTTCACAGGAACAGTGTTCAAACATTGCCTTGTGAGAAAAGAGGTATAACTCACTGAGTGGAATGCATACATCACAAAGTAGTTTCTCAGAAAGCTTCTATCCAGTTTTTCTCTGAAGATATCTCCTCTTTCACTGTAGGCCTGAATGTGCTCCCGAATGTCCCTTCGTGGATCTGTGCATGATGGAGTTTCCAAACTGCATAATATAGTTAAAGTTTTAACTACGTGAAATGAATAAATATATCTAACACAAAGGATTTTCACAGAAATCTTCTTTCCAGTTTTTGTCTGAGGATATTTCCTTTTTCACCATAGATTTACTTACATTCCCGAATGTCTGTTTGTAGCTTTTTTTCCAAAAGAGATTAAAGAATCCTCTAGGAGAAGAAAGGTACATTTCCCTGAGTGGAATGCACACGTCACAAAGAAGCACCTCAGAAAGCTTCTCTCCAGTTTCTATCTGATGACGTTTCCTTTCTCACCGTAAGCCTGAAAGCCCTCCAGAATATCCCTTCATAGGCTAAACAAAAACAGTGTTATGATACAGATCAATGAAAAGAGAAGATTAACTGTGTCAGCGGAATTCTCGTGACACAGAGCAGTTTCACAGAAAGCTTCCTTCTGGTTTCTATCTGAGGCTATTTATTTTTCAGGGTATTCTAAGAGCGTTTCCAAATGTCCTTTCTCATACTCCACAGAAACAGTGATTTCAAACTGCTCAATCCAAGGAATGATTTAACTCTGTGAAATGCATAAAAACTTGACGAAAGATGTGTGCAGAAAGCTTCTCTCCAATTTTCAATGGAAGACCTTTCCTTACCTAACACAGGCCTCTGGTTGCCACTTATTATCCCTTCACAGAACCCTAAAAGACGGACTTCCAAACTGGGAAATGTAGAGTAAGCTTTAACCCTGCGAAAAGAATGGACATGTCAGAGAACAACTTATTCGAGGGTTTTTTTCTGTTTTTTATTGGACGACATTTCACTTTTTGCCATAGTCTTCAATGTGCTCTGAATATCACTCTTTCTGTTTTACAGGAACAGTGTTAAAACTGTGCTTTATGGGAAGAATGTTATAACTCCCTGAGTGGAAAGCACACGTCACCAAACAGTTTCTCAGAAAGCTTCTCTCCAGTTTTTATCTGACTATATTTCCTATTTCACCACAGGCCCGAATATGATCCCAAATATCCATTTGCGGATTCATCCACAAGGGAGTTTCCAAGCTGCGTAATGTAAAGAAAGCTTCATCCATTTGAAATGAATAAACATAGTGAAAAGCAGATTCACAGAAAGGTACTTTCCAGATTTTATCTGAAGATATTTCCTTTCTCACCATAGTCCAGAATGTACTTTCGAAGGTCCCATTGTGGATCCGTCCATGACAGTTTCCAAGCTGCGTAATATAAAGAAAACTTTATCTATGTGAGATGATTACACATATGACAAAGTAGTTTCCTAGAAAGATTCTTTCCAGTTTTTGTCTGAGGCTATTTCCTTTTTCACCAACGGCATCAACGTGATCCCAAATATTACCTGGTACCTGTTTCTCCAAAAGAGTTTCCCCAATGCTGTGTGAGAACAGTGGTATAAAACTGTGACTGGAATGCATACGTCACAAAGGATTTCCTCGGAATGCTTCTCTCCAGTTTTGGTCTGAACATATTTCCTTTTTCACCGTTAGCCTCAAAGTGCTCCCAAGTATCGCATCACACGTGCAACATACACTGGGCCAGAAAACTGCTCAATGAAAAGAGAGACTTAACTGAGTGAGAGGAATTAAGGAGACAATGAGCAGTTTCACAGAAAGCTACCTTCTGGATTTTACCTGAGGATATTTCTTTCCTCATATTCTAAAAATCGTTCCCAAATGTCCTTCCTCAGATTTCTCTAAAACAGTGATTTCAAGCTGCTCAGTCCAAAGAGTGGTTTACCTCAATGAGACGAATACATACATTGCAAATCAGTTACTCAGAAAGTTTCTCTGCAGGTTTCATCAGAAGGCATTTCATCGCTCACCACAAGCCTCCAGGCGTCACTAAATATCCCTTCCCAGATTGTTCAAAGACAGAGTTTCGCACCTGGCAACATAAAGTAAGCATTAACTCTGTGAACTGAATGCACATATCAGAGAGCAATTGTTGGAACACTTCTTCCTCAATTTTATTTCAGTATATTTCACTATTCGCCATACTCCTCAATGCATTCCGAAATATCACTTTTTCGGTTTCACAGGAACAGTGTTCAAACACTGCCCTGTGAGAAAAGACGTATAACATCCTGAGTGGAATGCATACATCACAAAGTAGTTTCTCAGAGAGCTTCCATCCAGTTTTTACCTAAAGATATCTCCTCTTTTACCATAGGCATGAATGTGCTCCCGAATGTCCCTTCGCAGATCGGTGCATGACGGAGTTTCCAAACTGCATAATATAATTAAAGTTTTAACTATCCGAGATGCAAAAATATATCTAACACAAAGAAGTTTCACAGAAATCTTCTTTCCAGTTTTTGTCTGAGGATATTTCCTTTTTCACTCTTGTCGTCGCTATACTCCTGAATATCTCTTGGCAGCTTTTTCTCCAAAAGGGATTCTGGAATCCTCTAGGAGAAGAAAGCTATATTTCTGTGAGTGCAATGCACACGTCACAAAGCATCTCCTCAGAAAGCCTCTCTCCAGTTTCTATCTGAAGACGTTTCCTTTCTCACCATAAGCCTCAAAGCCCTCCAGAATATCCCTTCATAGACTAAACAAAAACAGTGTTATGATACAGCTCAATGAAAAGAGAAGCTTAACTGTGTGAGTGGAATTCACGTGACACACAGCAGTTTGACAGAAAGCTTCCTTCTGGTTTCTTTCTGAGGTTATTTCTTTTTCAGGATATTCTAAAGAGTGTGTCCAAATGTTCTTTCTCAGATTCCACAGAAGCAGTGATTTCAAATTTTTAAATCCAAAGAATATTTTACCTGTATGAGATGAATACAAACATCACAAAAGAGTTGCACAGAAAGCTTCCATCTGATTTTCTATTTAAGACATTTCCTTGCCTCACACAGGCCTCTGGTTGCCACTTCCTATCCCTTCACAGAAACCTAAACGATCAACTTTCAAATTGGGAAATGTAGAGTAAGACTTAACACTGTGAAAAGAACGGACATGGCAGAGACCATTTTCTTCGAGTTCTTCTTTCTGTTTTTTATTGGACAACATTTCACGTTTTGCCGTATGTTTCAATGTGCTCTGAATATCACTGTTTTGCTTTTACAGGAACAATGCTTAAACTGTGTTTTATGAGAAAAAAGTTATAACTCCCTGAGTGGAATGTACACTTAACCAAGCAGTTTCTCAGAAAGCTACTTTCCAGATTTCATCTGACTATATTTCCTATTTCACCGTAGGCCCGAAGGTGATCCCAAATATCCCTTCACGGACCCATTCCCAAGGGAGTTTCTAAGCTGTTTAATGTAAAGAAAACTTCATCTATCTGAGATGAATAAACATAGCAAAAAGCAGATTCACAGAAATCTTCTTTCCAGTTTTTATCGGAAGATATTTCCTTTTCATCATAGTCCTGAATGCGCTGGCGAAGGTCCCTTCGTGGTCCGTCCATGAGAATTTCCAAGCTGCGTAATGTAAAGAAAGCTTTATCTATGTGACATTATTAAACAGATCACAGAGTAGTTTCCTATAAAGCATCCTTCCAGTTTTTATCTGAGGCTATTTCCCTTTCCACCTTCAGCATCAACATGCTCCCGAATATCACTTCATACCTGTTTATCCAAACCGGTTTCCCAGACGCTGTATGAGAAGACAGGTATAACCCTGTGACTGGAATGCACGCGTCACAAAGCAGTTCCTCCAAAAGCTACTCTCCAGTGTCACTCTGAACTTATTTCCTTTTTCACGATAAGCCTCAAAGTGCTTCCGAATATCACATCACACGCTAAACATACACAGGGTTAGAAAACTGCTCAATGAAAAGAGAGGCTTAACTGAGCGAGAGGAATTGAGATGACACAGAGCAGTTTCACAGAAAGCTTCCTAATGGATTTTTCCTGAGGATATTTATTTCTCCATAATCTAAGGATCATTCCCGAATGTCCTTCCACAGATTACGCAAAAAAAGTGATTTCAAGTTGCTCAATCCAAAGAATGGGTTACTCTATGAGATGAATACACACATCGCAAAGCAGTTGCTCAGAACTTTTCTCTACAGATTTCATCAGAATGCATATCCTCCTCATCACAAGCCTCCGGGCCTTACTAAATATCCCTTCCCAGATCCTTCAAAGACAGAGTTTCGAAACTGGGCACTATAGTGTAAGCATTAACTCTGTGAAGTGAATGTACATATCAGAGGGCAGATTCTTGAAATGCTTCTTCCTCGATTTTATTTCAGTATATTTCACTATTCGCCATAGTCCTCAATGCGTTCCGAAATATCACTTTTTCGGTTTCACAGGAACAGTGTTCAAACACTGCCTTGTGAGAAAAGTGGTATAACTCCCTGAGTGGAATGCATACATCAAAAATTAGTTTCACAGAAAGCTTCTCTCCAGTTTTTATGTGAAGATATCTCCTCTTTCACCTTAGACCTGAATGTGCTCCCGAATGCCCCTTCGCAGATCTGTGCATGATGGAGTTTCCAAACTGCGTAATATAATTAACGTTTTAACTATACGAGACAAATGAATATATCTAACACAAAGCAGTTTCACAGAAATCTTCTTCTCAGGTTTTGTCTGAGGATATTTCCTTTTACACCATAGTCATCTCCCGAATATCTCTTGGTAGCTTTTTCTCCAAAAGGGTATTCCAGAGTCTTCTAGGAGAAGAAAGGTATAGTTGTGTGAGTGGAATGCACACGTCACAAAGCAGCTCCTCAGAATCTTCTCTCGAGTTTCTATCTGAAGACTTTTCCTTTCTCACTGTAAGCCTCAAAGCCCTCCACAATATCCCTTCGCAGACTAAACAAAAAGTGTTATGATACAGTTCAATGAAATGAGAAGATTAACTGTGAGCAGAATTCACGTGACACAGAGCAGTTTGACAGAAATCTTCCTTCTGGTTTCTCTCTGAGGTTATTTGTTTTTCAGGACATTCTAAAGATTGTTTCCAAATGTCCTTTCTCAGATTCCAGAGAAACAGTGATTCAAACTTCTCAATCCAAAAAATGATTTTACTCTATAAGATGAATACAAACAATGCAAAAGTGTTGCACAGAAAGCTTCTCCCCGATTTTCGATGGAAGATATTTCCTTGCCTCATACAGACTTCTGGTCGCCACTTACTATCCCTTCGCAGAACCCTCAAAGACCGACTTTGAAACTGGGAAATGTAGAGTAAGCTTTATCCCTGCGGTATGAATGGACATGTAACAGAGCAGTTTGTTGGAGTGCTTCTTTCTGGTTTTTAATGGACGACATATCAATTTTGCCATAGTCTTCAATGTGCTCCGAATATCCCTCTTTTGGTTTTACAGGCACAGTGTTCAAACTGTGCCTTATAAGAAGAAAGTTATAACTCCCTCAGTGGAATGCATACATCACCAAGCAGTTTCTCAGAAAGCTTCTCTCCAGTTTTTATCTGACTCTATTTCCTATTTCACCCTAGGCTCGAATGTGATCCCAAATATCCCTTCGCGGATCCATCCACGAGGGAGTTTCCAAGCTGCTTCATGTAAAGAAAGCTTCGTCTATGTGAGATGAATAAACATACCAAGGAGCAGATTCACAGAAAGCTACTTTCCAGTTCTTATCTGAAGATATTTCCTTTTTCACCATAGTCCGGAATGTTCTCCCGAAGGTCCCTTCTTGGATACTTCCATGACAGTTTCCAAGCTGCGTAATGTAAAGAAACATTTATCTATGTGTGATGATTACACACATCACTGAGTAGTATCCTAAAATGCTTCCTTCCAGTTTTTGTCGGAGGATCTTTCCCTTTTCATCATCAGCATTAACATGCTCCCGTATATCACTTGGTTCCTATTTTCCAAAAGGGTATCCCCGACACTGTATGAGAAGAGAGGTATAACACTGTGAGTGGAATGCACATGTCACAAAGCAGTTCCTCGGAAAACTTCTCTCCAGTTTCGGTCTGAACCGATTTCCTTTTTCACCGATAGCCTCAAAGAGCTCCCGAATATCCCATCACACGCTAAACGTACACAGGACTAGAAAACTGCTGAATGAAAAGAGAGGCTTATCTGAGTGAGAGGAAATAAGATGACACAGAGGCATTTCAGAGAAAGCTTCCTTCTGGATTTTACCTGAGGATATTTCTTTCTCCATCTTCTAAGGATCGTTCCCAAATGTCCTTTCTCAGATTCCACAAAAACAGTGATTTCAAGTTGCTCAATCCAAAGAATGATTTAACTCTACGAAACGAATACACACATCACAAAGTAGTTGCTCAGAACGTTTCTCTGCAGGTTTCATCGGAAGTCGTTTCCTCGCTCACCACAAGCCTCCAGGCATCACTTAATATCCCTTCACACATTCTTCAAAGACAGAATTTCGAAACTGGACAACATAGAGTAAGCATTAACTCTGTGAACTAAATGCCCGTATCAGAGAGCAGATTCATGGAAAGCTTCTTCCTCGATTTTATTTCAGTACATTTCACTATTCACCATAGTCCTCAATGTGTTTTGAAATATCACCTTTTCAGTTTCCCAGGAACAGTGTGCAAACACTGCCTTGTGAGAAAAGAGGTATAACTCACTGAGTGGGATGCATACATCAAAAAGTAGTACCTCAAAAAGCTTCTTCCAGTTTTTATCTGAAAATAACTCCTCTTTAACCATAGGCCTGAATGTGCTCCCAAATGTCCCTTCCTGGATCTGTGCATGACGGACTTTCCAAACTGCGTAATATAATTAAAGTTTTAACTATGCGAGATGAATAAATATATCTAACACAAAGCAGTTTCACAGAAATCTTCTTTCCAAGTTTGTCTGAAGATATTTCCTTTTTCACCAGATAAGTCACTATACTCCCGAATATCTCTTGGTAGCTTTTTCTCCAAAAGGGATTCCTGAATCCTCTAGGACAAGAAAGGTATATTTCTGTGAGTGGAATGCATACGTCACAAAGCAGCTCCTCAGAAAGCTTCTCTCGGTTTCTATCTGAAGAAGTTTCCTTTGTCACCATAAGCCTCAAAGTCCTCCAGAGTATACCTTCGCACACTGAGCAAAACAGTGTTATGATACAGCTCAATGAAAAGAGAAGCTTAACTGTGTGAGCAGAATTCACGTGACATAGAGCAGTTTCACTGAAAGCTTTCTTCTGGTTTCTCTCTGAATTATTTCTTTTTCAGGATATTCTAAAGGGTGTTTCCAAATGTCCTTTCTGAGATTCCACAGAAACAGTGATTTCAAACTGCACCATCCAAAGAATGATTTATCGCTATGAGATGAATACAAACATCACGAAAGAGTTGCGTAGAAAGCTTCTCTCTGATTTTCAATGGAACACATTTTCTTGCCTCAGACAGGCCTCTGGTGGCCACTTACTATCCCTTCGCAGAAACCTCAATGAACGACTTTCAAACTGGGAAATATGTAGTAAGCTTTAACCCTGTGAACAGAATGGACATGTCAGAGAGCTGTTTCTTCGAGTTCTTCTTACTGTTTCTTATTGGACGATATTTCACTTTTTGCCGTAGTCTTCAATGTGCTCCGAATATCACTCTTTTGGTTTTACAATAATAGTGTTCAATCTCTGCCTTATGAGAAGAAAGTTATAACTCCCGGAGTAGAATGCTCACATCACCAAGCAGTTTCTCAGAAAGCTTCTCTCCAGTTTTTATCTGACTATATTTGTAATTTCACCATTGGTCTGAATGTGATCCCAAATATCCCTTCGCGGATTGATCAATGAGAAAGTTTTCAGCTGCGTAATGTAAAGAAAGCTTCATCTATGTGAAATAAATAAGCAAAGCAAAAAGCAGAATCACAGAAATCTTCTTTCAACTTTTTACCTGAAGATATTTCCTTTTTTACCCTAGTCCTGGATGTGCTCCCGAATGTCTCTTCGTGGATCCATCCATGACAGTTTCCACGCTGCATAATGCAAAGAAAGATTTAACTATGTGAGATGATTACACACATCACAGAGTACTTTCCTAGAAAGAATCTTTCCTGTTTTTGTGTGAGTCTATTTCCCTTTTCACCAATGGCATCAACATGCCCACGAATATCACTTGGTACATGTTTCTTCAAAGTGTTTCCCTGACACTGTATGAGAAGAGAGGTATAACACTGTGAGTGGAATGCACACGTCACAAAGCAGTTCCTCTGAAAGCTTCTCTCCAGTTTCGGTCTGAACATATTTCCTTTTTCACCGTAAGCCTCAAAGTGCTCCCGTATATCACATCACACGCTAAACATACACAGGGTTAGAAAACTGCTCAATGAAATGAGAGGCTTAACTGAGCGAGAGGAATTAAGACAGCACAGAAAAGTTTCAGAGAACGCTTCCTATAGGTCCGAATGTGATCACAAATATCCCTTCGCGGATCCATCCACGAGGGAGTATCCAAGCTGCATAATGTAAAGAAAACTTCATCTATGGGAGATGAATAAACGTATCAAAAATCATATTCACAGAAATCTTCTTTCCAGTTTTTATCTGAAGATATTTCCTTTTTCACCATAGTCCAGAATGTGCTCCCGTAGGTCCCTTCTTCGATCCCTCTATGACAGTGTCCAAGCTGTGTAATGTAAAGAAAGCTTTATCTATGTGAGATGATTACACATATCACAGAGAAGTGTCCTAGACAGTTTCTTTCCAGTTTTTGTCTGAGGCAACTTCCCTTTTCACCATTGGCATCAACATGGTCCCGAATATAACTTGGTACCTGTTTCTCGAAAAGGTTTTCCCCAACGCTCTATGAGAAGAGAGGTATAACACTCTGAGTGGAATGCACACGTCACAAAACAGTTCCTCAAAAAGCTTCTCTCCAGTTTTGGTCTGAACATATTTCCTTTTTCAACGTTAGCCTCAAAGTGCTCCTGAATATCCCATCACATGCTAAACATGCACAGGGGTAGAAAACTGCTCAATGAAAAGAGAGTCTTATCTGGATGGGAGGAACGAAGGTGACACAGAACAGTTTCACAGAAAGCTTCCTTCTGGATTTTACCTCAGGACATTTTGTTCTCCATGTTCTAAGGATCATTCCCAAATGTCCTTTCTCAGATTCCACAAAAACAGTGATTTCAGGCTGCTCAATCCAAAGAATGATTTAACTCTAGGAGACGAATACACACATTGCAAAGCACTTGCCATGAATGTTTATCTGCATGTTTCATTGGAAGACGTTTTCTCGCTCACCGTGAGCCTCCGGGCGTCACTAAATATCCCTTGACAGATTCTTCAAAGACAGAGTTTCGAAACTGGGCAACATAGAGTAAGCATTAACTATGTGAAGTGAATGCTCATATCAGAGAGCAGATTCTTGAAGCGCATCTTCCTCGATTTTATTTCAGTATATTTCACTGTTCGCCATAGTCCTCAATGCGTTCCGAAATATCATATTTTCGGATTCAAGGAACAGTGTTCAAACACTGACTTGTGAGAAAAGAGGTATAACTCCCTGAGTGGAATGAATACACCACAAAGTAGTTTCTCAGAAAGCTTCTATCCAGTTTTTATCTGAAGATATCTCCTCTTTCACCATAGGCCTGAATGTACTGCCGAACGTCCCTTCACGGATCTGTGCATGATGGAGTTTCCAAACTGCGTAATATAATTAAAGTTTTAACTATGCGAGATGCATAAATATATCTAACACAAAGCGGTTTCACAGAAATCTTCTTTCCCGTTTTTGTCTGAGGATATTTTCTTTTTCACCATAGTCCTCACTATACACCCGAATATCTCTTGGTAGATTTTTCTCCAAAAGGGATTCCGTAATCCTCTAGGAGAAGAAAGGTGTACTTCTGTGAGTGGAATGCATACATCACTAAGCAGCTCCTCAGATAGCTTCTCTCTAGTTTCTATCTGAAGGCGTTTCCTTTCTCACCGTAAGCCTCAAATCTTTACAGAATATGCCTTCGCAGGCTAAACAAAAGCAGTGTTATTATACAGCTTAATGAAAAGAGAAGCTTAACTGTGAGAGTGGAATTCACCTGACACAGAGCAGGTTCACAGAAAGCTTCCTTCTGGTTTCTCTCTGAGGTTATTTCTTTTTCAGCATATTCTAAAGAGTGTTTCCAAATATCCTTTCTCAGATTCCACAGAAACAGTGATTTCGAACTGCTGAATCTAAAGAATGATTTAACTCTATGAGATGAATACAAACATCACAAATGAATTGCGCAGAAGTCTTCTTTCGGATTTTTGATGAAAGACATTTCCTTGCCTCACACAGGCTTCCGGTTGCCACTTACGATACCTTCGCAGAACCCTCAAAGACCGACTTTCACACTGGAAAATGTAGAGTAAGCTTTAACCCTTTTAAAAGAATGGACATTTTAGAGTGCAGTTTCTTCGAGTGCTTCCTTCGATGTTTTTTTGGGCGACATTTCACTTTTTGCCATAGTCTTCAATGTGCTCTGAATATCACTCTTTTGGTTTTACAGGAAAAGTGTTCAAACTCTGCCTGATGAGAAGAAAGTTTAATTCCCTGAGTGGAATGCACACATCACGAAGCAGTTTCTCAGAAAGCTTCTCTCCAGTTTTTATGTGACTTTATTTCCTCTTTCACCATACGCCCTAATATCATCCCAAATATCCCTCCACGGATCCATCCAGGAGGGAGTTTCCAAGCTGTTTAATGTAACGAAAGCTTCATCTATGTGAGATGAATAAACATAGTAAAAAGCAGATTCACAGAAAGGTTCTTATCAGTTTTTATCTGAAGATATTTTCTATTTCACCCTAGTCTTGAATGTGCTCCCGAAGGTCCCTTCGTGGATCTGTCCATGACTGTTTCAGGCTGCATAATGTAAAGAAAGTTTATCTATGTGAGATGATTACACATACCACTGAGTACTGTTTGGAATAACGGAGGTAGGATGGCGTATTTCTGGGTTATTCATCACCAAATCTTCCCGTGTGCACGAAAATGCAGCTGGCGCTCGGGAAGGTGCAGACCAACCACTCATGCACCAGGTGATGTTAATCCGAAGAAACCAAGATTTACCTGGTGGCACCTGTGGAGCCTTCCCCTCCCCGACACGCCAGTGCCCCGCCCCTCCCGGCAGGTGCACCACGTGGGCTTTCTCAGCCCCTACTCTTGTGGGGACTGCATTAGGAACTCCGCCTGGGCGACTCTCTTGGCCTCGTTACCAGAGGCCAACAGATTTCCCTTTACACACCTTTTTTCCTGGAGCTAGATGACCAAAGAAAAAGTTGGCAGTTTTGGTTTTAGCCTTGCCTACTCACTGGTTCTTTTGTGCTCACTCGGGTGGTTCTTAGAAAAACAAATCAAGTAGTTTCCTAGAAAGCTTCTTTCCAGTTTTTGTCTGAGGCTATTTCCCTTTTCACCATCAGCACCAACATGCTCCAGAATATCACCTGATACCTGTTTCTCGATAAGGGTTTACCTGACACTGTATGAGAAGAGAGGTATAACACTGTGACTGAAATGCACACATCACAAAGCAGTTCCTCGGAAAACTTCTCCACAGTTTTGTTCTGAACATACTTCTTTTTTCTCCGTTAGCCTGAGTATGCTCCAAAATATCCTATCACATGCTAAATATACACAGAGCTAGAAAAATGATTAATGAAAAGAGAGGCTTATCTAAGTGAGAGGAATTAAGATGACAGAGAGCAGTTTCACAGCAAGCTTCCTTCTGCATATTACCTGAGGATATTTCTTTCTCCGTATTCTAAGGATCGTTCCCAAATGTCCTTTCTCCGATTCCACAAAAACAGTGATTCCAAGCTGTTCAATCCAAAGAATGGTTTAACTCTATGAGAACGTTTCTCTGCAGATTTCATCAGAAGACATTTCCTCACTCACCACAAGAACCTGGGCGTCACTAAGTATCCCTTCACAAATTCTTCAAAGGCAGAGTTTCGAAACTCGGTAACATACAGTAAACATTAACTCTGTGAAGTGAATTCACATATCAGAGAGCAGATTCTTAGAAGGCTTCTTCCTCGATTTTATTTCAGTATATTTCACTATTCGCCATAGTCCTCAATGCGTTCTGAAATATCACTTTTGTGGTTTCACAGGAACAGTGTTCAAACACTGCCTTGTGCCAAAAGAGGTATAACTCCTTGAGTGGAAGCATACATCACAAAGTAGATTCTCAGAAAGCTTCCATCCAGTTTTTATCTGAAGATATCTCCTCTTTCACCGTAGGTCTGAATGTGTTCCCGAATATCTCTTCTCGGATCTGTGCATTATGGAATTTCCAAACTGCATAACATAATTAAAGTTTTAACTATGTGAGATGAATAAATATATCTAACACAAAGCAGTTTCACATAAATCTTCTTTCCAGGTTTTGTCAGAGGATGTTTCCTTTTTCACCATAGTCGTCGCTATACTTGCAAATATCTCTTGGTAGCTTTTTCTCCAAAAGGGATACCGGAATCCTCTAGGAGAAGAAAGGTATATTTCTGTGAGTGGAATGTACACATAACAAAGCAGCTACTCAGAAAGCATTTCTACAGTTTCTGTGTGAAGGCGTTTCCTTTCTCATTGTAAGCCTCAAAGCCCTCCAGAATATCCCTTCACAGACCAAAGAAAAACAGTACTATGATACAGCTCAATGAAAAGAGAAGCTTAACTGTGTGAGGGAAATTCACGTGACACAGAGCAGTTTCACAGAATGATTCCTTCTGGTTGCTCTCTGGGGTTATTTATTTTTCAGGATACTCTACAGAGCATTTCCAAATGTCCTTTCTCAGATTCCACAGAAAGAGTGATTTCAAACTGTTCAATCCAAAGAATGATTTAACTCTATGTGATGACCACACACATCACAAAATAGTTGTGCAAAAAGACCTCTCCAATTTTCGATGGAAGACATTTTTTTCCCTCATAGAGGCCAACAGTCGCCACTTATTATCTCTTCACAGAAACCTCAGAGACCGACTTTGAAACTGGGAAACGTAGAGTAAGTTTAACCCTGTGAAAATAATGGACATGTCAGAGAGCAGTTTCTTCGAGTGCTTCTTTCTGCTTTTTATTGGACGACATTTCACTTTTTGCCATAGTTTTCAATGTGCTCTGAATATCACTCTTTTGGTTTTATAGGAACAGTGTTCAAACTGTGCCTTATGAGAAGAAAGTTATAAAACCCTGAGTGGAATGCACACATCACCAAGCACTTTCTCAGAAAGCTTCTCTCCAGTTTTTATCTGACTATATTTCCTATTTCACCCTAGGCCTGAATGTGATTCCAAATATCCCTTCACAGATCCATCCATGAGGGAGTTCCCAAGTTGCGTAATATAAAGAAAACTTCATCTATGTGAGATGAATAAACATAGCAAAAAGCAGATTCACAGAAAGCTTCTTTCCAGTTTTTATCTGAAGATATTTCCTTTTTCACCATAGTCCAGAATGTGCTCCCGAAGGTCCCTTCGTGGATCCATCCATGACAGTTTCCAAGCTGCGCAATGTTAAGAAAGCTTTATATATGTGAGATGATTACACTTATCACAGAGTAGCATCCTACGAAGCTTCTTACACGTTTTTGCTGGAGCTATCTGCTTTTCACCATCGGCATCAACATGCGCCCGAATATCACTTGATACCTGTTTCTCCAAAAGGGTTTACCTGACGCTGTATGAGAAGAGAAGTATAACACTGTCACTGGAATGTACACATCAAAAAGCAGTTTCTCGGAAGGCTTCTCTCCAATTTCAGTCTGAACATATTTCCTTTTTCACCGTTAACCTCACAGTGCTCCCTGATATCCCATCACACGCCATATATACACAGGGCTAGAAAACTGCTCAATGAAAAGAGAGGGTTATCTGTTTGAGAGGAATTAAGACGACACAGAGCAGTTTCACAGAAAGCTTCCTTCTGGATTTTACCTCATGATATTTCTTTCTCCATATTCTAAAGATCGTTCCCAAATGTCCTTCCTCAGATTCCACAAAAACAGTGATTCCAAGCTGCTCAATCGAAGGAAAGGTTTAGCTCTATGAGACGAATACACACATCGCAAAGCAGTTGCTCAGACCATTTCTCTGCAGGCCTCACCGGAAAGTGTTGCCTCGCTCACCCCAAGACTCTGGGCGTCACTAAATATCCCTTCACAGATTCCTCAAAGACAGGGTTTCGAAACTGGGCAACATAGAGTAAGCATTAGCTCTCTGAAGTGAATTCACATATCAGAGAGCAGATTCTTCGAAAGCTTCTTCTTCAATTTTATTTCAGTATATTTCACTGTTCGCCATAGTCCTCAATGCGTTCTGAAATATCACTTTTTCAGTTTCACAGCAACAGTGTTCAAACACTGCGATGTGAGAAAAGAGGTAGAACTCCCTGAGTGGAATGCATACATCACAAAGTAGTTTCTCAAAATGCTTCTCTCCAGTTTTTATCTTAAGATATCTCCTCTTTCACCATAGGCCTGAATGTGCTCCCGAACGACCCTTCATGGATCTGTGCGTGACAGAGTTTCCAAACTGCGTAAGAGAATTAAAGTTTTAACTATGCGAGATGAATAAATATATCTAACACAAAGCAGTTTCACAAAAATCTTCTTTACAGTTTTTGTCTGAGGATATTTCCTTTTTCACTATAGTCATCACTATACTCCCGAATATGTCTTGGTAGTTTTTTCTCCAAATGGATTCCGGAATCCTCTAGGAGAAGAAAGGAATATTTCTGTGAGTCCAATGCACATATCACAAAGCAGCTCCTCAGAAAGCTTCTCCCCAGTTTCCATCTGAAGACGCTTCCTTTCTCACCATAAGCCTCAAAGCCATCCAGAATATCCATTTGCAGACTAAACAAAAACAGTGTTATAATACGGCTCAATGAATAGAGAAGCTTAACTGTGTGAGTGGAATTCACGTGACACAGAGCATTTTCACAGAAAGCTTCCTTCTGGTTTCTCTCTGAGGTTATTTGTTTTTCAGGATACTCTAAAGAGCGTTTCCAAATGTCCTTTCTCAGATTCCACAGAAACAGTGATTTCAAACTGCTCAATCCAAAGAATGCTTTAACGCTATGAGATGAATACAAGCATCACAAAA
This sequence comes from Piliocolobus tephrosceles, assembly GCF_002776525.5. Lineage (NCBI taxonomy): Eukaryota > Metazoa > Chordata > Mammalia > Primates > Cercopithecidae > Piliocolobus > Piliocolobus tephrosceles. The sequence goes on along the minus strand of NC_045435.1, from coordinate 126,701,822 downwards.
TAGGTGCACGGAAAGCTTTTCTCCGATTCTCGATGGAAGACATTTCCTTGCCTCAAACAGGCCTCTGGTTGCCACTTACTGTACTTTGGCAGAAACCTCAAACACCGAATTTCCAACTGGGAAATGTACAGTAAGCTTTAACCCAGTGCAAAGAATGGACATGTCAGAGAGCAGGTTCTTTGAGTTCTTCTTTCTGTTTTTTATTGGACGACATTTCCCTTTTTGCCACAGTCTTTAATATTCTCTGAATATCATTCTTTCAGTTTTACAGGAACCGTGTTCAAACTGTGCCTTATGAGAAGAAAGTAATAACTCTGAGTGGAATGCACACATCACCTAGCAGTTTCTCAGAAAGCTTCACTCCAGTTTCTATCTGACGATATTTCCTCTTTAACCATAGTCCCGAATGTGATCCCAAATATTCCTTCATGGATCCATCCACGAGGCAGTGTCCAAGCGGTGTAATGTAAATAAAGCTTCATCTATGTGAGATGAATAAACATAGCAAAAAGAAGATTCACAGAAAGCTTCTTTCCAGTGTTTATCTGAAGATATTTCCTTTTTCACTATAGTCCAGAATGTGCTCCCGAATGTCCCTTCATGGATCCGATCATGACAGTTTCTAACCTGCATAATGTAAAGAAAGCTTTATCTATGTGAGATGATTACACCTATCACAGAGTAGTTTCTTAGAAAGCTTCTTTCCAGTTTTTGTCTGAGGCTATTTTCCTTTTCACCATCGGCATCAACATGCTCTCGAATATCACTTGGTACCTGTTTCTCCAAAAGGGTTTCCCCGATGCTGTAAGAAAAGAGAGGTATAACACTGTGAGTGGAATGCACACGTTACAAAACAGTTCCTCTGAAAGCTTCTCTTCAGTTTCGGTCTGAACATATTTCCTTTTTCACTGTTAGCCTCAAAGTGCTTCTGAATATCCCATCACATGTAAAACATACACAGGGCTAGAAAACTGCTCAATGAAAAGAGAGGCTTTTCTGAGTGAGAGGAATGAAGACGACACAGAACAGTTTCACTGAAAGCTTCTTTCTGGGTTTTACCTGAGGATATTTCTTTCTCCAAATTCTAAGGATCGTTCCCAAATGTCCTTCTTCAGATTTCACAAAAACAGTGATTTCAAGCTGTTCAATCCAAAGAATGGTTTAATGCTAGGAGATGAATACACACATCGCAAAGCATTTGCTCAGAACGTTTCTCTGCATGTTTCATTGGAAGACCTTTCCCCTCTCACCACAAGTCTCTGGGCGTCACTCAATATCTCTTCACAGAAACATCAAAGACAGAGTTTTGAAATTGGGCAACATAGAGTAAGCATTAACCCTGTGAAGTGAATGCACATATCAGAGAGCAGATTCTTGGAACGTTTCTTCCTCGATTTTATTTCAGTATATTTCACTATTTGCCATAGTCCTCAATGCATTCCGAAATATCACATTTTCAGATTCACAGGAACAGTGTTCAAACACTGCCTTGTGAGAAAAGAGGTGTAACTCCCTGTGTGGAACGCATACATCACAAAGTAGCTTCTCAGAAAGCTTCTATCCAGTTTTTATATGAAGATATGTCCTCTTTCACCCTAGGCCTTAATGTGATCCCGAATGTCCCTTCCCAGATATGAGCATGATGGAGTTTCCAAACGGCTTAATATAATTAAAGATTTAACTATGCAAGATGAATAAATATATCTAACACAAAGCAGTTTCACACAAATCTTCTTTCCAGTTTTCGTCTGAGGATATTTCCTTTTTCTCCATAGCCTATCCTATACTCCCGAACATCTGTTTTGTAGCTTTTTCTCCAAAAGAGATGCCAGAATCCTCTAGGAGAAGAAAAGTATATTTCTGTGAGTGGAATGCACACGTCACAAAGCAGCTTATCAGAAACCTTCTCTCCAGTTTCTATCTGAAGGTGTTTCCTTTCTCACCATAAGCCTCAAAGCCCCCTAGAATATCTCTTCGCAGACAAAACAAGAACAGTGTTATGTTACAGCTCAGTGAAAAGAGAAGCTTAACTGTTTGAGCAGAATGCACGTGACACAGTGCAGGTTCACAGAAAGATTCCTTCTGGTTTCTATTTGAGTTTATTTCATTTCAGGATATTCTAAACAGTGTTTCCAAGTGTCCTTTCTCAGATTCCACAGAAACAGTGATTTCAAACTGCTCAATACAAAGAATGATTTAACTCTATGAGACGAACAAAAACATCAGAAAAGAGTTGCACAGAGAAACATTCTGAGCAACTGCTTTGTGATGTGTGTATTCGTCTCATAGAGGTAAACCTTTCTTTTAATTGAGCAGCTTGAAATCACTGATTTTGTGGAATCTGAGGAAGGACATTTGGAAATGATCCATAGAATATGGATAAAGAAATATCCTCAGGTAAATTCCAGTAGGAAGCTTTCTGTGAAACTGCTCTGTGTCATCTTAATTCCTCTCACTCAGATAAGTCTCTATTTTCATTGAGCAGTTTTCTAGCCCTGTGTATGTTTAATGTGTGATGGGATATTCGGGAGCACTTTGAGGCCTACGCTGAAATAGGGAATATGTTCAGACTGAAGCTGGAAACAAGCATTCCGAGGAACTGTTTTGTGACATGTGCATTCCACTCACAGTGTTATACCTCTCTTCTCATACAGCGTCGGGGAAACCCTTTTGGAGAAACAACTACCAAGTGATATTCAGGAGCATGTTGATGCCGGTTGTGAAAAGGGAAATAGCCTCATACAAAAATTGGAAAGAAGCTTTCTAGGAAGCCAGTTTGTGATATGTGTAATCACCTCACATTGATAAATCCTTCTTTACATTACGAAGCTTGGAAACTGTCATGGACGGATCCACTAAGGGACCTTCGGGTGCACATTCTGGACTATGGTGAAAAAGGAAATATCTTCAGATAAACACTGGAAAGAAGCTTTCTGTGAATCTTCTTTTTGCTATGTTTATTCATCTCACACAGATGAAGCTTTCTTTACATTACACAGCTTGGAAACTCCCTCATGGATGGAACTGCAAAAGGATATTTGGAATCCCATTTGGGCCTAGGGTGAAATAGAAAATATAGTCAGATAAAAACTGGAGAGAAGATTTCTGAGAAACTGCTTGGTGATGTGTGCATTCCACTCAGGGAGTCATAACTCTCTTCTCATAAGCACAGTTTGAACACTGTTCTTGTAAAACCAAAAGAGTGATATTCAGAGCACATTGAAAACAATGGCAAAAAGTGAAATGTCTTCCAATTAAAAACAGAAAGAAGTACCCGAAGAAACTGGTCTCTGACATGTGCTCTCTTTTGAAAGGGTTAAATCGCAGTGTATATTTCCCAGTTTGAAAGTCGGTCTTTGAGGGTTCTGTGAAGGGATAGTAAGTGGCGACCAGAGGCCTGTGTGAGGGTAGGAAATATCTTCTATCGAAAATTGGAGAGAAGCTTTCTGCGCAACTCTTTTGTGATGTTTGTATTCATCTCATAGCGTTAAATCATTGTTTGGATTGAGCAGTTTGAAATCACTGTTTCTATGGAATCTGAAAAGGACATTTGGAAATGCTCTTTAGAATATCCTGAAAAAGAAATAACCTCAGAGAGAAACCACAAGGAAGCTTTCTGTGAATCTGCTCTGTGTCACGTGAATTCCGCTCACACAGTTAAACTTCTCTTTTCATTGAGCTGTATCATAACACTGTTTTTGTTTAGTCTGTGAAAGTCTACTCTGGAAGTCTTTGAGGCCAACTGTATTAAAGGAAACATCTTCAGGTAGAAACTGGAGAGAAGCCTTCTGAGGAGCTGCTTTGTGATGTGTGTTTTCCACTCACAGAAATATACCTTTCTTCTCCTGGAAAATGCCAGAATCCCTTTTGGAGAAAAAGCTACCAATAGATAATCTGGAGTGTATTGGCTATTATGGTGAAAAACTGTATATCCTCAGACAAAAACTTGAAAGAAGATTTCTTTGAAACTGCTTTTTGTTAGACATATTTTTTCACCTCGCATAGTGAAAACTTTTATTATATTACACCGTTTGAAAATCCGTCATGCACAGTTCCGCGAAGGGACATTTGGAAGCACATTCAGGCCTATGGTGAAAGAGGAGATATCTTCAGATAAAAACTGGATAGAAGCTTTCTGAGAAACTACTTTTTGATGGATACATTCCACACAAGGAGTTATACATCACTTCTCAAAATGCAGTGTTTGAACACTGTTCCTGTGAAACCGAGAGAGTGATATTTTGGTACACATTGAGGTCTATGGCGAATAGTGAAGTATAGTGAAATAAAATCGAGGAAGAAGTGTTCCAAGAATCTGCTCTCTGATATGTGCATTCACTTCACAGGGTAAATGCTTACCCTATGTTTCTAAGATTTGAAACTCTGTCTTTGAAGAATCTGTGAAGGGATATTTAGTGACACCTGGAAGCTTGTGGTCAGCGAGGAAACGTCTTCCGATGAAACCTGCAGAGAAACGTTCTGAGCAACTGCTTCAACTTGTGTGTATTCGTCTCATAGAGTTAAACCATTCTTTGGATTGAGCATCTTGAAATCACTGCTTTTGTGGAATCTGAGGAAGGACATTTGGGAACAATCCTTAAAATATGGAGAAAGAAATATCCACAGGTGAATTCCAGAAGGAAGCTTTCTGTGAAACTGCTCTGTATCCTCTTAATTCCTCTTGCTTAATTAAGCCTCTCTTTACATTGAGTAGTTTTATAACCCTGTGTATGTTTAGCATGTGATGGGACTTTCGGGAGCATTTTGACGGTTACGATGGAAAAGGAAATATGTTCAGAACGAAACTGGAGAGAAGCTTTCGGAGGAACTACTTTGTGACGTGTGCATTCCAGTCACCGTGTTATACCTCTCTTCTCATACAGCATCAGGGAAACCCTTTTGGAGAAACAGGTACCAAGTGACATTCGGGAGCATATTGATGCCGATGGTGAAAAGGGAAATAGCCTCACACAAAAACTGGAATAAAAGTTTCTAGAAAACCAGTCTGTGATATCTGTGAATCTTCTGACATAGCTAACATAGATGAAGCTTTCTTTACATTATGCAGCTTGAAAACTGTCAGGACAAATCCACGAAGGGACCTTCAGGAGCACATTCTGGACTATGGTGAGAAAGGAACTCTCTTCAGATTAAAACTGAAAAGAAGCTTTCTGTAAATCTGCTTTTTGCTTTTTTTATTCATCTCACATAGATGAAGCTTTGTTTACATTACACAGCTTGGAAACTCCGTTGTGGATGTTTGGGATCACAGTCGGACCTATGGTGAAAGAGGAAATATAGTCAGATAAAAAGTGGAGAGAAGCATTCTAAGAAAGTGCTTGGTGATGTGTTCATTTCACTCAGGGTGTTATAACTTTCTTCTCATAAGGCACAGTTTGAATACTGTTCCTGTAAAACCACAAGAGTGATATTCAGAACACATTGAAGACTATGACAATAAGTGAAATATCATCTAATAAAAACAGAAAGAAGCACTCGAAGAAACTGCTCTCTGACATGTCCATTCTTTTCACATGGTTAAAGCTTACTCTACATTTCCCAGTTTGAAAGTCGGTCTCTGAGGGTTCTGCGAAGGGATAGTATGTGTCAACCGGAGGCCTGCGTGAGGCAATGGAATATGTTCCATTGAAAATCGGAGAGAAGCTTTCTGAGCAACTTTTTTTATTTTTTTTTTATTTTTTTTATTTTTATTTTTTATTATACTTTAAGTTCTAGGGTATATGTGCATAAGGTGCAGGTTACATATGTATACATGTGCCATGTTGGTGTGCTGCACCCATCAACTCGTCAGCACCCATCAATTCATCATTTATATCAGGTATAACTCCCCAATGCAATCCCTCCCCCCTCCCCCCTCCCCATGATAGGCCCCAGTGTGTGATGTTCCCCTTCCCGAGTCCAAGTGAGCTCATTGTTCAGTTCCCACCTATGAGTGAGAACATGCGGTGTTTGGTTTTCTCTTCTTGTGATAGTTTGCTAAGAATGATGGTTTCCAGCTGCATCCATGTCTCTACAAAGGACGCAAACTCATCCTTTTTTATGGCTGCATAGTATTCCATGGTGTATATGTGCCACATTTTCTTAATCTGAGCAACTTTTTTGTGATGTTTGTATTCATCTCAAATAGTGAAATCATTATTTGGATTGTTCAGTTTGAAATCACTGTTTCTCTGGAATCTGAGAAATGACATTTGGAAACGCTCTTTAGAATATCCTGAAGAAGAAGTAACATCCGAGAGAAAACCGAAGGAAGCTTTCTGTGAAACTGCTCTGTTTCACGTGAATTCTACTCACACAGTAAAGCTTCTCTTTTCATTGAGCTATACCATAACACTTTTTTTACTTAGTCTGCGAGGGGATGTTCCGGAGGGCTTTGAAGCTTATGGTGACAAAGAAAACGTCTTTAGATAGAAACTGGAGAAAAGCTTTCTGAGGAGCTGCTTTGTGACGTGTTCATTCCACTCACAGAAATATACCTTTCTTCCCCTGTGGGATTCCGGAATCCCTTTTGGAGAAAAAGGTACCAAGAGATATTCGGGAGTATAGGTACGACTATGATGAAAAAGGAAATATACTCAGACAAAAAATTGGAAAGAATATTTCTGTGAAACCGTTATGTGTTAGATATATTTATTGGACTCGCATAGTTAAAGCTTTAATTATATTGTGCAGTTTGGAAACTCCGTCATGCTCAGATCTGCGAAGGAACATTTGGGAGCACATTGAGGCCTATGGTGAAAGAGGAGATATCTTCAGATAAAAACTGGATAGAAGCTTTCTGAGAAACTACTTTGTGATGTATGCATTCCACTCAGGGAGTCATACCTCTTTTCTCACAAGGCAGTGTATGCACACTGTTCCTGTGAAACCGAAAAAGTGATATTTTGGGACGCATTGTGGACTATGGCGAGTAGTGAAATATACTGAAATAAAATCGAGGAAGAAGCGTTCCTGTGTCAGATATATGCATTCACTTCACAGAGTAAATGCTTACCCTATGGTTCCCAGTTTTGAAACTCTGTCTTTGAGGATTCTGTGAAGGAATATTTAGGGACGCCCGGAAGCTTATGATGAGCGATGAATCGTCTTTTGATGAAACATGCAGAGAATCGTTCTGAGCAACTGCTTAGCGATGTTTGTATTCGTCTCCTAGAGTTAAACCATTCTTTGGATTGAGCAGCTTGAAATTACTGTTTTTGTGGAATCTGCGGAAGGACATTTGGGAATGATCCTCAGATTATGGAGAAAGAAAAATCCTCAGGTAAAATCTAGAAGAATGCTTTCTATGAAACTACTCTGTGTCTTCTTAATTCCTCTCACTCACCTAAGCCTCGCTTTTCATTGAGCAGTTTTCTAGCCCTGTGTATGTTTAGCAAGTGATGGGATACTCGGGAACACTTTGAGGCTAATGGTGAACAAGGAAATATGTTCAGACCGAAACTGGAGAGAAGCTTTCAGAGGAACTGCTTTGTGACGTGTGAATTCCACTCACAGTGTTAAACCTCTCTTCTTATACAGCGTCGGGGAAACCCTTTTGGAGAAACAGGTACCAAGTGATATTCGAACGCATGTTGATGCCAATGATGAAAAGGGAGATAGCCTCAGACGAAAAATGGAAGGAAGCTTTCTAGGAAACTACTCTGTGATATATGTAGTCATCTCATATAGAGAAGGCTTTCTTTACATTACACAGCTTGGAAACTGTCATGGACTGATCCACGAAGGGAACTTTGGGAGCACATTCTGAACTATGGTGAAAAAGGAAATATCTTCAGATAAAAACTGGAAAGAAGCTTTCTGTGAATCTGCTTTTTGCTATATTTATTCATCTCACATAGATGAAGATTTCTTTACATTACACAGCTTGGAACCTCCCTTGTGGATGGATCCGTAAAAGGATATTTGGGATCACCTTCGGGCCTATGGTGAAATAGGAAATGTAGACAGATAAAAACTGGAGAAGCTTTCTGAGAAACTGCTGGTGATGTGTGAATTCCACTCAGGGAGTTATAACTTTCTTCCCATAAGGCACAGTTTGAACACTCTTCCTGTAAAACGAAAAGAGTGATATTCGAAGCACATTGAGGATTATGGCAAAAAGTGAAATGCGTCCAATAAAAAACAGAAATAAGCACTGGAAGATACTGTTCTCTGACATGTCCATTCTTTTCACAGGGTTAAAGCTTACTCTACATATCCCAGTTTGTAAGTCGGTCTTTGAGGGTTCTGCGAAGGGATAGTAAGGGGCGACTGGAGGCCAGTGTGAGGCACGGGAATGTCTTCCATCGAAAATCGGAGAGAAGCTTTCTGTGCAACCCTTTTGTGCTGTTTGCATTCATCTCATAGAGTTAAATCATTCTTTGGATTGAGGATTTGAAATCACTGCTTCTGTGCAATCTGAGAAAGGACATTTGGAAATGCTCTTTAGAATATCCTGAAAAAGAAATAACCTCAGAGAGAAACAGGAAGGAAGCATTCTGTGAAACTGCTCTGTGACAAGTGAATTCCACTCACACAGTTAAGCTTATCTTTTCATTGAGCTGTATCATAACACAGTTTTTGTTTAGTCTGCAAAGGGATATTCTGGAGGGCTTTGAGGCTTACGGTGAGAAAGGAAACGTCTTCAGATAGAAACTGAAAGGAAGCTTTCTGAGGAGTTGCTTTGTGACGTTTGCATTCCACTGAGAGAAATATACCTTTCTTCTCCTAGAGGATTCTGGAATCCCTTTTTGGAGAAAAAGCTACCAAGTGATATTTGGGAGTATAGTGACGACTATGGTGAGAAAGGAAATATCCTCACACAAAAACTGGAAAGAAGATTTCTGTGAAACTGCTTTGGGTTAGATATATTTATTCGTCTCGAATACTTTAAACTTTAATTACATTACAGAGTTTGGAAACTCCGTCATGCACAGATCCTCAAAGGGGCATTCGGGAGCACATTCTGGCCTATGGTGAAAGAGGAGATATCTTAGCTGCTTTGTGATGTACGCTTTCAACTCACAGAAGTATACTTTTCTTCTCCTAGAGGATTCCAGAATCCCTTTCAGAGAAAAAGCTACCAAGAGATATTCGGGTGTATAGCGACGACTATGGTGAAAAAGGAAATATACTCAGCGGAAAACTGGAAAGAAGATTTCTGTGAAACTTCCTTGTGTTAGATGTATTTATGCATCTCGTGTAGTTAAAACGTTAATTATATTACGCAGTTTGGAAACTGTTATGAACGGATTCACGAAGGGACCTTCGGGAGCAAATTCTGGACTAGGGTGAAAAAGAAAATATGTTTAGATAAAAACTGGAAAGAAGCTTTCTGTGAATCTGATTTTTGCTATATTTATTTATCTTATATATATGAAGCTTTCTTTACATTATGCAGCTTGGAAACTCCCTCGTAAATGGATCCACGAAGGGATATTTGGGATCACATTCGGACCTGTGGTGAAAGAGGAAATATAGCCAGAAAAAACCTGGAGAGATGCTTTCTGAGAAACTGCTTGTTGATGTGTGCATTCCACTCAGGGTGTTATAACTTTCTTCTCAAAAGGCACAGTTTGAACACTGTTGCTGTAAAACCAAAAGAGTGATATTCAGAGCATATTGAAGACTAGGGCAAAAGTGAAATGCCATCCAATAAAAAAACAGAAATAATTACTTGAAGAAATGGCTCTCTGACAAGTCCATTCTTTTCACAGGTTTAAAGCTTACTCTACATTTCCGAGTTTCAAAGTCGGTCTTTGAGTGTTCTTCGAAGGGATAGTAGTGGCGACCGAAGGCCTGTGTGAGGCAAGGAAATGTCTTCCATCAAACATCAGAGAGAGGCTTTCTGCGCAACTCCTTTGTGATGTTTGTATTTGTATCATAGCGTTAAATCATTCTTTGGATTGAGCAGTTTGAAATCACTGTTTCTATGGAATCTGAGGAATGACATCCTTAGAATATGGAGAAAGAAATATCCTGAGGTAAAATCCAGAAGGAAGCTTTCTGTGAAACTGCTCTGTGTGGTCTTAATTCCTCTTACTAAGATAAGCATCTCCTTTCATTGAGCAGTTTTCTAGCCCTGTGTATGTTTAGCGTGTGATGGGATATTCAGGAGCCCTTTGAGGCTAACGGTGAAAGAGGAAATATGTGCAGAGCGAAACTGGAAAGAAGCTTACCAAGGAACTGCTCTGTGACGTGTTCATTCCATTCACAGTGTTATACCTCTTTCTTCATACAGCGTCAGGGAACACATTTGGACAAACAGCTACCAAGTGATATTCGGGAGCATGTTGATGCCGATGGTGAAAATGGAAAGAGCCTCAGACAAAAACAGGAAAGAAGCTTTCTAGGAAACTACTCTGTGATATGTGTAATCATCTCACGTAGACAAGGCTTTCTTTACATTACGCAGCTTGGGAACTGTCATGGACGGATCCAAGAAGGGAGCTTCGGGAGCACATTCTGCAGTATGGTGAAAAAGGGAATATCTTCAGATAAAAATTGGAAAGAAGCTTTCTGTGAATCTCCTTTTTGCTATGTTTATTCATCTCACATAGAGAAAGCTTTCTTTACATTACTGAGCTTGGAAACTCCCTCATGGATGTTTGGGATCACATTCGGGCCTATGGTGAAATAGGAAACATAGTCAGATAAAAAGTGGAGAGAAGCTTTCTGAGAAACTGCTTGGTGATGTGTGCATTCCACTCAGGGAGTTATAACTTTCTTCTCATAAAGCACAGTTTGAACGCTGTTTCTGTAAAACCAAAAAAGTGATATTTGGAGCACATTGAAGACTGTGGCAAAAAGTGAAATGTCGTCCAATAAAAAACAGAAAGAATCACTCGAAGGAACTGCTCTCTGACATGTCCATTCTTTTCACAGGTTAAAGCTCACTCTACATTTGCCAGTTTCAAAGTCGGTCTTTCAGGGTTCTGGGAAGGGATAGTAAGTGGCAACCAGAGGCCTGTGTGAGGCAAGGAAATGTCTCTCATTGAAAATTTGAGAGAAACTTCCTTTGCAACTCTTTTGTGATGTTTGTATTCATCTCATAGAGTTAAATCATTCTTTGGATTAGGCAGGTTGAAATCACTGTTTCTATGGAATCTGAGAAAGTACATTTGGAAACACTATTTAGAATATCCTGAAAAAGAAATAACCTCAGAGAGAAACCAGAAGGAAGCTTTTTGTGGAACTGCTCTGTGTCACGTGAATTCCACTCACACAGTTAGGCTTCCTTTTCATTGAGCTGTATCATAAGACTGTTTTTGTTTAGTCTGCAAAGGGATATTCTGGAACCCTTTGAGGCTTACGGTGAGAAAGGAAACGTCTTTAAATAGAAACTGGAAAGAAGTTTTTTGAGTAGCTGCTTTCTGACACATGCATTCCACTCACTGAGATACACCTTTCTTCACATATACGATTCTGGAATCCCCTTTTGAAAAAAAGCTACCAAGAGACATTCGGGAGTATAGGGAGGGCTATGATGAAAAAGGAAATATCTTCAGAGAAAAACTGGAAAGAATATTTCTGTGAAACTGCTTTGTGTTAGATATATTTATTCATCTTGAATAGTTAAATTTTTTTTTATATTACACAGTTTGGAAACACCGTCATGCACAGATCTGCGAAGGGACATTCTGGAGAACATTCAGCCCTATGGTGAAAGAGGAGATATCTTCAGATAAAAACTGGATAGAAGCTTTCCGAGAAACTACTTTGTGATGTATGCATTCCACTCAGGGAGGGATACCTCTTTTCTCACCAGGCAGTGTATGAACACTGTTCCTGTGAAACCGAAAAAGTGATATTTTGATTCACATTGAGGACTATGGCGAATAGTGAAAAATACTGAAATTAAATCGAGGAAGAAGCATTCCAAAAATCTGCTCTCTGATATGTGCATTCACTTCATAGAATTTATGCTTACTCTATGTTGCCCAGGTTCGAAACTCTGTCTTCGCAGAATCTGTGAAAGGATATTTAGTGACACCAAGGGGCTTGTGGTGAGTGAGGTAATGTCTTCCGATGAAACTTCCAGAGAAACTTTCTGAGCAACTACTTTGGGATTTGTGTATTCGTCTCAAAGTGTTAAACAATTCTTTGGATTGAGCAACTTGAAGTAACTTTTTTTGTGGCATCCAAGGAAGGACATTTGTGAACGATCATTAGAATATGAAGAAAGAAATATCCTCCGGAAAAATCCAGTAGGAAGCTTTCTGTGAAACTGCCCTGTGTCACCTTTATTCCTCTCGCTCAATTAAGCCTCTCTTTTCATTGAACAATTTTTTAACCCTGTTTATGTTCAGCGTGTGATGGGATAATCGGGAGCACTTTGAGGCTAACGGTGAAAAAGGAAATATGTTCAGACCGAAACTGGAGAGAATCTTTCCGAGGAACTGCTTTGTGATTTGTGCATTCCAGTCACCGTGTTATACCTCTCTTCTCATACAGCGTTGGGGAAACCCTTTTGGAGTAACAGGTACCAAGTTATATTCGGGAGCATTTTGATGCCGATGGTGAAAAAAACAAATAGTCTCAGACAAAACCTGGAAAGACGCTTTGTAGGAAACTACTCTGTGATATGTGTAAACATCTCATATAGTAAAGTTTTCTTTACATTACGCACCTTGGAAACTGTCATGGACGGATCCACAAAGGGATGTTGAGGCCAACGGTAAAAGAGGAGAAACCTTCAGGTAAAACTGGATAGAAGCTTTCCAAGAAATTAGTTTTTGATGTATGCATTCCACTCTGGGAGTTATACCTCTTTTCTCACAAGGCAATGTTGGAACACTGTTCCTGTGAAACCGAAAAAGTGATATCTCGAAACGCATTGAGGACCATGGCGAATAGTGAAATATACTGAAATAAAATCGAGGAAGAAGAGTTTCAAGAATCTGCTCTTTGATATGTGCACTCATTTCACAGTGTTAATGCTTACTATTTGTTGCCAAGTTTCGAAACTCTGTCTTCAAAGAATCTGTGAAGGTATATTTAGTGACGCCCGGAGGCTTGTGGTGAGCAAGGAAACGTCTTCCGGTGAAACCTGCAGAGAACCGTTCTGAGGAACTGCTGAGCCGCTGCTTGGGGATCTGCGTATTTGTCTCATACCGTTAAACCGTTCTGTTGATTGAGCAGCTTGAAATCACTGTTTCTGTGGAATCTGAGGAAGGACATTTGGGAACGATCCTTAGAAGATAGAGAAAGAAATATCCTCAGGTAAAATCCAGAAGAAAGCTTTCTGTGAAACTGGCCTGTGTCATCTTAATTCTCTCACTCTGATAAGCGTCTCTTTTCCTATAACAGTTTTCTATCCCTGTGTATGTTTAGGGTGTGATGCAATATTCGGGAGCACTTTGAGGCTAATGGTATAAAAGGAAATATGTTCAGACCGAAACTGGAGAGAAGCTTTCCCAGGAACTGCATTTTGATGTGTGCATTTCAGTCACAGTGTTATACCTCTCTTCTAAAACAGCGTCAGGGAAACCCTTTTGGAGTAACAGGTACCAAGTGATATTCAGGAGCAGGTTGATGCCGATGGTGAAAAGGGAAATAGTGTCAGAAAAAAAAACTGCAAATAAGCTTTCTAGGAAACTGCTCTGCGATATGAGTAATAATCCCACATAGATAAAACTTTCTTTACATTACGCAGCATGGAAACTGTCTTGGACGGATCCACGAAGGGACTTTCGGGAGCACATTCTGGACAATGGTGATAAAGGATATATATATTCAGATCAAAACTGGAAAGAAGCATTCTGTGAATCTGCTTTTTGTTATGTTTATTCATCGCACATAGATAAAGCTTTCTTTACGTTACGCAGCTTGGAAACTCCCTTGTGGATGTATCCGAGAAGGGATATTTGGGATCATATTCGGGCCTGTGGTGAAATAGGAAACAGAGTCAGATAAAAACTGGTGAGAGGCTTTCTGACAAACTGCTTGGTGATGTGTGCTTTCCACTCAGGGAGTTATAACTTTCTTCTCATAAAGCACAGTTTGAACACTGTTCCTGTAAAACCGAAAGAGTGATATTCAGAGCACTTTGAAGACTATGGTAAAAAGTGAAATGTCGTCCAGTAAAAAACAGAAGGAAGCACTCGAAGAAACTGCTCTCTAACATGTCCATTCTTTTCACAGGGTTAAAGCTTACTCTACATTTCCAAGTTAGAAAGTCGGTCTTTGAGGTTTCTGCGAAGGGATAGTAAGTGGTGACCTGAGGCCTTTGTGAGGCAAGGAAATGTCTTCTATCGAAAATCGGAGAGAAGCTTTCTACGTAACTCATTTGTAATGTTTGTATTCATCTCATATTGTTAAATCATTCTTTGGATTGAGCAGTTTGAAATCACTGTTTCTGTGGAATCTGAGAAAGGACATTTTGAAACGCTCTTTAGAATATCCTGAAAAACAAATGACCTCAGAGAGAAAGCAGAAGGAAGCTTTCTGTGAACCTGCCCTGTGTCACGTGAATTCCGCTGACCCACGTTAAGTTTCTCTTTTCATTGAGCTGTATCATAGCACTGTTTTTGTTTATTCTGTGAAGGGATATTCTGGAGGGCTTTGAGGCTTATGGTGAGAGAGGAAACGTCTTCAGGTAGAAACTGGAGAGAATCTTTCTGAGGAGCTGCTTTGTGATGTGTGCATTCCACTCACAGAAATATAGGTTCCTTCTCCTAGAGGATTCCGGAATCCCTTTTGGAGAAAAAGCTACGAAGACATATTTGGGAGAATAGCGATGACTATGGTGTAAAAGGAAATATCCTCAGACAAAAATCGGAAAGAAGATTTCTGTGAAACTGCTTTATGTAGATATATTTATTTTTCTTGCATTGCTAAAACTTTAATTATATTATGCAGTTTGGTAACTCTGTCATTCACAGATCTGCGAAGGGACATTCGGGAGCACATTCAGGCCTATGGTGAAAGAGGAGATATCTTCAGACAAAAACTGGATAGAAGCTTTTTGAGAAACTACTTTGTGATGTATGCATTCCACACAGGAAGTTATACCTCTTTTCTCAGAAGGCAGTGTTTGAACTCTGTTCCTGTGAAATCGAAAAGTGATATTTTGGATTGCATTGAGGATTGTGGCAAATATTGAAATATACTGAAATAAAATCGAGGAAGAAGCATTCCAAGAACCTGCTCTCTGATATGTGCATTCACTTCACAGAGTTAATACTTACTCCATGTTGCCCAGTTTCGAAACTCTACCTTTGAAGGATCTGTGAAGGGATATTTAGTGACGTCTGGAAGCTTGTGGAGGGAGAAGAAACCTCTTCCGATGAAACCAGCACCAAAACTTTCTGAGCAACTACTTGGTGATGTGTGTATTCATCTCAAAGTGTTAAAACATTCTTTGGATTGAGCAGCTTGAAATCACTGTTTTTGTGGAATCTGAGTAAGGATATCCTTAGAATATGTAGAAACAAATATCCTCAGGTAAAATCCAGTAGGAAGCTTTCTGTGAAACTGCTTTGTGCCATCTTAATTCCTCTCACTCAGATAGGCCTCTCTTTTCATTGAGCAGTTTTCTAGTGTTGTGTACGTTTCGCATGTGATGGGATATTCTGGAGCACTATGAGGCTAATGGTGAAATAGTAAACGTGATCAGACAGAAACTGGAGGGAAGCTTTCCGAGGAACTCTTTTGTGATGTGTGCATTCCAGTCACTGTGTTATACCTCTCTTCTCATATAGCATCGTGAAACCCTGTTCAAGAAACAGGTACCAAGTGGTATTTGGGAGCATCTTGATGCCGATGGTGAAAACAGAAATAGCCTGAGACAAAAACTGGGAAGAAGCTTTCTAGGAAACTACTCTGTGATATGTGTAATCATCTCACATAGATAAAGCTTTCTTTGCATTATACAGCTTGGAAACTGTCATGGACGGATCCACAGAGGGACCTTCAGGAGCACATTCTGGACTCTGGTGGAAAAGGAAATACCTTCAGATAAAAACTGGAAAGAAGTTTTCTGTGAATATGCTATTGATACGTTTATTCATCAAAGATAGACGAAGCTTTCTTTACATTACACAGCTTGGAAACTCCCTCGTGGATGGATCTGTGAAGGGATATTTGGGATCACATTCAGGCCTATGGTGAAATAGACAATATTGTCAGAAAAAAACTGAAGAGAAACGTTCTTAGAAATGGCTTGATGATGTGTGCATTCCACTCACGGACTTATAACTTTCTTCTCATAAGGCACAGCTTGAACACTGTTCCTGTAAAACCAAAAAAAGTGATATTTGGAGCACATTGAAGGCTATGGCAAAAAGGGCAATGTCGTCAAATAAAAAACAGACAGAAGCACTCGAAGAAAATGCTCTCTGCCATGTCCATTCTATTCACAGGGTTAAATCTTACTCTACATTTCCAATTAGAAAGTCGGTCTTTGAGGGTTCTGAGAAGGGATAGTAAGTGGAGACCAGAGGCGTGAGTGAGGAAAGGAAAAGTCTTCCATCAAAAATCGGAGAGAAGCTTTCTCTGCAAGTCTTTTGTGATGTTTGTATTCATCTCATAGAGTTAAATCATTCTTTGGATCGAGCAGTTTGAAATCACTCTTCAGGTGGAATATGAGAAAAGACATTTGGAAACGCTCTTTAGAATATCCTGAAAAAGAAATAATCTCAGAGAGAAAACAGAAGGAAGCTTTCTGTGGAACTGCTCTGTGTCACGTGAATTAGGCTGACACAATTAAGCTTCTATTTTAATGGAGATGTATCATAACTCTGTTTTGGTTTAGTCTGTGAAGGGATATTCTGGAGGGCTTTGAGGCTTAATGTGAGAAAGGAAACATCTTCAGATAAAAACTGGAGAGAAGCTTTCTGAGGAGCTGCTTTGTGACGTGTGCATTGTACTCATAGAAACATAGGTTTTTTCTCCTAGAGGATTCCGGAATCCCTTTTGGAGAAAAAGCTACCAAGAGATATTTGGGAGTATAGCGATGACTGTGGTGAAAAAGGAAATATCCTCACACAAAAACTGGAAAGAAGATTTCTGTGAAACTGCTTTGTGTTAGATATATTTATTCATCTCGAATAGTTAAAACTTTAATTATATTATGCAGTTTGGAAACTCCGTCATGCACAGCTCTGCGAAGGGATGTTCGGGAGCACATTGAGGCCAATGGTGAAAGAGGAGATATCTTCAGATAAAACCTTGATAGAAGCTTTCTGAGAAACTACTTTGTGATGTATGCATTTCACTCAGGGAGTTATACCTCTTTTCTCACAAGGCAGTGTTTGAACACTGATACTCTGAAACCGAAAGAGTGATATTTTAGAACGCTTTGAGGACTATGGCGAATAGTGAACTACAAAGAATTAAAACCGAGGAACAAGAGTTCCAAGAATCTGCTCTCTGATATGTGCCTTCAATTCACAGGGTTAATGCTTACTCTATGTTGCCCATTTTCGAAACTCTGTCTTTGAAGGATCTGTGAAGGGATATTTAGTGATGCTCGGTGGCTTGTGGTGAGCAAGGAATCCTGTTCCCATGAAAACTCCAGAGAAATGTTCTGAGCAACTGCTTTGTGGTGTGTTTATTCATCTCATAGCATTAAACCATTCTTTGGATCGAGCAGCTTGAAATCACTGTTTTTGTGGAAAATAAGGAAGGAAATGGGAACGGTCTTTAGAATATGGAGAAAGAAATATCCTCAGGTAATATCCAGAAGGAAGCTTTCTGTGAAACTGCTCTGTGGCGTCTTAATTCCTCTCACTCAGATAAGCCTCTCGTTTCATTGAGCAGTTTTCTAGCCCTATACATATTTAGCGTGTGATGGAATATTCGAGAGCACTTTGAGGCTTATAGTGAAAAGGGAAATATGATCAGACTGAAACTGGAGAGAAGCTTTCTGAAGAACTGCGCTGTGATGTGTGCATTTCAGTCACAGTGTTATACCTCTCTTCTCATACAGCATGGGGAAACCCTTTGGAGAAACAGGTAGCAAGTGATATTCGGGAGCATGTTGATGCTGATGGTGAAAAGGGAAATACCCTCAGACAAAAAAACTGGAAAGAAATGTTCCAGGAATGTACTCTGTGATATGTTTAATCATCTCACATAGGTAAAGCTTTCTTTACATTACGCAGCTTGGAAACTGTCATGGACGGATCCACGAAGGGACCTTTGAGAGCACGTTGCGGCCTATGGTGAATATTGAAATATCTTCAGAAAAAAACTGGAAAGAAGCTTTCTGTAAATCTGCTTTTTGCTATGTTTAATCATCTTACATACCTGAAGCTTTCTTTGCATTGCACAGCTTGGAAACTCCCTCATGGATGTATCCATGATGGGATATTTGGGATCACATTCGGACCTACGGTGAAATAGGAAAAATAGTCAGATAAAAACTGGAGAGAAGTTTTCTAAGAAACTGCTTGGTTATTTGTGCATTCCACTCAGTCAGCTATAACCTTCTTATCATAAGGCACAGTTTGAACTCTATTCCTGTAAAACCAAAAGAGTGATATGCAGAGCACATTGGAGACTACGGCAAAAACTCAAATGTTGCCCAATAAAAAACAGATACAAGCACTCGAAAAAGCTGCTCTCTGACATGTCCATTCTTTTCACAGGGTTAAAGCTTCCTCTACATACCCCAGTTTGAAAGATGGTCTTTGACGGTCCTCCAAAGGGATATTAAGTGGCAACCAGAATCCTGTGTCGAGCAAGGAAATGTGTTCCACTGAAAATCGGAGAGAATCTTTCCGTGCAACTCTTTTGTGATGTTTGCATTCATCTCATAGCGTTATATGATTCTTTGGATTGAGCAATTTGAAATCATTCTTTTGGTGGAATCTGAGAAGGACATCTGGAAACGCTCTTTAGAATATCTTGAAAAAGAAGTAACCTCAGAGAAAACCAGAAGGAAGATTTCTGTGAAACTCCTCTGTGTCACGTGAATTCTGCGCACACCGTTAACCTTCTCATTCCATGGAGCAGTGTCATAACACTGGTTTTGTTTAGACTGCAAAGGGTTATTGTGAAATGCTTTGAGGCTTACAGTGAGAAAGGAAACGTCTTTAAATAGAAACTGAGGCCAGGCGCAGTGGCTCAAGCCTCTAATCCCAGCACTTTGGAAGGCCGAGACGGGCGGATCACGAGGTCAGGAGATCGAGACAATCTTGGCTAACACGGTGAAACCCCGTCTCTACTAAAAATACAAAAACTAGCCGGACGAGGTTGCGGGCGCCTGTAGTCCCAGTTACTCCGGAGGCTGAGCCAGGAGAATGGCATAAGCCCGGGAGGCGGAGCTTGCAGTGAGCTGAGATCCGGCCACTGCACACCAGTTCAGTCGACAGAGCGAGACTCTGCCTCAAAAAAAAAAAAAAAAAAA
>NC_045435.1:126537995-126682371 GCF_002776525.5 Piliocolobus tephrosceles | reverse complement strand
AAAAAAAAAAAAAAAAAAAATAGAAACTGAAGAGAAGCTTTCTTAGGAACTCCTTTGTGACATGTGCGTTCCACTCACAGAAATATACCCTTCTTCACATATAGGATTCTGGAATCCCTTTTGGAGAAAAAGCTACCAAGAGACATTCGGGAGTGTAAGGAGGGCTATGATGGAAAAGGAAATATCCTCAGAGAAAAACTGGAAAGAAAATTTCTGTGAAACTGCTTTTTGTTAGATAAATTTACTCATCTTACATAGTTAAAACTTTTCTTATGTTACGCATTTTGGAAACTCTTTAAGGCACGGATCCATGAAGGGACATTCGGGAGCATATTCAGGCCTATGGTGAAAGAGGAGATATCTTCAGATAAAAACTGCATAGAAGTTTTCTGAGAAACTACATTGTGATGTATGCATTTCACTCAGGGAGTTATACCTCTTTTCTCACAAGGCAGTATTTGAACACTGTACTTGTGAAACCGAAAAAGTGATATTTCGGTTCACATTGAGGTCTATGGCACATAGTGAAATATACCGAAATAAAATCGAGGAAGAAGCGTTCCAAGAATTTGCTCTATGATATGTGCATTCACTTCACAGTGTTAGTGCTTACTCTATGTTGCCGAGTTTCAAAACTCTGTCTTTCAAGAATCTGTGAAGGGATATTTAGTGAAGCCCGGAGGCTTGCGGTGAGCGAGGAAATGCCTTGCGATGAAAGTTGCAGAGAAACGTTCTCAGCAACTGCTTTGCAATGTGTGTATTCATCTCTTAGAGTTAAACCATTCCTTCAATTGAGCAGCTTGAAATCACTGTTTCTGTGGATTCTGAGGAAGGACATTTGGGAACGATCCTTAGAATATGGAGAAAGAAATATCCTCAGGTAAAATCCAGAAAGAAGCTTTCTGTGAATCTACTCTGTGTCGTAATTCAACTTGCTTAGTTAAGCCTCTCTTTACGTTGAGTAGTTTTATAACCCTGCGTATGTTTAGCGTGTGATGGGACATTTGGGAACAGTTTGTGGGTTACGGTGAAAAAGGAAATATGTTCAGACCGAAACTGGAGAGAGGCTTTCTGAGGAACTGCTTTGTGACGTGGGCATTCCACTCACAGTGTTCTACCTCTCTTCTCATACAGCGTTGGGGAAACCGTTTTTAAGAAACAGGTACCAAGTGATATTCGGGAGCATGGTCATGTTGATCTTGAAAAGGGAAATAGACTCAGACAAAACCTGGAAAGAAGTTTTGTAGGAAACTACTCTGTGCTATGTGTTATCATCTCACACAGATAATGGTTTCCTTACATTACACAGCTTGAAAACTGTCATGGACGGATCCACAAAGGGACTTTCGGGAGCACACTCAGGACTATGGTGAAAAAGGAAATATATTCAGATAAAAACTGGAAAGAAGCTTTCTGTGAATCTGCCATTTGCTGTGTTTATTCATCTCAAATACATGAAGCTTTCCTTACATTACGCAGCTTGGAAACTCCCTCGTGGATGGATCCGCGAAGGATATTTGAGAAAACATTAGGGCCTATGGTGAAATAGGAAATATAGTCAGATAAAAACTGGAGAGAAGCTTTCTGAGAAACTGGTCGGTGATGTGTGTATTCCACTCAGAGAGTTATAACTTCCTTTTCATAAGGCACAGTTTGAACACTCTTCCTGTAAAACCAAAGAGTAACATTTGGAGCACGTTGAAGACTAGTGCAAAAAGTGAAACGTCGTCCAATAAAAAAATAGAGAGAAGCACTCAAAAAAACTGTTCTCTGACTAGTCCATACTTTTCACAGTGTTAAAGCTTACTCTACATTTCCCAGTTTGAAAGTCAGTCTTTGAGGGTTCTGTGAAGGGATAGTAACTGGCGACCAGAGGCCTGTGTGAGGCAAGGAAATGTCTTCAATCGAAAATTGGAGAGAAGCTATCTGCGCAACTCTCCTGTGATTTTTGTATTCATCTCATAGCGTTAAATCATTCTTTGGATTGAGCAGTTTGAAATCACTGTTTCTGTGGAATCTGAGAAAGGACATTTGGTAACGCTCTTTAGAATATCCTGAAAAAGAAATAACCTCAGAGAGAACCAGAAGGAAGCTTTCTGTGAACCCGCTCTGTGTCATGTGATTTCCACGCACACAGTTAAGCTTCCCTTTTCACTATGCTGTATCATAATACTGTTTTTGCTTAGGCTGTGAAGGGATACTTTCGAGGGCTTTGAGGCTTACGGTGAGAAAGGAAACGTCTTCATATAGAAACTGGAGAGAAGGGTCCTGAGAAGCTGCTTTGTGACGTGTGCATTCCACTAACAGAAATATACATTTCTTCTGTTGTTTTAGACATGAAGTCCTTGTCCATGCCTATGTCCTGAATGATACTACCTAGGTTTTCTTCTAGGGATTTTTGGTATTAGGTCTAACATTTACGTGGCTAATCCATCTTGAATTAATTTTGGTATAAGGAGTAAGGAAAGGATCCATTTTCAGATTTCTACTTATGGCTAGCCAATTTTCCCAGCATCATTTATTAAATAGGGAATCCTTTCCCCCCTTTCTCGTTTCACTCAGGTTTATCAAAGATCAGATGTGTGGTATTATTTCTGAGGACTCTGTTCTGTTCCATTGGTCTATACCTCTGTTTTGGTACCAGTACCATGCTGTTTGGGTTACTGTAGCCTTGTAGTATAGTTTGAAGTCAGGTGCCTCCGGCCTTTTTCTAAATCATGCTGCTATAAAGACACATGCAAACTTATGTTTATTGCGGCACTATTCACAAGAGCAAAGACTTGGAATCAACCCAAATGTCCATCAGTGACTGACTGGATTAGGAATATGTGGCACATATACACCATGGAATACTATGCAGCCATAAAAAGGATGAGTTTGCATCATTTGTAGGGACATGGATGCAGCTGTGTACCATCATTCTCAGCAAACTATCACAAGAACAGGAAACCAAACACCGCATGTCATCACTCATAGGTGGGAACTGAACAATGAGATCACTTGGTGTCGGGAAGGGGAACATCACACATCGGGGCCTATCATGGGGAGGGGGTTGGGGGGAAGGATTGCATTGGGAGTTATACCTGATATAAATGACAAATTGATGGGTGCTGACAAGTTGATGGGTGAAGCACAGCAACGGGGCACAGGTATACATATGTAAAAAACCTGCACATGTACCCTAGAACTTACTGTATAATAATAAAAAAAAAAGAAAAAAAAAGAAATATACCTTTCTTCTTCTAAAGGATTCCAGAATCCCTTTTGGAGAAAAAGTTACCAGGAGATATTCTGGAGTATAGTGATGACTATGATGAAAGGGGAAATATCCTCAGACAAAAATTGAAAAGAAGATTTCTGTGAAACTGCTTTGTGTTAGATATATTTTTTCGTCAGGCATAGTAAAAACTTTAATTATATTATGCAGTTTGGAAGTCCGTCATGCACAGATGCGTGAAGCGACATTTGGGAGCACTTTCAGGCTTACGATGAAAGAGGAGATATCTTCAGATAAAAACTGGATAGAAGATTTATGAGAAACTACTTTGTGTTGTAATGCATTCCACTGAGGGTGTTATACCTCTTTTCTCACAAGTCAGTGGGAAATAGTGAAATATACTGAAATGAAATCGAAAAAGAAGCGTTCCAAGAATCTCCTCACTGATATTTGCATTCACTTCACAGAATTTATTCTCACTCCATGTTGCCCAGTTTCGAAATTCTGTCTTTGAAGCGTCTGTGAAGGGATATTTAGTGACGCCCGGAGCCTTGTGGTGAGCAAGGAAACATCTTCCGATGAAACCTGCAGAGTAACTTTCTGAGCAACTGCTTTGCAGTGTGTTTATTTGTCTAAAAGATTTAATCCATTCTTTGGATTGAGCAGATTGAAATCACTGTTTTTGTGAAATCTGAGGAAGGACATTTGGGAACGATCCTTAGAACTTGGAGAAAGAAATATCCTCAGATAAAATCCAGAGGAAGCTTTCTGTGAAACTACTCTGTGTTGTCTTAATTCCTCTCACTTACTTAAGCCTCTCTTTATGTTGAGCAGTTTTATAACCCTGTGTAAGTTTAGCTTGTGATGGGACATTCGGGAGCACGTTGAGGCTTACGGTGAAAAAGGAAATATGCTCAGACCGAAACTGGAGAGAAGCTTTCTGAGGAACTGCTTTGTGACGTGTGCATTCCACTCACAGTGTTCTACCTCTCTTCTCATACAGCATCGGGGAAACCACTTTTAGGAAACAGGCACCAAGTGATATTTGGGAGCATGGTCATGCTGATCTTGAAAAGGTTAATAGCCTCAGACAAAACCTGGAAAGTAGTTTTGTAGGAAACTACTCTGTGCTATGTGTTATCATCTCACAGAGATAAAGGTTTCCTTACATTACACGGCTTCAAAACTGTCATGGACGGATCCACGAAGGGACTTTCGGGAGCACACTCAGGACTACGGTGAAAAAGGAAATATCTTCAGATAAAAACTGGAAAGAAGCTTTCTGTGAATTGCTTGTTTCTATGTTTATTCTTCTCTCATAGATGAAGCTTTCTTTACATTACGCAGCTTGGAAACTCCCTCGTGGATGGATCCACGAAGGGATATTTGGGATCACATTCAGGCCCATGGTCAAGTAGGAAATATAGTCAGATTAAAACTGGAGAGAAGCTTTTAGAGAAACTGTGTGGTGATGTGTGCATTCCACTCAGGGATTTTTAATGTTCTTCTCATAAGGCTCAGTTTCAACTCTGTTCCTGTAAAACAAAAGAAGTGATATTCGGAGCACATTGAAGACAATGGCAAAAAGTTAAATGTCGTCCAATAAAAAACAGAAAGAAGCACTCCACTAAACTGCTCTCTGACATGCCCATTCTTTTCACAGGGTTAAAGTTTACTCTACATTTCCCAGTTTGAAAGTCGGCCTCTGAAGGTTCTGTGAAGGGATAGTAAGTGGCAACCGGAGGCCTGTGTCGAGCAAGGAAATGTCTTCAATCGAAAATTGGAGAGAAGCTTTCTGCAAAACTATTTTTTGATGTTTGTGCTCAACTCAAAGAGTTAAATCATTCTTTGGATTGAGGAGTTTGAAATCACTGTTTCTGTGGAATCTGAGAAAGGACATTTGGAAACGCTCTTTAGAATATCCTGAAGAAGACATAACCTCAGATAGAAACCAGAAGGAAGCTTTCGGTGAACCTCCTCTGTGTCATGTGAATTCTGCTCACACAGTTAAGCTTCTCTTTTCATTGAGCAGTATCATAACACTGTTTTTGTTTAGACTGCAATGGGAAATTCAGGGGCAATTTGAGGTTTACGGTGAGAAAGGAAGCATCTTCCGTTAGAAACTGGAGAGAAGCTTTCTGAGGACCTGCTTTGTGACGTGTGCATTCCACTCACAGAAATATACTTTTCCTCTCATAGAGGATTCCGGAATCCCTTTTGCAGAAAAAGCTAACAAGAGACATTCGGGAGTAAAGAGACGGCTATGGTGAAAAAGGAAATATCCTCAGACAAAAAATGGAAAGAAGATTTCTGTGAAACTGCTATGTGTTAGATGTATTTATTCATCTTGCACAGTTCAAATTTTTCTTATATCATGCAGTTTGGAAACTCTGTCATTCACGGATCCGTGAAGGGACTTTCGGGAGCACTTTCAGGCCTATGGTGGAAGAGGAGATGTCTTCTGATAAAAACTGGATAGAAGCTTTAAGAGAAAGTACTTTGTCATGTATGCATTCCCCTCAGTGAGTTATACCTCTTTTCTCACAAGGCAACGTTTGAACACTCTTCCTGTGAATCTGAAAAAGTGATATTTCGGAATGCATTGAGGACTATGGTGAATAGCAAAATATACTGAAATAAAATCGAGGAAGAAGCATTCCAAGAATCTGGTCTCTGATACGTGCATTGAATTCACAGAGTTAATGCTTACTCTATGTTGCCCACTTTTGAAACTCTATCTTTGACGAATCTGTGAATGCATATATAGTGACGCATGGATGCTTGTGGTGAGCAAGGAAACATCTTCCGATGAAACTTGCAGAGAAACTTTCTGAGCAATTGCTTTGCATTGTGTGCATTCGTCTCATTGAGTTAAACTATTCTTTGCATTGAGCAGCTTGAAATCACTGTTTTTGTGGCATCTGAGGAAGGACATTTGGGAACGATCCTTAGAATATGGAGAAAGAATCATCGTCAGGAAAAATCCAGAAGGAAGCTTTCTGTGAAACTGCTCTGTGTGGTCGTAATTCCTCCCACTCAGTTAAGCCTCTCTTTTCATTGAGCAGTTTTCTAACACTGTGTATGTTTAGCGCGTGATGGGATATTCAGGAGCACTTTGAGGCTAACGGTGAAAAAGAAAGTATGTTCGGACCGAAACTGGAGAGAAGCTTCCCGAGGAACTGCTTTGTGACGTGTACATACCACTCACACTGTTATATCTCTCTACTCATACAGCGTCGAAGAAACCCTTTTGGAGAAACAGGCACTAAGTGATATTTGGGAGCATCTTGATGCAGATGGTGAAAAACAAAATAGCCTCAGACAAAAACTGGAAAGAAGCTTTCTAGGATGCTACTCTGTGATATGTATAATCATCTCACATAGATAAAACTTTCTTTATATTACGCAGCTTGGAAACTTCTTCGTGGATGGATCTGTGAAGGGATATTTGGGATCATATTCGGGCCTACGGTGAAATAGAAACTATTGTCAGATAAAAAGTGGAGAGAAGATTTCTGAGAAACTGCTTGCTGATGTGAGCATTCCACTCAGGGATTTATAACTTTCCTCTCATAAGGCACACTTCGAATACTGTTCCTGTAAAACAAGAAGAATGATATTCAGAGCACCTTGAAGACTATTGCAAAAAGTGAATTGTCGTCCAATAAAAGACAGAAAGAAGCACTCGACGAAACTGCTCTCTGACATGTCCAACCTATTCACAGGGTTAAAACTTACTCTACAGTTCCCAGGTTGAAAATCAGTCTTTGAGTGTTCGGCGAAGGGATAGGAAGTGACAATCGGAGGCCTGTGTCGAGCAAGGAAATGTCTCCCATCAAAAATTGGAGACAAGCTTTCTGCACAACGCTTTTGTGATGTTTGTATTCATCTCACAGAGTGAAATCATTCTTTTGATTTAGCAGTATGATATCGCTCCTTCTGTGGAATCTGACAAAGGACATTTGAAAACGCTCTTTAGAATATCCTGAAAAAGAAATAACCTCAGAGAGAAACCAGAAGGAAGCTTTCTGTGAAATGGCTCTGTGTCACGTGAATTCCGCTCACACCATTAGGCTTCTCTTTTCATTGAGCAGTATCATAACACTGCTTTTGTTTAGACTGTGAAAGGGATATTCAGGAGTGCTTTGAGGCCTACAGTGGGAACGGAAACGTCTTCAGAGAGAAACTGGAGAGAAGCTTTCTGAGAAGTTGCTTTAGGACGTGTGCATTCCACTCACAGAAATATACTTTTCGTCACAGAGAGGATTCCGTAAACCGTTTTGGAGAAAAAGCTACCAAGAGACATTCGGAAGTATAGGGACAGCTATGGTGAAAAAGGAAATATCCTCAGACAAAAGCTGTAAAGAAGATTTCTGTGATACTGTTTCATGTTAGATATATTGACTCATCTCGAATAGTTAAAACTTTTTTTATATTACGCACTTTGGAATCTTCATCATCCATGGATCTACGAAGGGACATTCAGGATCTTATTCAGGCCTACGGTGAAAGTGGCGATATCTTCAGAAAAAAACTGGACAGAAGCTTTGTGAGGAACTATTTTGTGATGCATGCATTCCACTCAGGGAGTTATACCTCTTTTCTCACATGGCAATGTTTGAACACCATTCCTGTGAAACCAAAAAGTTGATACTTCAGAGCGCATTGAGGACTATGGCGAATAGTGAAATATACTGAAATAAAATCAGAAAGAAGCATTCCAAGAATCTGCTCTCTGATATGTTCATTGACTTCACAGAGTTAATGCTTACTCTATGTTGCCCAGTT
The DNA here is from genome assembly GCF_002776525.5 of Piliocolobus tephrosceles. Lineage (NCBI taxonomy): Eukaryota > Metazoa > Chordata > Mammalia > Primates > Cercopithecidae > Piliocolobus > Piliocolobus tephrosceles. The sequence continues at coordinate 126,674,366 of NC_045435.1, read as the reverse complement.
TTGAAACTCTGTCTTTGAAGAACCTGTGATGGGATATTTACTGACACCCAGAGGCTTCTGGTGAGCAAGGAAACGTCTTCTGATAAAACATGCAGAGAACCTTTCTGAGCAACTGCTTTGTGATGTGTATATTCATCTCATAGAGTTACACCATTCTTTGGATTGAGCAGCTTGAAAGCACTGTTTTTGCAGAATCTGAGGAAGGACGTGTGGGAACGATCCTTAGAAAATGGAGAAAGAAATATCCTCAGGTAAAACCCAGAAGGAAGATTTCTGTGAAATTGCTCTGTGTCATCGTAATTCCAATCGCACAGATAAGCCTCCCTTTTCATTGAGTAGATTTCTAACCCTGTGTATGTTTAGCATGTGATGGGATATTCAGGAGCACTTTGAGGCTCACGGTGAAAAAGGAAATATGTTCAGACCGAAACTGGAGAGAAGCTCTCTGAGGAACTGTGTTTTAATGTGTGCATTGAACTCACAGTGGTATACCTCTCTTCTCATACTGCGTTGGGTAAACCCTGTTGGAGAAAGAGATACCTAGTGATATTAGGGAGCATGTTGATGCCGATGCTGAAAAGGGAAATAGCCTCAGACAAAAACGGGAAAGGAGCTTTCTAGGCAACTACTCTGTGATATTGGTAATCATCTCACATCGATAAAGCTTTCTTTACATTATGCAGCTGGGAAACTGTCATGGACGGATCCATGAAGGGACCTTCAGGAGCTCATTCAGGACTATGGTGAAAAAGGAAATATCTTCAGATAAAAACTGGAAAGAAGGTTTCTGTGATCTGCTGTTTGCTATGTGTATTCATCTCACATAGATGAAGCTTTCTTTCCACTATGCAGCTTGGAAACTCCCTCATGCATGAATCCGCGAAGGGATATTTGGGATCACATTTGGGCCTATGGTGAATTAGGAAATATAGTCAGATAAAAACTGGAGAGAAACTGTCTGAGAAACCGTTTGGTGGTGTGTGCATTCCACTCATGGAGTTATCACTTTCTTCTCATGAGGCACAGTTTGATCACTGCTCTGTAAAACCAAAAGAGTGATATTTGGAGCAAATTGAAGACTATGGAAAAAGAGAAATGTCGTCCAATAGAAAACAGAATGAAGCAATCGAAGAAACTGCTCTCGGACATCTCCATTCTTTTCACAAGGTTAAAGCTTACTCTACATTTCCCAGTATGAAAGTCCGTCTTTGAAGGGTCCGTGAAGGAATATTAAGTGGAAACCGGAGGCATGTGTCGAGCAAGGAAATGTCTTCCTTCGTAATTGGAGAGAAGCTTTCTGCGCAACTCTTTTGTGATGTTTGTATTCATCTCATAGAGTTAAATCATTCTTTGGATTGAGCAGTTTGAAATCGCTGTTTCAGTGGACCCTGAGAGAGGACATTTGGAAACGCACTTTAGAAAATCCTGAAAAAGAAATAACCTCAGAGAGAAACCAGAAGAAAGGTTCTGTGAATCTGCTCTGTGGCACGTGAATTACGCCCACAAGTTAAGCTTCTCTTTTCATTGAGCTGTATCATAACACTGTTTTTATTTAGTCTGCAAAGGGATATTCAGGAATGCTTTGAGGCTGATGGTGAGAAAGGAAATATCTTCAGATAGAAAATGGAGAGAAGCTTTCTCAGGAGCTGCTTTGTGATGTTGGCATTCCACTCATAGAAATATACCTTTCTTCTCATAAAAGATTTCGGAATCCCTTTTGGAGAAAAAGCTACCAAGATACATTCGGGGGTATAGGAATGGCTATGGTGAAAAAGGAAATATCCTCAGACAAAAACTGGAAAGAAGATTTCTCTGAAACTGCTTTGTGTTAGATATATTTATTCTTCTCACATAGTTAAAACTTTGCCCACATTATGCAGTTTGGAAACCCCATCATGCACCGATCCACCAAGGGACATTAAGGAGCACATTCAGGCCTACAGTGAAAGAGGAGATATCTTCAGATAAAAACTGGATAGAAGCTTTCTGAGAAACTACTTTGTGATGTATGCATACCACTCAGGGAGATATACCTCTTTTCTAACAAGGCAGTGTTTGAACACCTTTCCTGTGAAACTGAAAAAGTGATATTTCGCAGCCCATTGAGGACTATGGCGAATAGAGAAATATACTGAAATAAAATTGAAGAAGAAGCTTTCGAAGAATCTGCTCTCTGATATGTGTATTCACTTCACAGAGTTAATGCTTACTCTATGTTGCCCAGTTTTGAAACTCTGTCTTTGAAGAATCTGTGAAGGGATATTTAGTGATGCCTGGGAACTTGTGTTGAGGAATGAAACGTCTCACAGTTAAACCTGCAGAGAAACTTTCTGAGCAACTGCTTTATGATGTGTGTATTCCTCTCATAGAGATAATCCATTGTTTGTATTGAGCAGGTTGAAATCACTGTTTTTGTGGCATTGGAAGAAGGACATTTTGGAACAGTCCTTAGAATATGGAGAAAGAAATATCCACAGGAAAAATCCAGAAGGAAGCTTTCTGTGAAACTGTTCTGTGTCATCTTCATTCCTCTTGCTCACTTAACCCTCTCTTTTCATTGAGCAGTTTTATAACCCTGTGTATGTTTAGCGTGTGATGGGACATTCGGGAGCCCTTTGAGGTTTATGGTGAAAAAGGAAATATGTTCAGACCAAAACCAGAGAGAAGTTTTCCAAGGAACTGCTTTGTGACTTGTGCATTCCACTCACAGTGTTCTACCTCTCTTCTCTTACAACCTCGGGGAAACCCTTTTGGAGAAAGAGGTACCAGGTGATATTTGGGAGCATGTTGATGACGATGGTGAAAAGGGAACTAGCCTCAGACAAACCTGGAAAGAAGCTTTCTAGGAAACTACTGTGTGATATGTGTAACAATCTCACCTAGATAAAGCTTTCTTTACATTACGCAGCTTGGAAACTGTGATCGACGAATCCATGAATGGACCATCGGGAGCATATTCAAGACTATGGTGAAAAAGGGAATATCTTCAGATAAATACTGAAAGGAAGCTTTCTGTGAATATTCATTTTGCTATGTTTATTCATCTCACATAGATGAAGCTTTCTTTCCATTACGCAGCTTGAAAACTCACTCGTGGATAGATCCACGAATGGATATTTGAGATCACATCTGGGCTTTTGGTGAAACAGGAAATATAGTCAGATAAAAACTGGAGAGAATCTTTCAGAGAAACTGCTTGGTGTGTGTGCATTCCACTCAGGGAGTTATACCTTTCTTCTCATAAGGCGCAGTTTGAACACTGTTCCTGTAAAACCAAAAGAGTGATATTCGGAGCACATTGAAGACTGTTGCAAAAGTGAACGGCTCCCTAACATGCCCATTCTTTTCACAGGGTTAAAGCTTACTCTACATTTCCCAGTATGAAAGTCGCCCTATGAGGGTTCTGCGAAGGGATAGTAAGTGGCAACAGGAGGCCTGTGTCGAGGAAGGAAATGTCTCCCATCGAAAATTGGAGAGAAGCATTCTGCACAATTTTTTTGTGATGTTTGCGTTCATCTCAAAGAGTTAAATCATTCTTTGGATTGAGCAGTTTGAAATCACTGTTTCTGTGGAATCTGAGAAGGGACATTTGGAGACGCTCCTTAGAATATCCTGAAGAAGACATAACCTCAGAGAGAAACAAGAAGGAATAGTTCTGTGAACCTGCACTCTGTCACGTGAATTCCACTCCAACAGTTAAGCTTCTCTGTTCGTTGAGCAGTATCATAACTCTGTATTTGTTTAGACTGCAAAGGGATTTCCAGGAGCAATTTGAGGTTACAGTAATAAAGGAAACATCTTCAGATAGAAACCGGAGAGAAACATTCTGAGGAGCTGCTTTGTGATGTGTGCATTCCACTCACAGAAATATACCTTTCTTCTCCTAGAGGTTTCCAGATTCCCTTTTGGAGAAAAAGCTATCAAGAAATATTTGGGAGTATAGGTACAGCTATGGTGAAAAAGGAAATATCCCCAGACAAAAGTGGAAAGAAGATTTCAGTGAAACTGCTTCATGCTAGATATATCTATTCATCTCACATAGTTAAAACCTTTCTTATATTACACAGTTTGGAAACACCATCATGCATGAATGCACGAAGGGACGTTCGGAAGTACATTCAGTCCTACGGTGAAAAGGAGATATGTTCAGATAAAGACTGGATAGAAGCTTTCTGAGGAACTACTTTTGATATATGCATTCTGCTCAGGGAGTTATACCTCTTTTCACACAAGACAGTGTTTAAACACTGTTCCTGTGTAACCGAAAAAGTGATATTTTGGAGCGCACTGAGGACTATGGCAAATAGTGAAATATACTGAAATAAAATCGAGAAAGAAGCTTTCCAAGAATCTGTACTCTGATATGTGCATTCATTTCAAAGAAATTATGCTTACTCTATGTTGCCCAGTTTCGAAATTCTGTCTTTGAAGAATCTGTGAAGGGATATTTAGTGACAACTGGAGGCTTGTGGTGAGCAAGGAAACATCTTCCGAAGAAACCTGCAGAGTAACTTTCTGAGCAACTGCTTTGCGATATGTGTATTCATCTCCTAGATTTAAACCGTTCTTTGGATTGAGCAGATTGAAGTCACCATTTTTGTGCAGTCTGAGGAAGGATATTTGGGAATGATCCTTAGAACATGGAGAAAGAAATATCCTCAGGTAAAATCCAGAAGGAAGCTTTCTGTGAAACTACTCTCTGTCATCTTAATTTCTCTCACTTAGTTAATCCTCTTCTTGTGTTGAGTTATTTTATACCCCTGTGTATGTTTTGCATGTGACGGGACATTCATGGGCACTTTGAGGCTTATGGTGAAAAAGGAAATATGTTCAGACCGAAACTGGAGAGAAGCTTTCCATGGAACTGCTTTGTGACGTGTGAATTTCACTCAGAATGTTATACCTCTCTTCTCATACAACGTCGGGGAAACCATTTTGGAGAAACAGGTACGAAGTGATATTCGGTAGCATGTTGATGCCAATGATGAAAAGGGAAATTGCCTCAGACAAAAGCTGGAAAGAAGATTTCCAGGAAACTACTCTGTGATATGTGTAACCATCTCACAGAGATAAATGTTTCCTCATATTACACAGCTTGAAAACTGTCATGGACGGTTTCACGAAGCGACTTTCGGGAGCAAACTCAGGACTATGGTGAGAAAGGAAATATCTTCAGATAAAAACTGAAAGAAGTTTCTGTGAATCTTCTTTTTTCTATGTTTATTCTTCTCACATATATGAAGCTTTCTTTACATTGCGCAGCTTGGAAACTCCCTCGTGGATGGATCCATGAAAGGATATTTGAAATCACATTCAGGCCTATGGTCAAATAGGAAATATAGTCACACAAAAACTGGAGAGAAGCTTTCTGAGAAAATGCTTGGTGATATGTACATTCCACTAGGGGAGATTTAATGTTCTTCTCATAGGCACAGTTTGAGCACTGTTCCTGTAAAACCAAAAGATTGATATTTGGAGCACATTGAAGACAATGGCAAAAAGTGAAATGTTGTCCAAAAAAAAAAAATAAATAAATAAAAACCAGAAAAAAGCACTCGAAGAAACTGCTCTCTGACATGCCCATTGTTTTCACAGGGTTAAAGCTTACTCAACATTTCCCAGTTTGAAAGTCGGCCTCTGAGGTTTCTGCAAAGGGATAGTAATTGGCAACTGGAGGCCTGTGTCGAGTAAGGAAATGTCTCCCATCGAAAATTGGTGATAAATTTTCTGTGTAACTCTTTTGTGATGTTTGTATTCATCACAAAGAGTGAAATCATTCTTTGGATGGAGCAGTTTGAAATCACTGTTTCTGTGGAATCTGAGAAAGGACATTTAGAGACGCTCTTTAGAATATCCTGAAATATACATAACCTCAGAGAGAAACCAGAAGGAAGCTTTCTGTGACACTGCCCTGTGTCACGTGAATTCCACTCACACAGTTAAGCTTCTCTTTTTATTGAGCAGTATCATAAAACTGTTTTTGTTTAGACTGCGAAGGGATATTCAGGAGTAATTTGAGGGCTACGGTGAGAAAGGAAACGTCTTCAGATAGAAACTGGAGAGAAGCTTTCTGAGGAGCTGCTTTGTGATGTGTGCATTCCACTCATATAAATATACTGTTAGAGGATTCCAGAATCCCTTTTGGTGACAAAGCTACCAAGAGACATTTGGATGTATAGGGATGGCTATGTTGAAAAAGGAAATATCCTCAGAGAAAAACTGGAAAGATTTCTGTGAAAATACTTCGTGTTAGATGTATCTATTCATCTCGCAGAGTTCAAACCTTTCTTATATTATGCAGTTTGGAAACTCCATCCTGCACGGATTCACGAAGGGACATTCAGGAGCACACTCTGGCCTTTGGTGAAAGAGAAGATATCATCAGATAAAAACTGTAGAGAAGCTTTCTGAGAAACTACATTGTGATGTATGCATTCCACTCAGGGAGTCATACCTCTTTTCTCACAAGGCACGGTTTGAACACTGTTCCTGTGAAAGCGAAAAAGTGATGTTTCAGAGCACACTGAGGTCTATGGAGAATAGTGAAATATACTGAAATTACATCGAGGAAGAAGCGTTCCAGGAATCTGCTCTCTGATATGTGCCTTTACTTCACAGAATTTATGCTTACTCTTTGTTGCCCAGTTTCGAAATTCTGTCTTTGAAAAATCTGCGAAGGGATATTTCGTGACGCCCAGAGGCTTGTGGTGAACAAGAAAACATCTTCCGAGGAAACCTGCAGAGCAACTTTGTGAGCAACTGCTTTGCGATGTGTGTATTCTTCTCCTAGATTTAAACCACTCTTTGGATTGAGCAGATTGAAATTAATGTTTTTGTGGAATCTGAGGAAGGACATTTGGGAACGATCCTTAGAACATGGAGAAAGAAATATCCTCAGGTAAAATACAGAAGGAAGCTTTCTGTGAAACTACTGTGTGTCATCTTAATTCCTCTCACTTAGTTAAGCCTCTCCTTACATTGAGTAGTTTTATAACCCTGTGTATGTTTAGTGTGTGATGGGACATTCGGAAGCACTTTGAGGCTTACGATGAAATAGTAAATATGCTCAGACCGAAACTGGAGAGAAGGTTTCCGTGGAACTGCTTTGTGAGGTGTGCATTCCACTCACAGCGTTATACCTCTCTTCTCATACAGCGTCGAGGAAACCCTTTTGGAGAAACAGGTTCCAAGTGATATTCGGGAGCATGTTGACACAAATGATGAAAAGGGAAATAGCCTCAGACAAAACCTGGAAAGAAGCTTTCTAGGAAACTACTCTGTGATATGTGTTATCATCTTACAGAGATAAAGTTTTCCTTACCTTAAACAGCTTGAAAACTTTCATGGAGGGATCCACGAAGGGACTTTTGGGAGCACACTCAGGACTGTGGTGAAAAAGGAAATATCTTCAGATAAAAACCGGAAAGAAACTTTCTGTGAATCTGCTTTGTTCTATGTTGATTCTTCTCACATAGATGAAGCTTTCTTTACATTACGCAGCTGGGAAACTCCCTCGTGTAATGATTCACAAAGGGATATTTGGGATCACATTTGGGCCTATGGTCAAATAGGAAATATAGTCAGATGAAAACTGGAGAGAAGCTTTCTGAGAAACTGCTTGGTGATGTGTGCATTCCACAAAGGGAGTTGTAATGTTCTTCACATAAGACACAGTTTGAACACTGTTCCTGTAAAACCAAAAGAGTGATATTCGGAGCACATTGAACAGTATGGCAAAAAGTGAAATGTCGTTCAATAAAAAATAGAAAGAATCACTCGAAGAAACTGCTCTCTGATGTGCCCATTCTTTTCACAGGTTTAAACCTTACTCTACATTTCCCAGGTTTAAAGTTGGCCTCTGAGGGTTCTGCGAAGGGATAGAATGTGGCAACCGGAGGCCTCTGTCGAGCAAGGAAATGTCTGCCATCGAAAACTGGAGAGAGGCTTTCTGCACAACTGTTTCGTGATGTTTGCATTCCACTCAAATAATTAAATCATTCTTTGGATTGAGCAGTTTGAAATCACTGTTTCTGTGGAATCTGAGAAAGGACATTTGGAGACGCTCTTTAGAATATCCTGAAAGAGAAATAACCTCAGAGAGAAAGAAAAAGGAAGCTTTTGATGAAACTGCTCTGTGTCACGTTAAGGAAGCTGACACAATTAAGCTTCTGTTTTCATTGAGCAGTATAATAAACTGAACACTGTTCCTGTGAAAACAAAAAAAAAAAGATATTTCAGAGCGCATTGAGGACTATGGCGAATAGTGAAATACACTGAAATAAAATCGAAGGAGAAGCCTTCCGAGAATCTGCTCTGTGATATGTGCATTCACTTCCCAGAGTTATGCTTACTTTATGTTAATGAGTATGCTTACTTAACACTTACTCTTTCATGACCAGTTTCGAAACTCTGTCTTTGAAGAATCTGTGAGGGGATACTTAGTGACGGCCGGAGGCTTATGATGAGCAAGGAAACATCTTCCGATGAAAGCTGCAGAGAAACTTTCTGAGCAACTGCTTTGAGATGTGCGTATTCGTCTCTTACAGTTAAGCCATTCCTTGGATTGAGCAGCTTGAAATCACTGTTTCTTTGGAATCCGACGAAGGAGCTTTGGGAACAATCCTTCGAATATGGAGAAATAAATATCCTCAGGTAAAATCCAGAAAAAAAGCTTTTTGTGAAACTGCTCTTTGTCGTCTGAATTCCTCTTGCTCAGTGAAGCCTCACTTTCATTGAGCACTTTTCTAACCCTGTGTATGTTTAGCTTGTGTTGGGATATACAGAAGCACTTTGAGGCTTACAGTGAAAAAGGAAATATGTTCAGACTTAACTGGAGAGAAGCTTTCCGAAGAACTGCTTTGTAAATTGTGCATTCCACTCACAGTGTTGCACCTCCCTTCTCATACGATATTGGGGATACCATTTTGGAGAAACAGGTAGCAAGCGATATTCGGGAGCATGTTGATGCTAATGGTGAAAAGACAAATAGCCTCAGAAAAAAACTGGAAAGAAGCTTTCTAGGAAACTACTCTGTAATATGTGTACTCATCCCACATAGATAAAGCTTTCTTTTCACTTCGCAACTTGGAAACTGTCATGGACGGATCCATGAATGTATCTTCGGGAGCACATTGAGGACTATGGTGAAAAAGGAAATAACTTCAGATAAAAACTGTAAAGAAGCTTTCTGTGATTCTCCCTTTTGCTGTGATTATTCATCTCACAATGATGAAGCCTTCTTTACATTACGCAGCTTGGAAACTCCCTCCTGGATGGATCTACTAAGGGATATTTGGGATCACATTCGGGCCTATTGTGAAATAGAAAATATAGTCAGATAAAAACTGGAGAGAAGCTTTCTGAGGAACTGCTTGGTGATTGGTGCATTCCACTCAGGGAGTTATAACTTTCTTCTCATAAGGCACAGTTTGAACACTGTTCCTCTAAAACCAAAAGAGTAATATTCAGAGCACATTGAAGACTATGGCAAAATGTGAAACGTCTTCCAATACAAAGCAGACAGAAGCACCTGATGAAACAGCTCAATGACCTGTCCATTCTTTTCAGAGGGTTAAAGCTTACGCTATATTTCCCAGTTTGAATGTTGGTCTTTGAGGATACTGCAAAGGGATAGTAAGTGGCAACCAGAGGCCTGTGACAAGCAAGGAAATGTCTTCCATCCAAAATTGGAGAGAAGCTTTCTGCGCAACTCTTTTGTGAAATTTGTATTCAACTCATAGAGTTAAATCATGCTTTGGATTCAACAGTTTGAAATCACTGTCTGTGGAATCTGAGAAAGGACATTTGGAAACACTCTTTAGAATATCCTGAAAGAGAAATAACCTCAGAGAGACCAGAAGGAAGCTTTCGTTGAAACTGCTCTGTGTCGCGTGAATTCCGTTCACACAGTTAAGCTTCCCTGTTCATTGTGCAGTACCATAACACTGTTTTTGTTTAGTCTGCAAAGGGATATTCTGGAGGACTTTTAGGCTTATGGTGAGAAGGGAAATGTCTTCAGGTATAAACTGGAGATAAGCTTTCTGAGGAGCTGCTTTGTGACGTGTGCATTCCAGTCATAGAAATATACCTTTCTTCTCCTAGAGGATTCTGGAATCCCTTATGCAGTAAAAGCTACCAAGAGACATTCAGGAGTATAGGGAAAGCTCTGGAGAAAAAGGAAATATCCCCAAACAGAAACTGGAAAGAAGATTTCTGTGAAACTGCTTTGTGTTAGATATATTTAATCATCTCGCATAGTTAACACTTTTCTTATATTACGCAGTTTGGAAACTCCGTCATGCACGGACACGTGAAGGGACATTAGGGAGCACATTAAGGCCCACGGTGAAAGAGAAGATATCTTCACATAAAAACTGGATAAAAGCTTTCTGAGAAACTACTTTTAGATGGATGCATTCCACTCAGGGGTTATACCGCCATTCCCCAATGCAGTGTTTGAACACTGCTCCTGTGAAACCGAAAAAGTGATATTTCGGACTGCATTGAGGACTCTGACGAATAGTGTAATACACTTAAATGAAAAAGAGGAAGAAGCGTTCCACGAATCTGCTCTGTGATATGTGCATTCACTTCACAGAGTTAATGCTTACTCTATGTTGCTCAGTTTCGAAACTCTGTCTTTGATAAATCTATGAAGGGATATGCAGTGACTCCCAGAGGCTTGTGGTGAGCAAGGAAACGTGTTCCGATGAAACGTGCAGAGAAAATTTCTAGGCAACTGCTTTGTTATGTGTGCATTCGTCTCATAGAGTTAAACCATTCTTTGGATTGAGCAGCTTGAAATCACTGTTTTTGTGGAATCAGAGGAAGGGTATTTGGCAATGATCTTTAGAATATTGAGAAAGAAATATCCTCAGGTAAAAGCCTGAAGGGAGCTTTCTGTGAAACTCCTCCATGTCATCTTAAATCCTTTCGCTCAATGAAGCCTCTGCTTTCATTGAGCAGTTTTCGAACCCTGTGTATGTTTAGCGTGTGATGGGATATTCGGGAACAATTTGATTCTTACGTGAAAAAGGAAATATGTTGAGACTGCAACTGGAGAGAAGCTTTCCCAGTAACTGTTTTGTGACGTGTGCATTCCACTCACAGTGTTATACCTCTCTTCTCATACAACGTCGGGGAAACCGTTTTGGAGAAACAGGTACCAAGTGATATTCGGGAGCATGATGATGCCAATGATGAAAAGGGAAATAGCCTCAGACAAAAACTGGAAAGAAGCTTTCTAGGAAACTATTCTTTGATATGTGTAATCATCTCACATAGATAAAGCTTTCTTTACATTATGCAGCTTGGAAACTGTCATGGACGGATGGATGAAGGAACCTTCAGGAGCTCATTCAGGACTATGGTGAAAAAGGATATATCCTCACATAAAAAAATGAAAGAAGCTTTCTGTGAATCTGCTTCTTGCTATGTTTATCCATCTCAGATAGATGACGTTTTCTATACATTACGCATCTTGGAAATTCCCTCATCGATGGAACCATGAAGGGATATTTTCGATCACATTTGGGCCTATGGTCAAATAGAAAATATAGTCAGATAAAAACTGGAGAGAAGCTTTCTGAGAAACTGCTTGGGGATGGGTGCATTCCACTCAGGGAGTTATAACATTCTTCTCATAAGGCACAGTTTGAACACTGTTCCTGCAAAACCAAAACAGGGATATTCGGAGCACATTGAAGATTGTGGCAAAAAGTGAAATGTCGTCCAATGAAAAAGAGAAAGAATCACTCGAAGAAATTGCTCTCTGACATGTCCATTCTTTTCACAGGGTTTAAGCTGACTGCACATTTCCCAGTTTGAAAGTCAGTCTTTGAGGGTTGTGCGAATGGATAGTAAGTGGCAACCAGAGGCCTGTGTCGAGCAAGGAAATGTCTTCCATCGAAAATTGGAGAGAAGCTTTCTGTGCAACTCTTCTGTGATGTTTGTATTAATCTCAAAGAGTTAAATCATTCTTTGGATTGAGCAGTTTGAAATCACTGTTTCTGTGGAATCTGAGAGATGATATTTGGAAATGTTCTTTAGAATATCCTGAAAAAGAAATAACCTCAGAGAGAAATCAGAAGGAAGCTTTCTGTCAAACTGCTCTGTGTCACATGAATTTCACTCACACAGTTAAGCTTCTCTTTTCATTGACTAGTATCATAACACTGTTTTTGTTTAGTCTGCGAAGGGATATTCAGGAGCAGTTTGAGGCTTATGGTGAGATAGGAAACATCTCTAGATAGAAACTGGAGAGAAGCGTTCTGAGGAGCTGCTTTGTGATGTGTGCATTCCAGTCACAGAAATATACCTTTCTTCTCCTAGAGGATTCCCTAATACCTTTTGGAGAAAAACCTACTAGTAGACATTCAGTAGTATAGGGACGGCTATGGTGAAAAAAGAAATATCCTCAGAACAAACGTAGAAAGATTTCTGTGAAACTGCTTTGTGTTAGATATATTTATTCATCTCGCATATTTAAAAGATTTCTTATTTTACACAGGTTGGAACCTCTGTCCTGCACACATCTGAGAAGGGACTTTCAGGAGCACATTCAGGCCTACAGTGAAATCGGAGATACATTCAGATAAAAACGGGATAGAAGCCTTCTGAGAAACTACTTTGAGATGTATGCATTGCACTCAGGGAGTCATATTTCTTTCCTTGCAAGGTAGTGTTTGAACACTGTTCCTGTGAAACCAAAAAAGTAGTATTTCGGAGCACTTTGAGGTCTATGACGAATAGTGAAATATAGTGAAATAAAATCGAGGAAGAAGCTTTCCAAATATATGCTCTCTGATATGTGCATTCACTTCACAGAGTTAATGCTTAATCTATGGGGTTTCGAAAATCTGCCTTTGAAAAATCTGCGAAGGGATATTTAGTGGTGCCCCGAGGCTTGTGGTGAGTAGGAAATCGTCTTCCGATGAAATCTGCAGAGAAACGTTCTGAGCAACTGCTTTGTGATGTGTATTAGTCTCATAGATGTAAGACATTCTTTACATTGAGCAGCTTGAAATCACTGTTTTTGTGGAATCTGAGGAAGGACATTTGGGAAATATCCTTAGAATATGGAGAAAGAAATATCCTCAGGTAAAATCCAGAAGGAAGCTTTCTGTGAAACTACTCTGTGTCGTCTTAATTGCTCTCGCTCAGTTAAGTGTCTCTTTTCATTGAGCAGTTTTCTAACCCTGTGTATGTTTAGCCTGCGATGGGATATTCGGGCGCACTTTGAGGATTACGATGAAAAAGGAAACATGTTCAGACCCAAACTGGAGAGAAGCTTTCCAAGGAACGATTCTGTGACTTGTGCATTTCACTCACAGTGTTATACCTCTCTTCCCATACCACGTCACAGAAACCCTTTTTGTAAAACAGGTACCAGATGATATTTGGAAGCATGTTGATGCTGATGGTGAAAAGAGAAATAGCCACAGACAAAAACTGTAAATAAGCTTTCTAGGAAACTACTCAGTGTTATGTGTAGTCTTCTCACATAGATAAAGCTTTCTTTACATTACATAGCTGGGAAACATTCAGGATCCCAATCAGGACTATGATGAAAAAGGAATTATCTTCGGATAAAAACTGCAAAGAAGCTTTCTGTGAATCTGCTTTTTTTCTATGTTTATACTTCTCTTATAGATGAAGCTTTCTTTACATTATGCAGCTTGGAAACTCCCTCGTGGATGGATCCACGAAGGGATATTTGGGATCATATTCGGGCCTATGGTCAAATAGGAAATAGAGTCAGATAAAAACTGGAGAGGGGCTTTCTGAGAAACTGCTTGGTGATGTGTGCATTCCACTCAGGGAGATTTAATGTTCTTCTCATATGGCACAGTTTGAACACAATTCCTGTAAAACCAAAAGAGTGATATTCGGAGCACATTGAAGACTATGGCAAAAAATGAAATGTCATCCAATAAAAAGCAGAAAGAAGCACTCGAAGAAACTACTCTCTGACATGCCCATTCTTTTCACAGTGTTAAAGCTTACTCTACATTTCCCAGTTTGAAAGTCAGCCTCTGAGGGTTCTGCAAAGGGATATTAAGTGGCAACCGGAGGCCTGTGTCGAGCAAGGAAATGTCTCCCATCGAAAATTGGAGAGAATCCTTCTGCGCAACTCTTTTGTGATGTTTGTATTAATCACAAAGAGTTAAATCATTCTTTGGATTGAGCAGCCTGAAATCACTGTTTCTGTGGAATCTGAGAAGGGACATTTAGAGATGCTCTTTAAAATACCCTGAAAAAGAAATAACCTCAGAGAGAAACCAGAAGGAAGCTTTCTGTGAACCTGCCCTGTGTCACGTGAATTCTGCTCACAGAGTTATGCTTCTCATTTCATTGAGCAGTATTATAACACTGTTTTTCTTTAGACTGCGAAGGGATATTCAGGAGCGATTTAAGGGTTATGGTAAGAAAGGAAACATCTTCAGATAGAAACTGGAGAAAACCTTTCGAGGAGCTGCTTTGTGACGTGTGCATTCCACTTACAGAAATATTCCTTTCTTCTCCAAGAAGATTCCAGAATCCCTTTTGGAGAAAAAGCTACCAAGAGACATTCGGGAGTATAGGTACGGTTATGGTGAAAAACGAAATATCCTCAGACAAAACTGGAAAGAAGATTTCTGTGAAACTGCATCATGTTAGATATGTCTAGACATCTCGCATAGTTCAATCCTTTCTTATATTATGCAGTTTGGAAATTCCGTCATGCACGAATCCGCAATGGCACATTTGGGAGCACATTCAGGCCTATGGTGAAAGAGGAGATATCTTCAGATAAAAACGGGATAGAAGCTTTCTGAGAAACTACTTGTGATGTATGCATTCCACTCAGGGAGTTATAACTCTTTTCTCACAAGTCAGTATTTAAAACACTTTTCCTGTGTAACCGAAAAAGTGATATTTCCTAGCACACTGAGGACTATGGCGAATATTGAAATATACTGCAATAAAACCGAGAAAGAAGCGTTCCAAAAATCTGCTCTCTTATATGTGAATTCACTTTAAAGAAATTATGCTTACTCTATGTTGCCCAGTTTCAAAATTCTGTCTTTGAAGAATCTGTGAAGGGATATTTAGTGTTGCCCAGAGGCTTATGGTGAGCAAGAAATATCTTCCGGTGAAACCTGCAGAGTAACTTTCTGAGAAACTACTTTGGGATGTGCATATTCGTGTCCTAGATTTAAATTGTTCTTTGGATTGAGCAGATTGAAATCACTGTTTTTGTAGAATATGAGGAAGGACAGTAGGGAAAAATCCTTAAACATGGAGAAAAAAATATGCTCAGGTAAAACACAGAAGGAAGCTTTCTGTGAAACTACTCTGTGTTATCGTAATTCCTCTCGCTTAGTTAAGCCCCTCCTTATGTTGAGTAGATTCATAACCCTGTGTATGTTTAGCATGTGATGGGACATTCGGGAGCACTTTGAGGTTTATGGTGAAAAAGGAAATATATTCAGACCGAAACTGGAGAGAAGCTTTCTGAGGAACTGTTTTGTGACTTGTGAATTCCACTCACAGTGTTATACCTTTCTTCTCATACAGCGTCGGGGAAACCCTTTTGGAGAAACAGGTACCAAGTGATATTCCGGAGCATGTTGATCCCGATGATGAAAACGGAAATAGCCTCAGAGAAATCCTGGAAAGAAGCTTTCTAGGAAACTACTGTGTGATATGTGTAATCATCTCATGGAGATAAAGGTTTCCTTACATTACACAGCTTGAAAACTGTCATGAATGGAGCCATGGAGTAAAAGCACATGAAGAGTGCTTTCGGGAGCACACTCAGGACTATGGTGAAAAAGGAAATATCTTCAGATAAAAATTGAAAAGAAGCTTTCTGTGAATCTGCCTTTTTCTATGTTTATTCTTCTCACATAGATTAAGCTTCCTTTACATTACGTAGCTTGGAAACTCCCTCGTGGATGGATCTGCGGAGGGATATTTGGTATCACATTCGGGCCTATGGTCAAAGAGGAAATATAGTCAGATAAAAACTGGAGAGAAGCTTTCTGAGTAACTGCTTGGTGAGGTGTGCATTCCACTCAGGGAGTTTTAATGTTCTTCTCATAAGGCTCAGTTTGAATCCTGTTTGTGTAAAACCAAAAAAGTGATATTCCGAGCACATTGAAGACTATGGCAAAAAGTGAAATGTCATCCAATCAAAAACAGAAAAAAGCACTCGAAGAAACTGCTTTCTGACATGCCCAATCTTTCCACAGGGTTAAATCTTACTCTACATTTCCCAGGTTGAAAGTCAGGCTCTGAGGGTTCTGCAAAGGGACAGTACGTGGCAACCAGAGGCCTGTGTCAAGCAGGGAAATGTCTCCCATCGAAAATTGGAGAGAAGCTTTCTGCGCAACTCTTTTGTGATGTTTGTATTCATCTCAAAGAGTTAAATCATTCTTTAGATTGAACAGTTTGAAATCACTGTTTCTGTGGAATCAGAGAAAGGACATTTCGAGACTCTCTTTGGAATATCCTGAAGAAGACATTACCTCAGAGAGAAACCAGAAGGAAGCTTTTTGTGAACCTGCTGTGTGTCTCGTGAATTCCAGTCACACAGTTAAGCTTCTCTTTTCCTTTAGCAGTATCACAACACTGTTTTTGTTTAGACAGCGAGGGGATATTCAGAAGCTATTTGAGAATTACAGTGAGAAGGGAAACGTCTTCAGATAAAAACTGGAGAGAAGCTTTCTGAGGAGCTGCTTTGTGATGTGTGCATTCCACTCACAGAAATATACCTGTCTTCTCCTAGAGGATTCCAGAATCCCTTTTGGAGAAAAAGCTACCAAGAGACATTCGGGAGTATAGGGACGGCTATCGTGAAAAAGGAAATATCCTCAGACAATACTGGAAATAAGATTTCAGTGAAACTGCTTCGTGTTAGATGTATCTATTCATCTTAGATAGTTCAAACCTTTCTTATATTACGCAGTTTGAAAACTCCGTCATGCACGAATCCATGAAGGGACATTTGGGAGCACATTCAGGCCTTCAGTGAAAGAAGAGATATCTCCAGATAAATAGTGGATAGAAGTTTTCTGAGAAACTACTTGTGATGTATGCATTCCACTCAGGGAGTTATACCTCTTTTATCACAAGGCAGTGTTTAAACACTCTTCCTGTGTAACCGAAAAAGTAATATTTCGGAGCGTACTGAGGTCTATGGCAAATAGTGAAATATACTGAAATAAAATCGAGGAAGAAGCGTTGCAAGAATCTGCTCTCTGATATGTGCATTCACTTCACAGAATATGCTTACTCTATGTTGCCCAGTTTCGAAATTCTGTATTTGAAGAATCTGTGAAGGGATATTTAGTGACGCCAGGAGGATTTTGATGAGCAAGGAAACATTTTTTGAAGAAACCTGCAGAGTAACTTTCTGAGCAACTGTTTTGTGATTTGTGTATTCGTCTCATAGATTTAAACCGTTCCTTGGATTTAGCACATTGAAATCACTGTTTTTGTGGAATCTGAGGAAGGACATTTGAGAACAACCATTAGAACATGGAGAAAGAAATATCCTCAGGTAACACCAAGAAGGAAGCTTTCTGTGAAACTACTCTGTGTCGTCTTAATTCCTCTTGCTTAGTTAAGCCTCTCCTAATGTTGAGTAGTTTTATAACCCTGCGTATGTTTAGCGTGTGATGGGACATTCGGGAGCACTTTGAGGCTTACGGTGAAAAAGGAAATATGTTCAGACCGACACTGGACAGAAGCTTTCTGAGGAACTGCTTTGTGTCGTGTGCATTCCACTGAAAATGTTATACCTCTCTTCTCATACAGTGTCGGAGAACCCCTTTTGGAGAAACAGGTACCAGGTGACATTCAGGAGCATGTTGATGCCGATGGTGAAAAGGGAAATAGCCTCAGATAGAAACTGGAAAGAAACTTTCTAGGAAACTACTGTGTGATATGTGTAATCATCTCACATAGATAAAGGTTTCCTTACATTACACAGCTTGAAAACTGTCATGGACGGATCCACGAAGGGCCTTTCAGGAGCACACTCAGGACTGTGGTGAGAAAATAAATATCTTCAGATAAAAAATGGAAAGACGCTTTCCGTGAATCTGCTTTTTTCCATGTTTATTCTTCTCACATAGATGAAGCTTTCTTTACATTATGCAGCTTGAAAACTCCCTCGTGGATGGCTCACCAAAGGGATATTTGGGATCACATTGATGCCTATGGTCAAATAGGAAATAAAGTCAGATAAAAACTGCAGAGATTCCAAGTCTTTGCTATTGTGAATAGTGCCACAATAAATATACGTATGCATGTGTCTTTATAGAAGCATGATTTATAATCCTTTGGGTATATACCCAGTAGTGGGATGGCTGGGTCGTATGGTACATCTAGTTCTAGATCCTTGAGGAATCGCCATACTGTTTTCCATAATGTTGAACTAGTTTATAATCCCACCAACAGTGTAAAAGTGTTCCTATTTCTCCACATCCTCTCCAGCACGTGTTGTTTCCTGACTTTTTAATGATTGCCATTGTAACTGGTATGAGATGGTATCTCATTGTGGTTTTGATTTGCATTTCTTTAATGGCCAGTGATGATGAGCATATTTTCATGTGTCTGTTGGCTGTATGAATGTCTTCTTTTGAGAAATGTCTGTTCATATCCTTTGCCCGCATTTTGATGGGGTTGTTTTTTTCTTGTAAATTTGTTTGAGTTCTTTGTAGATTCTGGATATTAGCCCTTTGTCAGATGAGTATATTGCAAAAATTTTCTCCCATTCTGTAGGTTGCCCGTTCACTCTGATGGTAGTTTCTTTTGCTCTGCAGAAGCTCTTTAGTTTAATTAGATCCCATTTGTCAATTTTGGCTCGTGCTGTGGTTCCTTTTCGTGTTTTAGACATGATGTCAACGCAAATGTCCATCTGTGACAGAATGGATTAAGAAAATGTGGCACATATACACCATGGAATATTATGCAGCCATAAAAAAGGATGAGTTTGCGTCCTTTGTAGGGACATGGATGCAGCTGGAAACCATCATTGTTAGCAAACTATCACAAGAACAGAAAAACAAACACCGCATGTTCTCACTCATTGGTGGGAACTGAACTATGACATCACTTGGACTTGGAAAGGGGAACATCACACATCGGGGTCTATCATGGGGAGGGGGGAGTGAGGAGGGATTGCATTGGGAGTTATACCTGATATAAATGACGAATTGATGGGTGCTGACGAGTTGATGGGTGCAGCACGCCAACATGGCACAAGTATACATATGTAGCAAACCTGCGCTTTATACACCTGTACCCTAGAACTTAAAGTATAATAATAAAAAAATAAAAAATAAATAAAAAACACTGCAGAGAAGCTTTCAGAGAAACTGCTTGTTGATGTGTGCATTCCACTCAGGGAGTTTTAATGTTCTTCTCATGGGAACAGTTTGAACACTGTTCCTGTAAAACAAAAAGAGTGATATTCGGAGCACATTGAAGACAATGATAAAAACTGAAATGTCGTCCAATAAAAAGCAGAAGGAAGCACTCGAAGAAACTGCTCTCTGACATGCCCAATCTCTTCACAGGGTTAAATCTTACTTTACATTTCCCAGTTTAAGTGTCGGCCTCTGGGGTTTCTGTGAAATGATAGTAAGTCGCAACCGGAGGCCTGTGACGAGCAAGGAAATATCTCCCTTTGAAAATTGGAGAGAAGCTTTCTGCACAACTCTTTTGTGATGTTTGTATTCATCTAAAAGAGGTAAATCATTCTTTGGATTGAGCAGTTTGAAATCACTGTTTCTATGGAATCTGAGAACGGGCATTTGGAGACAGTTTTTAGAATACCCTGAAAAAGAAATAACCTCAGAGAGGACCCAGAAGGAAGCTTTCTGTGAACCTGCTCTGTGTCACGTGAATATGCTCACACAGTTAACCTTCTCTTTTCATTGAGAAGTATCATAAAACTATTTTAGTTTAGACTGCAAAGGAATATTCATGAGCGATTTGAGGGTTACGGTGAGAAAGGAAACATCTTCAGATAGAAACTGGAGAGAAGTTTTCTGAGGAGCTGCTTTGTGACATGTGCATTCCACTCACAGAAATATACCTTTCTTCTACTAGAGGATTCCGGAATCCCTTTTGGTCAAAAAGCTACCAAGAGACATTCGGGAGTAGAGGGACGGCTATAGATATATGTTAGATATATCTATATATATCTAGATGAATAGCTCAAACCTTTCCTATATTACGCAGTTTGGAAACTCCGTCATACACGGACCCGCGAAGGGACATTCGAGAGCACATACACTCCTACGTTGAAAGATTAGATATCTTCAGATAAAAACTGGATAGAATCTTCCTGAGAAACTAGTTTGTGATGTATGCATTCAACTCAGGGAGTTATACCTTTTTCTCACAAGGCAGCGTTTGAACACTGTTCTTGTGAAACCAAATATCTGATATTTCAGAGCGCATTGAGGAGTATGGCGAATAGTGAAATATACTGAAATAAAATCACGGAAGAAGCGTTCCAAGAATCTGCTCTCTGATATGTGCATTCACTTCACAGAGTTATGCTTACTCTATGTTAATGAGTATGGTTACTTAACGCTTACTCTCTGATGCCCAGTTTCGAAACTCTGTCTTTGAGGAATCTGTGAAAGGATATTTAGTGATGGCGGCAGGCTTGTGATGAGCAAGGAAACGTCTTCCGATGAAAGCTGCAGATAAACTTTCTGAGCAACTGCTTAGCGATGTGTGTATTCGTCTCATAGAGTTAAACCATTCCTTGGATTGAGCAGCTTGAAATCACTGTTTCTGTGGTATCTGAGGAAGGACATTTGGGAACAATCCTTCGAATATGGAGAAAGAAATATCGTCAGGTAAAATCCAGAAGGAAGCATTCTGTGAAACTACTGTGTGTCGTCTTAATTCCTCTTGCTTAGTTAAGCCTCTCCTTGCATTGAGTACTTATATACCCCTGTGTATGTTTAGCTTGTGATGGTACATTCGGGGCACTTTGAGGCTTACGGTGAAAAAGGAAATATGTTAAGACCAAAAATGGAGAGAAGCTTTCTGAGGAAGTGCCTTGTAACGTGTGCATTCCACTCACAGAAATATACCTTTCTTCTCCTAGAGGATTCCAGAATCCCTTTTGGAGAGAAAGCTACCAAGAGACAACGGGAGTATAGTGACGGCTATGGTGAAATAGGAAATATCCTCAGACAAAACTTGAAAGAAGATTTCGGCCAAACTGCTTCATGTTATATATATCTATTCATCTCATATAGTTCAAACCTTTCTTATACTACGCAGTTTGGAAACCCCGTTATGCATGAATCCGTGAAGGGACATTCGGGAGCACATTCAGGCCTATGGTGAAAGGGGAGCTAACTTCAGATAAAAAATTGATAAAAGCTTTGTGATAAACGACTTGTGATGTATGCATTCCGCTCAATTAGTTATGCCTCTTTTCTCACAAGGCAGTGTTTAAACACTGTTCCTGTATAACGGAAAAAGTGATATTTTGCACCGCACTGAGGACTATGGCAAATAGTGAAATATACTGAAATAAAATCGAGATAGAAGCGTTCCAAGAATCTCCTCTCTCATATGTGCATTCACTTCACGAAATTTATGTTTACTCTATGTTGCCCAGTTTTGAAATTCTGTCTTTGAAGAATCCATGAAGCAATATTTAGTTACATCCATAGGTTTGTGGTGAGCAAGGAAACATCTTCCGATGAAACCTACAGAGTATCTTTCTGAGCAACTGTTTGAGATGTGTGTATCGTCTCATAGAGTTAAACCTTTCTTTGGATTGAGCAGATTGAAATAACTGTTTTGTGGAATCTGAGGAAGGACATTTCAGAACGATCCTTAGAACATGGAGAAAGAAATATCCTCAGGTAAAATCCAGAAGGAAGATTTCTGTGAAACTACTCTGTGTCATCTTAATTCCTCTTGCTTAGTTAACCCTCTCCTTATGTTGAGTAGTTTTATAACCCTGTGTATGTTTATCGTGTGATGGGACTTTTGGGAGCACTTCGAGGCTTATGGTGAAAAAGGAAATATGTTCAGACTGATACTGGAGAGAAGCTTTCCGAGGAACTGCTTTGTGAAGTGTGCATTCCACTCACAGTGTTATAACTCTCTTCTCATACAGCGTCGGGGAAACCCTTTTGGAGAAACAGTTACCAGGGGACATTCGGGAGCATGTTGATGCTGATGATGAAAAGGGAAATAGCCTCAGACAAAACCTGGAAAGAAGCTTTCTAGGAAACTACTCTGTGATATATGTAATCATCACACAGAGATAAAGGTTTCCTTACATTACTTAGCTTGAAAAGTGTCACCGACGGATCCAGGAAGGGCCATTCGGGAACACACTCAGGACTGTGGTGAAAAAGGAAATATCCTCAGATAAAAACTGGAAAGAAGCTTTCTATGAATCTGCTTTTTTCTATGTTGATTCTTCTCACATAGATGAAGCTTTCTTTACATTACGCAGCTTGGAAACTCCCTCGTGGATGGATCCGCGAAGGGATGTTTGGGATCACATTCGTGCCTATGTTCAACTAGGAAATATAGTCAGATAAAATCTGCAGAGAAGCTTTCTGAGAAATGGCTTGGTGATGTGTACATTACACCCGGGGGGTAAAAGTTTCTTCTTATAAGGCACAGTTTGAAGACTGTTCCTGTAAAACCAAAAGAGTGATATTCGGAGCACATTGAAGACTATGGCAAAAAGTGAATTGTCGTCCAATAAAAAACAAAAGGAAGCACTCGAAAATACTTCTGTCCGACCTGTCCATTCTTTTCACAGGGTTAGAGTTTACTCTATATTTCCCAGTTTGAAAGTTGGTCTTTGAGGGTTCTGCGAAGGGATACTAAGTAGCAACTGTAGGCCTGCGTGAGGCAAGGAAATATCTTCCATCGAAAATTGGAGAGAATCTTTATGCACAACTCTTTTGTGATGTTTGTATTCATCTCATAGAGTGAAATCATTCTTTGGATTGAGCAGTTTGAAATCACTGTTTCTGTGGATTCTGAAAAAGTACGTTTGGAAACGATCTTTAGAATATCCTGAAAAAGAAATAACCTCAGAGAGAAAACAGAAGGAAGCTTTCTGTGAAACAATTCTGTGTCACATGAATTCCGCTCACACAGTTAAGCTTCTCCTTTCCCTGAGCAGTATCATAACACTGTTTTTGTTTAGTGTGCGAAGGGATATTCAGGAGCGCTTTGAGGCTTATGGTGATAAAGGAAACATCTTCAGATAGACACTGGAGAGAATCTTTCTGAGTAGCTGCTTTGTGACGTGTGCATTCCACTCACAGAAATATACCTTTCTTATCTTAGAAGATCCAGCCATCCCACTACTGGGTACATACCCAAAGGATTATAAATTATGCTACTACAAAGACACATGCACACGTATGTTTATTGCGCCACTATTCACAATAGCAAAGACTTGGAATCAAACCAAATGTCCATCAGTGACAGACTGGATTAAGAAAATGTGGCACATATACACCATGGAATACTATGCAGCCATAAAAAAGGATGAGTTTGCGTCCTTTGTAGGGACATGGATGCAGCTGGAAACCATCATTCTTAGCAAACTATCACAAGAAGAGAAAAACCAAACACCGCATGTTCTCACTCATAGGTGGGAACTGAACAATGAGATAACTTGGACTCGGGAAGGGGAACATCACACAGTGGGGCCTGTCATGGGGAGGGGGAGGGGGGTGGGATTGCATTGGGGGTTATACCTGATATAAATGATGAATTGATGGGTGCTGACGAGTTGATGGTTGCAGCACACCAACATGGTACATGTATACATATGTAACAAACCTGCACGCTATGCACATGTACCCTAGAACTTAAAGTTTAATTAAAAAAAAAAAAAAGAAGAAGATTCCCTCATCCCTCTTGAAGAAAAAGCTACCCTGAAACTTTCGGGAGTATATTGAGGGCTATGGTGAAAAAGGAAATATCCTGAGACAAAAAATGGAAAGAAGATTTCTGTGAAACTGTTATGTGTTAAATATATTTATTCATCTTGCATAGTTAAAACTTTTCTTATATTACGCAGTTTGGAAACTCTGTCATGCACGGATCCACGAAGGGACATTTGGGAGCACATTCAGGCCTACGGTGAAAGAGGGGATATCTTCAGATAAAAACTGGATAGAAGCTTTATGAGAAAGTACTTTGTTATATATGCATTCCCCTCAGGGAGTTATACCTCTTTTCTCACAAGGCAACGTTTGAACACTCTTCCTGTGAAACCGAGAAAGTGATATTTCGGAACGCCTTGAGGACTATGGCGAATAGTGAAATATGCTGAAATAAAATCGAGGAAGAAGCGTTCCAAGAATCTGCTCTCTGATACGTGCATTCAATTCACAGAGTTAATGCTTACTCTATGTTGCCCAATTTCGAACCTCTATGTTTGACCAATCTGTGAGTGTATATATAGTGAGGCCCGGAAGCTTGTGGTGAGCAAGGAAACATCTTCCGATGAAACCTTCAGAGAAACTTTCTGACCAACTGCTTTGCATTGTGTGTATTCATCTCATAGAGTTAAACCATTCTTTGCATTGAGCAGCTTGAAATCACTCTTTTTGTGGCATCTGAGGAAGGACACTTGGGAACGATCCTTAGAATATGGAGAAAGAAACATCATCAGGTAAAACCCAGAAGGAAGCATTCTGTGAAACTGCTCTGTGTGGTTGTACTTCCTCCTGCTCAGTTAAGCCTCTCTTTTCATTGAGCAGTTTTCTAACCCTGTGTATGTTTCACGTGTGATGGGATATTAGGGAGCACTTTGGGGCTAATGGTGAAAAAGGAAGTATGTTTGGACCGAAACTGGAGAGAAGCTTCCCAAGGAACTGCTTTGTGATGGGTGCATTCCACTGACACTGTTATATCTCTCTTCTCATACAGCATCGAGGAAGCCCTTTTGGAGAAACAGGCACTAAGTGATATTCGGGAGCATGTCGATGCAGATGGTGAAAAGCAAAATAGCCTCAGACAAAAACTGGAAAGAAGTTTTCTAGGAAACTAATCTGTGATAAGTATAATAATCTCACATAGGTAAAGCTTCCCTTATATTACACAGCTTGGAAACTTCTTTGTGGATGGACCGCGAAGGGATATTTGGGATCACATTCGGGCCTACGGTGAAATTGAAAATGTAGTCAGATAAAAACTGGAGAGAAGATTTTCGAGAAACTGCTTGGTGATGTGTGCTTTCCACTCAGGGACTTAAAATTTTCTTCTCATAAAGCACGGTGTGAACACTGTTCTTGTGAAATCAAAAGAGTGATATTCGGAGCACATTGTAGACTATGGCAAAAAGTGAAATGTCATCCAATAAAAAACAGAAGAAGCACTCCAAGAGTCAGCTCTCTGACATGTCCGTTCTTTACACAGGGCTAAACCTTAAACTACATTTCCCAGTTTGAAAGTTGGTCTTTGAGGATTCTGCGAAGGGATAGTGACAACCAGAGGCCTGTGTCGAGCAAGGAAATGTCTCCCGTCGAAAATTGGAGAGAAGATTTCTGCACAACCCTTTTGTGATATTTGTATTCATCTCATAGAGTTAAATCTTTCTTTGGATTGAGCAGTTTGAAATCACTGTTTTTCTGGAATCTGAGAAAGCACATTTGGAAACGCTCTTCAGAATATCCTGAAAAAGAAATAACCTCAGAGAGAAACCAGAAGGAAGCTTTCTGTGAAACTGCTCTGTGTCACATGAATTCTCCTCACAGAGTTACGCTTCTCTTTTCATTCAGCTGTACCATAACACTGTTTTTGTTTAGTCTCCGGGGGGATATTCTGGAGAGCTTTGAGGCTTAGTGTGAGAAAGGAAACGCCTTCAGATAGAAACTGGAGAGAAGCTTTCTGAGGAGCTGCTTTGTGACGTGTGCATTCCACTCACAGAAATATAGCTTTCTTCTCCTAGAGGATTCCAGAATCCCATTTGGAGAAAAAGCTACCAAGAGATATTTGGGAGTGTAGCGACGACTATGGACAAAAAGGAAATAACCTCAGACAAACTGGGAAAGAAGATTTCTGTGAAACTGCTTAGTGTTTGGTATACTTATTCGTCTTGAATAGTTAAAACTTCAATTATATTATACTCTTTGGAAACTCCGTCATGCACAGATCTGCGAAGGGATGTTCGGGCACACATTCAGGCCTAAGGTGAAAGAGGAGATATCTTCAGATAAAAAGTGAATAGAATCTTTCTGAGAAACTAATGTGTGATGTATGCCCTCCACTCAGGGAATTAAACCACTTTTCTCACGAGGCAGTGTTTGAAAACTGTTCCTGTGAAACCAAAAAAGGGATATATCAGAACGCATTGAGGACTATGGCGAATAGTGTAATACACTGAAATAAAATCGAGGAAGAAGCGTCCCAACAATCTGCTCTCTGGTAT
The DNA here is from genome assembly GCF_002776525.5 of Piliocolobus tephrosceles. Taxonomy (NCBI): domain Eukaryota; kingdom Metazoa; phylum Chordata; class Mammalia; order Primates; family Cercopithecidae; genus Piliocolobus; species Piliocolobus tephrosceles. The sequence goes on along the minus strand of NC_045435.1, from coordinate 126,647,926 downwards.
GTGCCTTGACATCACAGAGTTAATGCTTACTCTATGTTGCCCAGTTTTGAAACACTGTCTTTGAAGTATCTGTGAAGGGATATTTAGTGACGCCTGGAGGCTTGTGGTGAGTGATGAAATGCGTTCTGATGTAATCTGCAGAGAAACGTTCTGAGCAACTGCTTTTCTATTGGAGAAACAGGTACCCAGAGATATCCAGGAGCATGTTGATTCCGATGGTGAAAAGGGAAATAGCCTCATACAAAAACTGGAAAGAAGCTTTCTAGGAAATGACTCTGTGATATGTATAATCATCTCACATAGATGAAGCTTTTTTAAATTATGCAGCTTGGAAACTGTCATGGACGGATCCACGAAGGGACTATCGGGAGTACATTCTGGACTCTGGTGAAAAAGGAAATACCTTCAGATTAAAACAGGAAAGAAGCTTTCAGTGAATCTGCTTTTTACTATGTTTAGTCATCTTACATAAATGAAACTTTATTTACATTACACAGCTTGGAAACTCCCTCGTGGATGTTTGGGATCACAGTCTGTCCTCTGGTGAAATAGGAAATACAGTCAGATAAAAAGTGGAGAGAAGCTTTCTGAGAAACTGCTTGGTGATGTGTGCTTTCCCCTCAGGGAGTTATAACTCTCGTTTCATAAGGCACAGTTTGAACACTGTTCCTGTATAAGCAAAAGACTGATACTCGGAGGACATTGAAGACTATGGCACAAAGTGAAATGTCGTCCAACAAAAAACAGAAAGAAGCACTCGAAGAAACTGCTCTCTGAAATGTCCATTGTTTTCACAGGCTTAAAGCTTACTCTACATTTCCAAGTTGGATAGTCGGGCTTTGAGGGTTCTGAGAAGGGATACTAAGCAGCAGCCTGAGGCCTGTGTGAGGCAAGGAAATGACTTTCATCGAAAATTGTAGAGAATCTGTCTGTGCAACCTGTTCCTGATGCTTGTGTTCATTTCATAGAGCTAAATTATCCTTTGGATTGAGCAGTTTGAAATCACTGTTTCTGTGGAATCTGAGAAAAGACATTTGGAAACGCTCTTGGGAATATCCTGAAAAACAAAAAACCTCAGAGAGAAACCAGAAGGAAGGTTTCTGTGAAACTACACTGTGACACGTGAATTCCGCTCACACAGTTAAGCTTCTCTTTTCATTGAGCTGTATCATAACACTGCTTTTGTTTAGGCTACGAAGGGATATTCACGAGTGCTTTGAGGCTTATGTTGAGAAAGGAGTCGTCTTCAGATAGAAACTGGAGAGATGCTTTCTGAGGAGCTGCTTTGGGATGTGCGCATTCCATTCACAGAAATATATATTTCTTCTCCTAGAGGATTCCAGATTTCCTTTTGGAGAAAAAGCTATGAAGAAATATTCAGGAGTAGAGCGATGATTATGGTGAAAAAAGGAAATATCTTCAGACAAAAAATGGAAAGAAGATTTCTGTGAAACTCCTTTGTGTTAGATATATTTATTCGTCTCGCATAGGTAAACTTTAATTATATTACGCCGTTTGGAAACTCCGTCGTGCACAGATCTGCTAAAGGACATTCAGGAGAACATTCAGGCCTATGGTGAAAGAGTAGATATCTTCAGATAAAAACTGGGTAGATGCTATCTCAGAAACTACTTTGTGATGCATGCATTCCACTCAGGGAGTTATACATCTTTACTCACAAGGCAGTTTTTGAACACTGTTCCTGTGAAACAGAAAAAGTGATATTTCGGAAAGCTGTGAGGACTATGGCAAATAGTGAAATGTAGTGAAATAAAATCGAGGAAGAAGCGTTCCAAGAATCTGCTCTCTGATAGGTGCCTTGACTTCACAGGGTTAATGCTTACTCTATGTTGCCCAGTTTCGAAACTCTGTCTTTGAAGAATCTGTGAAGGGATATTTAGTGATGCCCGGAGGCTTGTGTTGAGCGAGGAAACGTCATGCGATGAAACCTGCAGAGGAACGTTCTGAGCAAACTACTTTGCGATGTGTGTATTCGTCACCTAGAGTTAAACCTTTCTTTGGATGATGCAGTGTGAAATCACTCTTTTTTTGGCATCTTAGAAAGAATATTAGGGAAGGATCCGTAGAATATGGAGAAGGAAATATCCTCATTTAAAATGCAGAAGGAAGCATTCTGTGAAACTGCTCTGTGTCATCTTACTTCCTCTCACTCAGAAAAGCCTCTCTTTTCATTGAGGAGTTTTCTAGCCCTGTGTATCTTTAGCGTGTGATGGGATATTCGGGAGCACTTGGAGGGTAAGGATAAAAAGGAAATATGATTAGACCGAAACTGGCGAGAAGCTTTCCGAGGAACTGCTTTGTGATGTGTGCATTCCAGTCACAGTGTTATACCTCTCTTCTCATACAGCGTGGTGGAAACCCTTTAGGAGAAACAGGTACCATGTGATATTCGGGACCATGTTGATGCCAATGGTGAAAAGGGAAAAAGCCTCAGAGAAAAACTGGAAAGAAGCTTTCTAGGAAACTTCTCTGAGATACATGTTATCAAGTCACATAGATAAAGGTTTCTTTACATTACACAGCTTGGAAACTGTCATGGACGAATCCACGAAGGGACCTTCAGGAGCACATTCAGGACTCTGGTGAAAAAGGAAATATCTTCAGATAAAACCTGGAAAGAAGCTTTCTGTGAATTTGGTTTTTGCAACGTTTATTCATCTCACATAGATGAAGCTTTCTTTATATTATGCAGCTTGGAAAATCCTTCATGGATGGATCCGTGAAGGGATATTTGTGATCACATTCGAGCCTATGGTGAAACACGAAATATAGTCAGATAAAAACTGGAGAGAAGCTTTCTGAGAAACTGTTTGGTGATGTGTGCATTCCATTCAGGGAGTTATAACTTTCTTCTCATAAGGCACAGTTTGAACACTGTTCCTGTAAAACCAAAAGAGTGATATTCAGAGCACATTGAAGACTATGGCAAAAAGTGAAATGTCGTCCAATAGAAAAAAGAAATAAGCACTCGAAGAAACTGCTCTCTGACATGTCCATTCTTTTCACAGGGTTAAAGCTTACTCTACATTTCCCAGTTTGAAAGTCGGTCTGTTAGGTTTCTGCGAAGGGATAGTAAGTGACGACTGGAGGGCTGTGTGAGGCAAGGAAGTGTCTTTCATCGAAAATCAGAGAGAAGCTTTCTGCGCAACGCTTTTGTGATGTTTGTATTCATCTCTTATTGTTAAATTATTTTTGAATTGAGCAGTTTGAAATCATTGTTTCTGTGAAATCTGAGAAAGCAAATTTGGAATCGCTTCTTAGAATATCCTGAAAAAGAAATAACCTCAGAGAGAAACCAGAAGGAAGCTTTCTGTGGAACTGCTCTGTGTCACGTGAATTCCCCTCACACTGTTAAGCTTCTCTTTTCATTGAGCTGTATCATAACACTGTTTTTGCTTAGTCTGCAAAGAGACAATCTGGAGGGCTTTGAGGCTTTGGGTGAGAAAGGAAACAACTTCAGATAGAAACTGGAGGGAAGCTTTCTGAGGAGCTGCTTTGTGACGTGTGCATTCCACTCACAGAAATATACCTTTCTTCTTTAGAGGATTCCAGAATCCCCTTTGAAGAAAAAGCTACCAAGAAGTTCGGGAGTATAGGGACAGCTATGGTGAAAAAGGAAATATCCTCAGACAATACCGGAAAGAAGATTTCTGTGAAACTGCTTTGTGTTAGATATAATTTTTCGTCTCACATAGTTGAAACCTTAGTTATATTACGCAGTTTGGAAACTCCGTCATGCACAGATCCACGAAGGAACATTCGGGAGCACATTCAGGACTACGGTGAAAGAGGAGATATCTTCAGATAAAAAATGGATAGAAGCTTTCTGAGAAACTACTTTGTAATGTATGCATTCCACTCCAGGAGTTATACCTCTTTTCTCACAGGGCAGAGTTTGAACACTGTTCCTGTGAAACCGAAAATGTGATATTTCGGAAAGCATTGAGGACTATGGCGAATAGTGAAATATCCTGAAATAAAATCGAGGAAGAAGCGTTCCAGGAATCTGCTCTCTGATATGTGCATTCACTTCACAGAGTTAATGCTTATTCTATGTTGCCCAGTTTCGAAACTCTGTCTTTAATAATCTGGAAAGTGATAATTAGTGAAGCTCGGAGGCTTGTGGTGAGCGAGGAAATGTCTTCCAATGAAACCAGCAGAGAAACGTTCAGAGCAACTACTTTGTGATGTGTGTATTCGTGTCATATAGTTAAATCATTCTTTGGATTGAGCAGCTTAGAATCACTGTTTTTGTGGAATCTGAGGAAGGACATTTGGGAACGATACTTAGAATATGGAAAAAGAAACATCGTCAGGTAAAATCCAGAAGGAAGCTTTCTGTGAAACTCCTCTGTGTCGTCTTAATTCCTCTCACTCAGAAAAGCCTCCATTTACATTGAGCAGTTTTCTAGGCCTGTGTATCTTTAGCGTGTGATGGGATATTCGGGAGCACATTGAGGCTAATGGTGAAAAAGGAAATATGTTCAGACTGAAACTGTAGAGAAGCTTCCCGACAAACTGCTTTGTGATGTGTGCATTCCAGTCCCAGTGTTATACCTCTCTTCTCTTACAGCGTAGGGAATCCCTTTTGGAGAAACAGGTACCAAGTGATATTCGGGAGCAAGTTGATGCTGATGGTGAAAAGGGAAATAGCCTAAGACAAAAACTGGAAGGAAGCTTTCTAGGAAACTACTCTGTGATATATGTAGTCATCTCACATAGATAAAGCTATCTTTACATTACGCAGCTTGGAAACTGTCAAGGACAAATCCATGAAGGGACCTTCGGGAGCACATTCTGGACTATGGTGAAAAAGGAAATATCTTCAGATAAAAACTGGAAAGAAGCTTTCTGTGAATGTGCTTTTTGCTGTGTTCATTCATCTCACATAGATGAAGCTTACTTTACATTATGCAGCTTGGAAACTCCCTCATGGATTGATCCGCCAAGGGATAATTGGGATCACCTTCGAGTCTATGGTGAAAAAGGAAATATAGTCAGATAAAAACTGGAGAGAAGCCTTCTGAGAAACTGCTTGGTGATGTGTGCATTCCACTCAGGGAGTTATAACTTTCTTCTAATAAGCCACAGTTTGGACACTGTTCCTGTAAAACCAAGAGAGTTGTATTCAGAGCACATTGAAGACTATGGCAGAAAGTGAAATGTCGTCCAATAAAAAACAGAAAAAAGAACTCGAAGAAACTGCTCTCTGACATGTCCATTCTTTTCACAGGGTTAATGCTTACTGTACATTCCCAGTTTGAAAGTCGGTCTTTGAGGGTTCTGCGAAGTGATAGTAAGTGGCGACCGGAGGCCTCTGTGAAGCAAGGAAATGTTTTCCATCGAAAATCGGAGAGAAGTTTTCTGCGCAACTGTTTTGTGATGGTTGTATTCATCTCATAGAGTTAAATCATTGCTTGGATTGAGCAGTTTGAAATCACTCTTTCTGTGTAATCTGAGAAACAACATTGGAAACGCTCTTTAGAACATCCTGAAAGAGAAATAACCTCAGAGAGAAAGCATCAGGAAGCTTTCTGTGAAACTGCTCTGTGTCACGTGAATTCCTCTCACACAGCTAAACTTCTCTTTTCATTGAGCTGTATCATATCACTGTTTTTGTTTATTCTGCGAAGGGATATTCTGGAGTGCTTTGAGGCTTACGGTGAGAAAGGAAACGTCTTTGGATAGAAATTGGAGAGAAACTTTCTGAGTCGCCACTTTGTGGCGTGTGCATTCCACTCACAGGAATACACCTTTCTTCTCCTAGAGTATTCCGGAATCCCTTTTGGAGAGAAAGCTACCAAGAGATATTTGGGAGTATAGCAACAACTATGGTGAAAAAGAAAATATCCTCAGACAAAAACTGGAAAGAAGATTTCTGTGAAGCTGCTTTGTGTTACATATATTTATTCATCTCGCTTAGTTAAAATTTTAATTACATTATGCAGTTTGGAAACTCTGTCATGCATAGATCCACAAATGGACATTCGGGAGCACTTTCAGCCCTACGGTGAAAGACAAGATATCTTCAGATAAAAATTGGATAAAAGCTTTCTGAGAAACTACTTTGTGATGTATGCATTCCACTCAGAGAGTTATTCCTCTTTTCTCACAAGGCCGTGTTTGAACACTGTTCCTGTGAAACCAAAAAAGTGATATTTTGGAACGCATTGAGGACTATGGCAAATAGTTAAATAAACAGAAATGATATCGAGGAAGAAGCATTCCAAGAATCTGCTCTCTGATATGTGCATTCACTTCGCAGAGTTAATGCTTACTCTATGTTGCAGAATTTCGAAAATCTGTCTTGGAGAATCTGGGAAGGGATATTTTGGGATGCCTGCAGGCTTCTAGTGAGATAGGAAACGGCTTCCGATCAATCCTGCAGAGAAACGTTCTGAGCAACTGCTTTGCTATGTTTGTATTCGTCTCCTAGAGTTAAACCATTCTTTGGATTGAGCAGCATGAAATCACTGTTTTTGTGGAATCTGAGGAAGGACATTTGGGAACGATCCTAGGAATATGGTGAAATAAATATTCTCAGGTAAAATCCAGAAGGAAGCTTTCTGTGAAACTGCTCTGTGTCGTCTTAATTCCTCTCACTCATGTAAGCCTCTCTTTTCATTGAGCAGTTTTCTAGTCCTGTGTATGTTCAGCGCATGATGGGATTCTCGGGAGTACTTTGAGGCTAACGGTGGAAAAGGAAATATGTTCAGACCGAAACTGGAGAGAAGCTTTCCGAGGAAATGCTTTGTAATGTGTGCATTCCACTCACAGTATTATACCTCTCTTCTTATACAGCGTCAGGGAAACCCTTTTGGAGAATCAGGTAGCAAGTGATATTCGGGAGCATGTTGATTCCAATGATGAAAAGGGAAATAGCCTCAGACAAAAACTGGAAAGAAGCTTTCTAGGAAAGTACTCTGTGATATGTGTAATCATCTCCCATAGATAAAGCTTTCTTTACATTACACAGCTTGGAAACTGCTGTGGACGGATCCACGAAGGGACTTTAGGGAGCACATTCTTGACTATGGTGAAAAAGGAAATATCTTCAGAAATAAACTGGAAATAAGCTTTCTGTGAATCTGCTTTTTGCTATGTTTAATCATCTCACATAGCTGAAGCTTTCTTTACATTTCACAGCTCGGAAACTCCCTCGTGGATGTATCCGCGATGGGATATTTGGGATCACATTCGGGCCTATGGTGAAATAGGAATTATAGTCAGTTAAAAACTGGAGAGAAGCTTTCTGGGAAATGCTTGGTGATGTGTGCATTCCACTCTGGCAGCTATAACTTTCTTCTCATAAGGCACTGTTGGAACTCTGTTCCTGTAAAATTAAAAGAGTGATATTCAGAGCACATTGAAGACTACGGCAAAAAGTCAAAAGTCGCCCAATAAAGGAGACAGAAGCACTCAAAAAAGCTGCTCTCTGACATGTCCATTCTTTTCACAGGGTTAAAGCTTCCTCTACATTCCCCAGTTTGAAAGTCGGTCTTTGAGGTTGCTGCAAAGGGATAGTAAGTGGCAACTGGAATCCTGTGTCGAGCAAGGAAATGTGCTCCTGAAAAATGGGAGAAAATCTTTCCGTGCAACTCTTTTGTGATTTTTGTATTCATCTGATGCGTTATATGATTCTTTGGATTGAGCAGTTTGAAATCACTCTTTCTGTGGAATCTGAGAAAGGACATCTGGAAACGCTCTTTAGAATATCCTGAAAAAGTAGTAACCTCAGGGAAAACCAGATGGAATCATTCTGTGAAACTCCTCTGTGTCACGTGAATTCTGCTCACACAGTTAACCTTCAATATTCATAGAGCAGTATCATAACACTGTTTTTGTTTAGTCTGCAAAGTGTTATTCTGAAACTCTTTGAGGCTTACCATGAGAAAGAAAACGTCTTTAAATAGAAACTGCAGAGAAGTTTACTGAGGAGCTGCTTTGTGACGTGAGTGTTCCACTGACAGAAATATACCCTTCTTCTCATATAGGATTTCAGAATCCCTTTTGGAGAAAAAGCTACCAAGAGACTTCCGGGAGTATAGGGAGGGCTACGGTGAAAAAGGAAATATCCTGAGAGAAAAACTGGAGAGAAGATTTCTGTGAAACTGCTCTGTGTTAGATATATTTATTCATCTTGCATAGTTAAAACTTATCTCATATTATGCAGTTTGGAAACTCCGCAAGGCACGGATCCGCGAAGGGACATTGGGGAGCACATTCAGGCCTATGGTGAAAGAGGAGTTATTTTCAGATAAAAACTGGATAGAAGCTTTCTGAGAAACTACTTTGTGACGTATGCATTCCACTCAGGGAGTGATACCTCTTTTCTCACAAGGCAGTGTTTGAACACTGTACCTGTGAAACCGAAAAAGTGATATTTCGGTTCACATTGAGGACTATGACGAATAGTGAAATATACTGAAATAAAAAATAGGAAGAAGCGTTCCAAGAATCTGCTCTATGATATGTGCATTCACTTCAGTGTTAATGTTTCCTCTATGTTGTCCAGTTTCAAAACTCTGTCTTTGAAGAATCTGTGAAAGGATATTTAATGACGCCCGGAGGCTTGTGGTGAACACGGTAACGTCTTCCGGTGAAACTTGCAGAGAAACTTTCTGAGCAACTGCTTTGTGATGTGTGTATTCATCTCTAAGAGTTAAACCATTCTTTGGATTGAGCAGCTTGAAATCACTCTTTTTGTGGCATCTGAAGAAGGACATTTCGGAATGATCCTTAAATATGGAGAATAAAATATCCTCTGGAAAAATCCAGTAGGAAGCTTTCTGTGAAAATGCCCTGTGTCGTCTTAATTCCTCATGCTCAGTTAAGCCTCTCTTTTCACTGAGCAGTTTTCTAACACTGTGTATGTTTAGCGTGTGATGGGATATTCAGGAGCACTTTGAGGCTAACAGTGAAAAAGGAAATATGTTCAGAAAGGAACTGGAGAGAAGCTTTCTGAGGAACTGCTTTGTGACGTGTGCATTCCAGTCACAGTGTGATACCTCTCTTCTCATACAGCGTCAAGGAAACACTTTGGGAGAAACAGGTACCAAGTAATATTCGGGAGCATGTTGATGCTGAAGGTGAAAAGGGAAATAGCCTCAGTCAAAACCTGTAAAGACGTTTTGTAGGTAACTACTCTGTGATATGTTTAATCATCTCACATAGCAAAGCTTTCTTTACATTACGCACCTTGGAAACTGTCATGGACGGATCCAAGAAGGGACCTTTGAGAGCACATTCAAGATTACGGTGAAAAAGGAAATATCTGCAGATAAACCTGGAAAGAAGCTGACTGTGAATCTGTTTTTTGCTATGTTTATTCATCTCACAGAGGTAAAGCTTTCTTTATATTATGCAGCTTGGAAACTCCCTTATTCATGGATCTGTGAAAGGATATTTGGGATCACATTTGGGCCTACGGTGAAATACGAAATATAGTGAGACAAAAATTGGAGATAAGCTTTCTGAGAAACTGCTTCATGATGTGAGCATTCCACTCAGGGAGTTGAAACTTTCTTGTCATAAGGCACAGTTTGAACACTGTTTCTGTAAAATCAAAACAATGACATTCAGAACACATTGAAGTCTAGGACAAAAAGTGAATCGTCGTCCAAAAAAAACAGAAAGCAGCACTCGAAGAAACTGCTCTCTGACATGTCCATTCTTTTCACAGAGTTAAAGCTTCCTCTATATTTCACAGTTTGAAAGTCAGTCTTTGAGGGTTCTGTGAAGAGATACTAATTGGCAACCGGAGGCCTGTGTCGAGCAAGGAAATTTCTTACATCGAAAATTGGAGAGAAGCTTTCTGCACAACTATTTTGTGATGTTTGTATTCATCTCATAGAGATAATCATTCTTTGGAATGAGGAGTTTCAAATCACTGTTTCTGTGGAATCTGAGAAATGACATTTGGAAACGCTCTTTAGAATATCCTGAATAAGAAATAACCTTGTAGTATAGTTTGAAGTCAGGTAGCGTGACGCCTCCAGCTTTGTCCTTTTGACTTAGGATTGTCATGGCAATGCGGGCTCTTTTTTGGTTCCATATGAACTTTAAAGCAGTTTTTTCCAATTCGGTGAAGAAATTCATTGGTAACTTGATGGGGATGGCATTGAATCTATAAATAACCTTGGGCAGTATGGCCATTTTCACGATATTGATTCTTCCTATCCATGAGCATGGTATGTTCTTCCATTTGTTTGTGTCCTCTTTGATTTCACTGAGCAGTGGTTTGTAGTTCTCCTTGAAGAGGTCGTTTACATCCCTTGTAAGTTGGATTCCTAGGTATTTTATTCACTTTGAAGCAATTGTGAATGGAAGTTCATTCCTGATTTGGCTCTCTGCTTGTCTGTTACTGGTGTTTAAGAATGCTTGTGATTTTTGCACGTTAATTTTGTATCCTGAGACTTTGCTGAAGTTGCTTATCAGCTTAAGAAGGTTTTGGGCTGAGACGATGGGGTTTTCTAAGTATACAATCATGTCATCTGCAAACAGGGACAATTTGACTTCTTCTTTTCCTATCTGAATACCCTTGATTTCTTTCTCTTGCCTGATTGCCCTAGCCAGAACTCCCAACACTATGTTGAATAGGAGTGGTGAGAGAGGGCATCCCTGTCTTGTGCCAGTTTTCAAAGGGAATTTTTCCAGTTTTTGCCCATTCAGTATGATATTGGCTGTGGGTGTGTATAAATAGATCTTATTATTTTGAGGTATGTTCCATCAATACCGAATTTAGTGAGCGTTTTTAGCATGAAGGACTGTTGAATTTTGTCAAAAGCCTTTTCTGCATCTATTGATATAATCATGTGGTTCTTGTCTTTGGTTCTGTTTATATGCTGGCTTACGTTTATTGATTTGCGAATGTTGAACCAGCCTTGCATCCCAGGGATGAAGCCCACTTGATCATGGTGGATAAGCTTTTTCATGTGCTGCTGAATCCGGTTTGCCAGTATTTTATTGAGGATTTTTGCATCGATGTTCATCAGGGAGATTGGTCTAAAATTCTCTTTTTTTGTTGTGTCTCTGCCAGGCTTTGGTATCAGGATGATGTTGGCCTCATAAAATGAGTTAGGGAGGATTCCCTCTTTTTCTATTGATTGGAATAGTTTCAGAAGGAATGGTACCAGCTCCTCCTTGTACCTCTGGTAGAATTCAGCTGTGAATCCATCTGGTCCAGGGCTTTTTTTGGTGGGTAGGCTATTAATTGTTGCCTCAATTTCAGAGACTGCTATTGGTCTATTCAGGGATTCAACTTCTTCCTGGTTTAGTCTTGGAAGAGTGTACGTGTCCAGGAAATTATCCATTTCTTCTAGATTTTCTAGTTGATTTCCATAGAGGTGTTTAAAGTATTCTCTGTTGGTAGTTTGTGTTTCTGTGGGGTCGGTGGTGATATCCCCTTTATCATTTTTTAATGTGTCTATTTGATTCCTCTCTCTTTTCTTCTTTATTAGTCTTGCTAGCGGTCTGTCAATTTTGTTGATCTTTTCAAAAAACCAACTCCTGGATTCATTGATTTTTTGGAGGGTTTTTTGTGTCTCTATCTCCTTCAGTTCTGCTTTGATCTTAGTTATTTCTTGCCTTCTGCTAGCTTTTGAATGTGTTTGCTCTTGCCTCTCTAGTTCTTTTAATTGTGATGTTAGAGTGTCAATTTTAGATCTTTCCTGCTTTCTCTTGTGGGCACTTAGTGCTATAAATTTCCCTCTACACACTGCTTTAAATGTGTCCCAGAGATTCTGGTATGTTGTTTCTTTGTTCTCATTGTTTTCGAAGAACATCTTTATTTCTGCTTTCATTTCGTTATGTACCCAGTAGTCATTCAGGAGCAGATTGTTCAGTTTCCATGTAGTTGAGCGGTTTTGATTGAGTTTCTTAGTCCTGAGTTCTAGTTTGATTGCACTGTGGTCTGAGAGACGGTTTGATATAATTTATGTTCTTTTACATTTGCTGAGGAGTGCTTTACTTCCAAATATGTGGTCAATTTTGGAATAAGTGAGATGCGGTGCTGAGAAGAATGTATATTCTGTTGACTTGGCGTGGAGAGTTCTATAGATGTCTATTAGGTCCGCTTGGTGCAGAGATGAGTTCAATTCCTGGATATCCTTGTTAACTTTCTGTCTCGTTGGTCTGTCTAATGTTGACAGTGGAGTGTTGAAGTCTCCCATTATTATTGTATGGGAGTCTAAGTTTCTTTGTAAGTCTCTAAGGACTTGCTTTATGAATCTGCGTGCTCCTGTATTGGGAGCATATATATTTAGGATAGTTAGCTCCTCCTGTTGAATTGATCCCTTTATCATGATGTAATGGCCTTCTTTGTCTCTTTTGATCTTTGATGGTTTAAAGTCTGTTTTATCAGAGACTAGATTTGCAACCCCTGCTTTTTTTTTTTTTGTTCTCCATTTGCTTGGTAGATCTTCCTCCATCCCTTTATTTTGAGCCTATGTATGTCTCTGCATGTGAGATGGGTCTCCTGAAGACAGCAGACTGATGGGTCTTGACTCTTTATCCAGTTTGCCAGTCTATACTACACTACAAGGCTACAGTAACCAAAGCAGCATGGTACTGGTACCAAAACAGAGATATAGACCAATGGAACAGAACAGAGTCCTCAGAAATAATACCACACATCTACAGCCATCTGATCTTTGACAAACCTGAGAGAAGCAAGAATTGAGGAAAGAATTCCCTATTTAATAAATGGTGCTGGGAAAATTGGCTAGCCATAAGTAGAAAGCTGAAACTAGATCCTTTCCTTACTCCTTATACGAAGATTAATTCAAGATGGATTAGAGACTTAAATGTTAGACCTATTACCATAAAGACCCTAAAAGAAAATCTAGGTAGTACCATTCAGGTCATAGGCACGGGCAAGGACTTCATGTCTAAAACACCAAAAGCAACGGCAGCAAAAGCCAAAATTGACAAATGGGATCTCATTAAACTAAAGAGCTTCTGCACAGCAAAAAAAAATTACCATCAGAGTGAACAGGCAACCTACAGAATGGGAGAAAATTTTTGCAATCTACTCATCTGACAAAGAGCTAATTTCCAGAATCTACAAAGAACTCAAACAAATATACAAGAAAAAAAAAACAAACAGCCCCATCAAAAGGTGGGCAAAGGATATGAACAGACATTTCTCAAAAGAAGACATTCATACAGCCAACAGACACATGAAAAAATGCTCATAATCACTCGCCATCAGAGAAATGCAAATCGAAACCACAATGAGATACCATCTCACACCAGTTAGAATGGCAATCATTAAAAAATCAGGAAACAACAGGTGTTGGAGAGGATGTGGAGAAATAGGAACACGTTTACACTGTTGGTGGGATTGTAAACTAGTTCAACCATTATGGAAAAGAGTATGGCGATTCCTCAAGGATCTAGAACTAGATGTACCATATGACCCAGCCATCCCACTACTGGGTATATACCCAAAGGATTATAAATTATTCTACTACAAAGACACATGCACACGTATGTTTATTGCGGCACTATTCACAATAGCAAAGACTTGGAATCAAACCAAATGTCCATCAGTGACAGACTGGATTAAGAAAATGTGGCACATATACACCATGGAATGCTATGCAGCCATAAAAAAGGATGAGTTTGCGTCCTTTGTAGGGACATGGATGCAGCTGGAAACCATCATTCTTAGCAAACTATCACAAGAAGAGAAAAACAAACACCGCATGTTCTCACCCATAGGTGGGAACTGAACAATGAGATCACTTGGACTCAGGAAGGGGAACATCACACACAGGGGCATATCATGGTGGGGGAGGGGGGAGGGATTGCATTGGGGAGTTATACCTGATATAAATGATGAATTGGTGGGTGCTGACGAGTTTATGGGTGCAGCACACCAATATGGGACAGATATACATATATAACAAACCTGCATGTTATGCACATGTACCCTAGAACTTAAAGTATAAAAAAAAAAGAAAAAGAAAAGAAATAACCTCAGAGTGACCAGAAAAAAACTTTCTGTGAAACTGCTCTGTGTCACGTGAATTCGGCTCACACAGTTAAGCTACTCTTTTCATTGAGCAGTATTATAACACTGTTTTTGTTTAGGCTCCAAAGGGATATTCCGGAGCGCTTTGAGGCATACGGTGAGAAAGGGAACTTCTTCAGATAGAAACTGGAGAGAAGCATTCTGAGAATCTGCTTTGTGACGTGTGCATTCCACTCTCACAAATATACCTTTCCTCTCCAAGAGGATTCCAGAATACCTTTTGGGGAAAGAACTACCAAAAGACATTCGGGAGTATAGGGAGGGCTATGGTGAAAAAGGAAATATCTCAGACAAAAAGTGGAAAGAAGATTTCTGTGAAACTGCTTAGTGTTAGGTATGTTTATTCGTCCTGCATAGTTAAAAGTTTTCTTATATTACACTGTTTGGAAACTCAGTCATGCACGGATCAGTGAAGGGACATTCGGGAGCACATTCAAGCCTACGGTGAAAGAGGAGATATCTTCAGATAACAACGGGATAGATGCTTTCTGAGAAACTACTTTGTGATGTATGCATTCCACTAAGGGAGTTACACCTCTTTTCTCACAAGGCAGTGTTTGAAACCTGTTCCTGTGAAAACGGAAATGTGATAATTCGGAATGCATTGAGGACTATGGGAAATAGTGAAATATACTGAAATAAAATTGAGGAAGAAGCATTCCAAGAATCTGCTCTCTGATATGTGCATTCACTTCACAGAGTTAATGCTTACTCTATGTTACCCAGTTTCGAAACTCTATTTTTGAAGAATCTGTGAAGGGGTATTTAGCAACGCCCAGAGGCTTGTGGTGAGGGAGGAAACTACTTTTGATGAAACCTGCAGAGAAAAGTTCTGAGCAACTGTCTTGTGATGTGTGCATTCGTCTCATAGAGTTAAATCATTTTTTTGATTAAGCAGCTTGAAATCACTGTTTTTGTGGAATCTGAGGAAGGACATTTGGGAACGACCCTTAGAATATGGAGAAGAAATATCCTAGGTATACTCCAGAAGGAAGTTTTCTATGAAACTGCTCTGTGTCGTCTTAATTCCTCTCACTCAGATAAGCCTCCCTTTTCATTGAGAAGTTTTCATGCCCTGTGTATGTTTATCGTGTGATGGGATATTCGGGAGCGCCTTGAGGCTAAAGGTGAAAAAGTAAATATGTTCAGACTGAAACTGGAGAGAAGCTTTCCGAGAATCTGCTTTGTGACATGTGCATTCCAGTCACAGTGTTATACCTCTCTTCTCATACAGCATTGGGGAAACCCTTTTGGAGTAAGAGATACCAAGTGATATTCGAGACCATGTTGATGCTGATGGTGAAAAGGGAAATAGCCTCTGACAAAAACTGGAAAGAAGCATTCTAGGATAATACTCTGTAATATGTGTAATCGTCTTACATAGATAAAGCTTTCTTTACATTATACAGCTTGGAAACTATCATGGACGGATCCATGAAGAGACCTTCGGGAGCACATTCTGCACTATGGTGAAAAAGGAAATATCTTCAGATAAAAACTGGAAAGAAGCTTTCTGTGAATGTGCTTTTTGCTATGTTCATTCATCTCACATAGATGAAGCTTTCTTTACATTACACAGCTTGGAAACTCCCTTGTGGTTGGATCTGCAAAGGGACATTTGGGATCACATTCAGGTCTATGGTGAATTAGGAAATATAGTAAGATAAAAACTGGAGAGAAGCTTTCTGAGAACCTGCTTGGTGATGGGTTCATTCCACTCAGGGAGTATTAACTTTCTTCTCATAAGGTATAGTTTTAAAACTGTTCCTGTAAAACCAAAAGAGTCAAATTCGGAGCACATTGAAGACTATGTCAAAAAGTGAAATGTCGTCCAATAAAAAACGGAAAGAAGCACTCGAAGAAACTGCTCTCTGACATGTCCATTCTTTTCACAGGGTTAAATCTCACTCTACATTTCCCAGTTTGAAAGTCGTTCTGAGAGGGTTCTGCAAAGGGATAGTAAGTGGCGACCGGAGGCCTCTGTGAGGCAAAAAAAATGTCTTCCATTGAAAATTGGAGAGGAGCTTTCTGTGCAACTCTTTTGTGATGTTTGTCGTCATCTCAGAGAGTTACATCATTCTTTGGATTGAGCAGTTTGAAATCACTGTTTCTGTGGAATCTGAGAAATGACATTTGGAAACGCTCTTTAGAATATCCTGAAAAAGAAATAACCTCAGAGAGAAACCAGAAGGAAGCTTTATGTGAAACTGCTCTGTGTCGCGTGAATTCCGCTCACACAGATAAGCTTCTCTTTTCATTGAGCTGCATCATAAGACTCTTTTTCTTTAGTCTACTAAGGGATATTCTGGAGGGCTCTGAGGCTTAGGGTAAGAAAGGAAACGTCTTCAAATAGAAACTGGAGAGAAGCTTTCTGAGAAGCTGTGTTGTGACGTGTATATTCCACTCACAGAAATATACCTTTCTTCTCCTAGAGGATTCTGGAATTTATTTTAGAGGAAAAGCTACCAAGAGATATTTGGGAGTATAGCAATGACTATGGTGAAAAAGGAAATATCATCAAACAAACACTGGAAAGAAGATTTCTGTGAAACTGCCTTGTGTTAGATATATTTATTCGTCTCGCATAGTTAAAATTTTAAATATATTACGCAGTTTGGAAACTCCGTCATGCACAGATCCGCAAAAGGACATTTGGGAGCCCATTCAGGCCTACGGTGAAAGAGGAGATAACTTCAGATAAAAACTGGATAGAAGCTTTCTGAGAAACTACTTTGTGATGTATGCATTCCACTCAGGGAGTTTTAACTCTTTTCCAACAAGGCAGTGTTTGAACACTGTTCCTGTGAAACCGAAAAAGTGATATTTCAGAACGCTTTCAGGACTATGGCAAATAGTGAAAAATACTGAAATAAAATCGAGGAAAAAGCGTTCCAAGAATCTGCTCTCAGATATGTGCATTCATTTCACAGAGTTAATGCTTACCGTATGTTTCCCAGTTTCGAAACTCTGTCTTTGAATAATTTGTGAAGGGATATTTAGTGACGCCCGGAGGCTGGTGGTGAGCGAAAAAACGCCTTCCAATGAAACCTACAGAGAAACGTTCTGAGCAACTGCTTTGTGATGTGTATTCGTCCACAGAGTTAAACCATTCTTTGGATTGAGCAGCTTGAAATCACTGTTTTTGTGGAATCTGAAGAAGGACATTTGGGGATGATCCTAGGAATATGGAGAAAGAAATATCCTCAGATAAAATCCAGAATGAAACTTTCTGTGAAACTCCTCTGTGTCGTCTTAATTCCACTCACTCAGATAAGCCTCTCTTTTCATTGAGCAGTTTTCTAGCCCTGGGTATGTTTGGTGTGTGATGGGATATTCGGGAGGACTTTGAGACTAATGGTGAAAAAGAAAATATGTTCAGACCAAAACCGGAGAGAAGCTGTCTGAGGAACACCTTTGTGATGTGTGCATTCCAGTCACAGTTTTATACCTCTCTTCTGATACAGCGTCTGGGAAACCCTTTTGAATAAACAGGTACCAGGTGATATTCGGAAGCATGCTGATGCCAATGGTGAAAAGGGA
This sequence comes from Piliocolobus tephrosceles, assembly GCF_002776525.5. Lineage (NCBI taxonomy): Eukaryota > Metazoa > Chordata > Mammalia > Primates > Cercopithecidae > Piliocolobus > Piliocolobus tephrosceles. The sequence continues at coordinate 126,630,330 of NC_045435.1, read as the reverse complement.
AATGGCCTCAGACAAAAACTGGAATGAAGCTTTCTAGGAAACTACTCAGTAATATGTGTAATCATCTCACATAGATAAAGCTTATTTTACATTATGCAGCTTGGAAACTGTGATGCACGGATCCACCAAGCAACCTTTGGAAGCACATTCAGGGCTAAGGTGAAAAAGGAAATATCTTCAGATAAAGACTGGAAAGAAGCTTTCTGTGAATCTGCTTTTTGCTGTGTTTATTCGTCTCACAGAGATAAAGCTTCCTTTATATTACACAGCTTGGAATTTTCCTCGTGGATGCATTCTTGAAGCGATATTTGGGATCGCATTTGGGCCTACGGTGAAATAGGAAATATTGTCATATAAAAACTGGAAAGTAGCTTTCTGAGAAACTCCTTGGTGATGCGTGAATTCCACACAGGGAGTTATAAATTTCTTCTCGTAAGGCATAGTTTGAACACTGTTTTTGTAAAACCAAAAGAGTGATATTTGGAGCACATTGAAGACAATGGCAAAAAGTGAAATGTCGTCCAAAAAAAACAGAAAGAAGCACTGGAAGAAACTGCTCTCTGACATGTTCATTCTTTCCACAGGTTAAAGCTTACTCTACATTTGCCAGATTCAAAGCCGGACTTTGGGGGTTCTGGGAAGGAATGGTAAGTGGCAACCGGAGGCCTGTGTGAGGCAAGGAACTGTCTTCCATCGAAAACTGGAGAGAAGCTTTCTGTGCAACTCTTTTGTGATGTTTGTATTCATCTCATAGAGTTAAATCATTCTTTGGATTGAGCAATTTGAAATCAGTGTTTCTTTGGAATCTGAGAAAGGACATTTGGAAATGCTGTTTCGAATATCCTGAAAAAGAAATAACCTCAGAGAGAAACCAGAAGGAAGCTTTCTGTGAAACTGCTCGGTGTTACGTGAATTCCATTCACACAGTTAAGCTTCTCTTTTCATTGAGCTGTATCATTACACTCTTTATATTTAGTGTGCAAAGGGATATTCTAGAGGGCTTCAACGTTTACGGTGAAAAAAGAAACCACTTCAGATGGTTTCTTCTCCTAGAGGATTCCCGAATCCCTTTTGGAGAAAAAGCTACCAAGAGATATTGGGGAGTAAAGCGACGACTGTGGTGAAAAAAAAAAAAAATCCTTAGAAAAACCTGGAAAGAAGATTTATGTGAAACTGCTTTGTGTTAGATATATTTATTCATCTCACATAGTTAAAACTTTAATTATATTATGCAGTTTGGAAACTCCGTCATGCACAGATCCATGAAGGGACATTCGGGTGCACATTCGGGCCTACGGTGAAAGAGGAGATATATTCAGATGAAAACTGGATAGAAGCTTTCTGAAAAACTACTTTGTGATGTATGCATTCCACTCAGGGAGTTACACCTCTTTTCTCCAAGGCAGTGTTTGAATATTGTTCTGTGAACCCGAAAATGTGATATTTCGGGACACATTGAGGACTATGGTGAATAGGGCAATATACTGACATAAAATCGAGGAAGAAGTGTTCCAAGAATCTGCTCTCTTCTATGTGCATTCACTTCACAGAGTTAACGCTTACTCTATGTTGCCCAGTTTCGAAACTCTGTCTTTGAAGAATCTTTGCAGGAGTCTGCTCTCTAATCTGTGGCACCATGCAATATTATGCAGCCATAAAAAAGGATGAGTTTGCGTCCTTTGTAGGGACATGGATGCAGCTGGAAACCATCATTCTTAGCAAAGTATCACAAGAAGAGAAAACCAAACACCGCATGTTCTCACTCATAGGTGGGAACTGAACAATGACATCACTTGAAATCCAGAAGGGGAACATCACACATCGGGGCCTATCATTGGGGGTGCAGGGGGGAGGGATTGCATTGGGAATTATAGCATTGGGAGTTATACCTGATATAAATGACGAATTGATGGTTGCTGACGAGTTGATGGGTACAGCACCCCAACATGGCACAAGTATACATATGTAACAAACCTGCACGTTATGCACATGTACCCTAGAACTTGAAGTATAACAATAAAAAAAAATCCCTGATTAAAATGCTCACATCACCAAGCAGTTTCAGAGAAAGCTTCTCCCTAATTTTATCTGACCATATTTCCTATTTCATCATAGAGCCAATGTGATCCCAAATTTCCCTTCACGGATCCATCCATGAGGGAGTTTCCAAGCTGCTTAATATAAAGAAAGCTTCATATATGTGAGATGAAAAAGCATAGCAAAAAGCAGATTCACAGAATACTTCTTTCCAGTTTTTATCTGATGATATTTCCTTTTTCACCATAGTCCTGAATGTGCTCACGAAGGTCCGATAGTGGATTCGTCCATGAGAATTTCCAAGGTGCATAATGTAAAGAAAGCTGTATCGATGAGAGATGATTACACATATGACAGAGTAGTTTCCTAGAAAGCATCCTCCCAGTTTTTGTCTGAGGCTATTTCCCTTTTCACCTTCAGAATCAACATGCTCCCGACTATCACTTGGTACCTGTTTCTCCAAAAGTGTTTCCCCGATGCTGTATGAGAAGAGAGATGTAAAACTGTGAGTGGAATGCAGACGTCACAAAGCAGTTCCTCTGAAAGCTTCTCTCCAGTTCCGGTCTGAACATATTTCCTTTTTCACCATTAGCCTCAAAGAGCTTCCGAATATCCCATCACACGCTAAACATACAAAGGGCTGGAAAACTGCTCAATCAAAAGAGAGGCTTATCTGAGGGAGAGGAATTAAGACAACACAGAGCAGTTTCATAGAAAACTTCCTTCTGGATTTTACCTGAGGATATTTCTTTCTCCATATTCTAAGGATCGTTCCCAAATGTCCTTACTCAGATTACACAAAAAAAGTGATTCCAAGCTGCTCAATCCAAAGAATGGTTTAACTCTATGACACGAATACGCACATCGCAAAGCAGTTGCTCAGAACGTTTCTCTGCAGGTTTCATCGGAAAACGTTTCCTCGCCCACCACAAGCCTCCGGGCCTCACTAAATATCCCTTTACATATTCTCCAAAGACAGAGTTTCGAAACTGGGCAGCATAGAGTAAGCATTAACCCTGTGAAGTGAATGAACAAATCAGAGAGCAGATTCCTGCACAGATTCTTCAAAGACAGAGTTTTGAAACTGGGCAACATAGAGTAAGCATTAACTCTGTGAAGTGAATGCACATAGAAGAGAGCAGATCCTCAGAAAGCTTCTTCCTCGATTTTATTTCAGTATATTGCACTATTCACCATAGTCTCAATGCGTTCCAAAATATCACTTTTTTGGTTTCATAGGAACAGTGTTCAAACTGTGCCTTGTAAGAAAAAAGTTATAACTCCCTGAGTAGAATGCATACATCACAAAGTAGTTTCTCAGAAAGCTTCTATCCAGTTTTTATCTGAAGATATCTCCTCTTTCACCGTAGGTCTGAATGTGCTCTCGAACGTCCCTTCGCGGATCTGTGCATGACAGAGCTTCCAAATTTCGTAATATAATTAACGTTTCACCTATGCGAGATGACTAAACATATCTAACACAAAGCAGTTTCACAGAAATCTTCTTTCCAGTTTTTGTCTGAGGATATTTCCTTTCTCACCAGAGAAGTCACTCTACTCCCGAATATCTTTTGGTAGCTTTTTCCCCAAAAGGGATTCCAGAATCCTCTAGGAGAAGAAAGGTATATTTCTGTGAGTGGAATGCACACATCACAAAGCAGCTCCTGAGAAAGCTTCTGTCCTGTTTCTATCTGAACATGTTTCCTTTCTCACGTAAGCCTCAAAGCCCTCCAGAATATCCCCTCACAGACTATACAAAAACAGAGTTATGATACAGCTCAATGAAAAGAGAAGCTTAACTGTGTGAGCGGAATTCACTTGACACCGAACAGTTTCACAGAAAGCTTCCTTCTGCTTTCTCTCTGAGGTTATTTCATTTTCCGGATATTCTAAGAAGCGTTTCCAAATGTCCTTCCTCAGATTCCACAAAAACAGTGATTTCAAACTGCTCAAATGAAAGAATAACTTAACTCTATGAGATGAATACAAGCATCACAAAAGAGTTGTGCAGAAAGCTTCTCGATGCAAGACATTTCCTTGCCTCATACAGGCCTCTGGTCACCTCTTACTATCCCTTCGCAGAAGCCTCAAAGACCGACTTTGATACTGGGAAATGTAGAGCAAGCTTTAACCCTGTGAAAAGAATGGACAGGTCAGAGAGCAGTTTCTTCGAGTGCTTCTTTCTGTTTTGCATTAATCTACATTTCATTTTTGCCATAGTCTTCAATGTGCTCTGAATATCACTGTTTTGTTGTTACAGGAAGAGTGCTTAAGCTGTGCCTTATGAGAAGAAAGAACTCCCTGATTAAAATGCTCACATCACCAAGCAGATTCACAGAAAGTTTCTCTCCAATTTTTGTCTGACTATATTTCCTATTTCACCATAGACCCGAATGTGATCGCAAATATCCCTTCGTGGACCCATCCACGAGGGAGTTTCCAAGCTGCGTAATGTAAAGAAAGCTTCATCGATCTGAGATGAATAAACCTAGCAAAAAGCAGATTCACAGAAAGCTTCTTTCCAGTTTTTATCTGAAGATATTTCCTTTTTCACCATAGTCCTCAATGTGCTCCTGAAGGTCCCTTTGTGGTCCGTCCATGAGAATTTCCAAGCTGCGTAATGTAAAGAAAACTTTATCTATGTGAGATGATTACACATATCACAGAGTAGTTTCCTAGAAAGCATCCTTCCAATTTTTGTCTGAGGCCATTTCCCTTTTCACCTTCAGCATCAGCATGCTCCCGAATATCAGTTGGTACCTGTTTTTTCCAAAAGGGTTTCCCCGACGCTGTATGAGAAGAGAGGTATAACAGGGTGACTAGAATGCACACGTCACAAAGTAGTTCCTCCGAAAACTTCTCTCCAGTTTCGCTCTGAACATATTTCCTTTTTCACCATCAGCCTCAAAGTGCTCCTGAATATCCCATCACACGCTAAACATACACAGGGTTAGAAAACTGCTCAATGAAAAAAGAGGCGTAACTGAGTGAGTGGAATTAAGACGACACAGAGCAGTTTCACAGAAAGCTTCCTAATGGATTTTTCCTGAGAATATTTCTTTCTCCAAAATATAAGGATCATTCCCTAATTTCCTTCCTCAGATTACACAAAAAAAGTGATTTCAAGCTGCTCAATCCAAAGAATGGTTTAACTCTAGGAGACCAATACACACATCACAAAGCAGTTGCATCACTAAATATCCCTTCACCGATTCTTTGAAGACAGAATTTAGAAACCGGGCAACATTAATTCTGTGAAGTGAATGCACATATCAGAGAGCAGATTCCTGGAACACTTCCTCCTCAATTGAATTTGAGTATATTTCACTATTCGCCATTTTCCTCAAGGCGCTCCGAAATATCATTTTTTTGGTTTAACAGGAACAGTGTTCAAACGCTGCCTTGTGAGAAAAGAAGTATAACTCCCTGAGTGGAATGCATACATCACAAGGTAGTTTCTCAGAAAGCTTCAATTCATTTTTATATGAAGATATATTCTCTTTCACCATAGTCCTGAATGTGCTCACAAATGTCCCTTCACAGATCCTTGCATGACGGGGTTTCCAAACTGCATAATATAATTAAAGTTTTAACTATGCGAAATGAATAAATATATCTAACACAAAGCAGTTTCACAGAAATCTTCTTTCCAGTTTTTGGCTGAGGATTTTTTTTTTTTCATCATAGCCCTCCCTGTACTTCTGAATGTCTCTTGGTAGCTCTTTCTCCAACAGGGATTCTGGAATCCGATAGGAGAAGAAATTTATATTTCTGTGAGAGGAATGCACACGTCACAAAGCAGCTCCTCAGAAAGCTTCTCTCCAGTTTTATCTGAAGATGTTTCCTTTCTCACCGTAAGCCTCAAAGCGCTCCTGAATATCCCTTCTCAGACTAATCAAAAACAGTGTTATGATACAGCTCAATGAAAATAGAAGCTTAACTGTGTGATCAGAATTCACGTGACACAGAGTAGTTTCACAGAAAGATTCCTTATGGTTTCTCTCTGAAGTTATTTGTTTTTCAGTATATTCTAAGAAGCATTTCCAAATGTGATTTCTCAGAGTCCACAGAAAATGTGATTTCAAACTGTTCAGTTCAAAGAATGATTTAACTCTATGAGATGAATACAAACATCAGAAATAGTTGCACAGAAAGCTTCTCTACAATTTTCGATGGAAGACATTTCCTTGCTTGACACAGGCCTCCGGTTGCCACTTACTATCCCTTCAAAGAAACCTCAAAGACCGACTTTCAAATTGGGAAATGAAGAGAATGCTTTAACCCTTTCAAAAGAATGGACATGGCAGAGAACAGTTTCTTAGAGTGCTTCTTTCTGTTTTTCCTTGACCACATTTCACTTTTTGTCATAATCTTCAATGTGCTCCTAATATCACAATTTTGGTTTCACAAAAACAGTGTTCAAGCTGTGCCTTATGAGAAGAAAGTTATAATTTTCTGAGTGGAATGCACAAATAATCAGCCAGTTTCTCAGAAAGCTACTTTCCAGTTTTTATATGACTGTATTTCTTATATCACCATAGGCACAAAGGTGATCGCAAATGTCCCTTTGCGAATCCATCCACGAGGGAATTTCCAAGATGCGTAATGTAAAGTAAGCTTCATTACACAAATATGTGCCACATTTTCTTAATCCAGTCTGTCACAGATGGACATTTGGGTTGATTCCAAGTCTTTGCTATTGTGAATAGTGCTGCAATAAACATATGTGTGCATTTGTTTTTATAGCAGCATGATTTATAATCCTTTGGGTATATACCCAGTAGTGGGATAGCTGGGTCATATGGTACATCTAGATCTAGATCCTTGAGGAATCACCATACTGTTTTCCATAATGGTTGAACTAGTTTACAATCCCACCAACAGTGTAAAAGTGTTCCTATTTCTCCACATCCTCTCCAACACCTGTTGTTTCCTGATTTTTTAATGATTGCCATTCTAACTGGTGTGAGATGGTATCTCATTGTGGTTTTGATTTGCATTTCTCTGATGGCGAGTGATGTTGAGCATTTTTTCATGTGTCTGTGGGCTGTATGAATGTCTTCTTTTGAGAAATGTCTGTTCATATCCTTTGCCCACTTTCTGATGGGGTTGGTTGTTTTTTTTTTTTTTTTTTTGTAAACTTGTTTGAGTTCTTTGTAGATTCTGGATATTAGCCCGTTTGTCAGATGAGTAGATTACAAAAATTTTCTCCCATTCTGTAGGTTGCCTGTTCACTCTGATGGTAGTTTCTTTTGCTGTGCAGAAGCTCTTTAGTTTAATTAGATCCCATTTGTCAATATTGACTTTTGCTGCTGTTGCTTTTGTTGTTTTAGACATGAAGTCCTTGCCCATGCCTATTGCTTGAATGGTGCCACCTAGGTTTTCTTCAGGATTTTAATTTTGTTCTCATAAGGCACATTTTAAACACCATTCCTGTAAAACCAAAACAGTGATATTCAGAGCACATTGAAGTTCCTGGCACAAAGTGTTATGTCGTCTAATAAAAAACAGAAAGAAGCACTCGAAGAAACTGCTCTCTGTCATGTCCATTCTTTTCACAGTGTTAAAGCTTACTCTACATTTCCTAGTTTGAAACTCGTTCTTTAAGGGTTCTGCAAAGGGATAGTAGGTGGCGACCGGAGGCCTGTGTGAGGCAAGAAAATGTCTTCCATCGAAAATCAGGGAGAAGCTTTCTGCACAAGGCTTTTCTGATGTTTGTATTCATCTCATAGAGTAAAATCATCCTTTGGATTCAGCAGTTTGAAATCACTGTTTCTGTGGAATCTGAGAAAGGACTTTTGGAAACGCTCTTTAGAATATCATGAAAAAAAAAAAAAATAACCTCAGAGAGAAACCAGAAGAAAGCTTTCTGTGAAACTGCTCTGTGTCATGTGAATTCCCTTCACACTGCTAAGCTTCTTTTTCATTGAGCTGTATCATAACACTGCTTTTTTTCCGTCTGCGAAGGGATAGTCTGGAGGGCTTTGAGGCTTTTGGTGAGAAAGGAAACGTCTTCAGATAATAACTGGACAGCTGCTTTGTGAGGTGTGCATTCCACCCATAGAAATATACGTTTATCCCCCTAGAGGATTCCAGAATCCCTTTTGGAGAAAAAGCTTCAAAGAGATAGTCGGGAGTATAGCGACGACTATGGTGAAAAAGGAAATATACTAAATCAAAAACTGGAAGGAAGATTTCTGTGAAACTGGTTTGTGTTAGATATATTTATTCATCTCGCATGGTTAAAACTTTAATTGTATTACGCATTTTGAAAACTCCGTCATGCACAGATCCGCGAAGGGACATTCGGGACCACATTCAGGCCTACGGTGAAAGAGGAGATATCTTCAGATAAAAACTGGATAGAAGCTTTCTGAGAAACTAATTTGTGATGTATGCATTCCACTCAGGGTGTTATACATCTTTTCTCACAGTACAGTGTTTGAAAACTCTTCCTGTGAAACCGAAAAAGTGATATTTCAGAACGCATTGAGGACTATGGCAAATAGTAAAATATACTGAAGTAAAATCAAGGAAGAAGCGTTCCAAGAATCTGCTCTCTTCAATGTGCATTCACTTCACAGAGTTAATGCTTAGTCTATTTTGCCCAGTTCGAAACTCTGTCTTTCAAAAATCTGTGAAGTGATATTTAGTGACGCCTGGAGGCTTGTTGGAGCAAGGAAATGCCTTCTGATGAAACCTGCACAGAACCGTTCTGAGCAACTTATTTGCGATGTGTGTATTCGTCTCCTAGAGTTAAACCATTCTTTGGATTGAGCAGCTTGAAATCACTGTTTTAGAGGAATCTAAGGAAGGACATTTGGGAACGATCCTTAGAATATGGGGATAGAAATATCTTCGCAGGTAAAATCCAGAAGGAAGCTTTATGTGAAACTGCTCTGTGTCATCTTAATTTTTCTCGCTCATGTAAGCCTCTCTTTTCATTGAGCAGTTTTCTAACCCTGTGTATGTTTAGCGTGTGATGGGATATTCGGGAGCACTTTGAGGGTTACGGTGAAAAAGGAAATAAGTTCAGACGGAAACTGGAGAGAAGCTTTCAGAGGAACTGCTTTGTGACGTGTGCATTCCAGTCACAGTGTTATACCTCTCTTCTCATACATTGTCAGGGAAACCCTTTTGGAGAAACAGGTACCAGAAGATATATGGGAGCATGTTGATGCCGATGGTGAAAAGGGAAATAGCCTCAGACAAAAACTGGAAGGAAGCTTTCTAGGAAACTACTCAGTGATATGTGTAATCATCTCACATAGATAAAGATTTCTTCATATTATACAGCCTGGAAACTGTCATGGACGGATCCATGAAGGGACCTTCGGGAGCACATTCAAGACAAGGGTGAAAGAGGAAATATCTTCAGATGAAAACAGGTAAGAAGCTTTCTGTGAATCTGCTGTTTGCTATGTTTATTCATCTCACATAGATAAACTTTCCTTACATTATGCAGCTTGGAAACTCCCTCGTAGATGGATCTGTGAAGGGATACTTGGGACCACATTTGGGCCAATGGTGGTATAGCAAATATAGTCAGATAAAAACTGGGGAGAAGCTTTCTGAAAAACTGCTTGGTGATGAGTGCATTCCACTCAGGGAGTTATAACTTTCTTCTCATAAGGCACAGTGTGAACACTGTTCCTGTAAAAACAAAAGTGTGATATCGGAGAACATTGAAGACTATGGCAAAAAGTGAAATGTCGTCCAATAAAAATTAGAAAGAAGCAGTCGAAGAAACTGCTCTCTGACATGTCCATTCTTTTTACAGATTAATGCTTACTCCACCTTTGCCAGTTTCAAATTCAGTCTTTGGGGGTTCTGGGAAGGGATAGTAAGTGGCAACCGGAGACCTGTGTGAGGAAAGCAAATGTCTTCCATCGAAAATTGGACAGAAGGTTTCTGTGCAACTCCTTTGCGATGCTTCTGTTCATTTCATAGAGTTAAATCATTCTTTGGATTAAGCAGTTTGAAATCACTGTTTCTCTGGAATCTGAGAAAGGACATTTGGAAACACTCTTTAGAATGTCCTGAAAAAGAAATAACCTCAGAGAGAAAGCAGAAGGAAACTTTCTGTGAAACTGCTCGGTGTCACGTGAATTCCGCTCACAGAGTTAAGTTTCTCTTTTCATTGAGCTGTATCATAACACTGGTTTTGTTTAGTTTGTGAAGGGAAATTCTGGAGGGCTTTGAGGCTAACAGTGAGAAAGGAAACATGTTCGGATAGAAACTGGAGAGAAGCTCTCTGAGGAGCTGCTTTGTGACGTGTGCATTCCACTAACAGAAATATACCTTTCGTCTCCTGCAGGATTCGGAATCACTTTTGGAAAAAAACTACCAAGAGATATTCGGGACTATAGTGACGACTATGGTGAAAAAGAAATTTCTTCAGACAAACCGGGAAAGAAGATTTATGTGAATCTGCTTTGTATTAGATATATTTATTCATCTCGCATTGTTAAAACTTTAGTTACATTACGCAGTTTGGAAACTCTGTGATGCACAGATCCGCGAAGGGACATTCGGGAGCACATTCAGGCCTACGGTGAAAGAGGAGGTATCTTCACATTGAAATTGGATAGAAGCTTCCTAGAAACTAATTTGTGATGTATGCATTCCACTCATGGAGTTATACCTCTTTTCTCACAAGGCAGTGTTTGAACACTGTCCCTGTGAAACCGCAAAAGTGATATTTCAGAGAGCATTGAGGAATATGGTGAATAGTGATATATACTGAAATAAAATCGAGGAAGATGCGTTCCATGAATCTGCTCTCTGATATGTTCATTCACTTCACAGAGTTAATGCTTACTCTATGTTGCCCAGGTTCGAAACTCTGTCTTTGAAGAATCTGGGAAGGGATATTTAGTGTTGCCCAGAGGCTTGTGGTGAGCGAGGAAAAGCCTTCTGATGAAACTTGCAGAGAAACGTTCTGAGCAGCTGCTTTGTGATGTGTGTATTCGTCTCCTAGAGTTAAACCATTCTTTGGATTTAGCAGCTTGAAATCACTGTTTTTGTGGAATCTGAGGAAGGACATTTGGAAAAGATCCTTAGAATATGGAGAAAGAAATATCCCCAGGTAAAATCTACAAGGAATCTTTCTGTGAAACTGCTCTGTGTCGTCTTAATTCCTCTCACTCAGGTAAGCCCCTCATTTCATTGAGCAGTTTTCTAGGCCTGTGTATGTTTAGCGTGTGGTGGGATATTTGGGAGCACTTTAAGGCTAAAGGTGAAAAAGGAAATATATTCAGTCCGAAACTGGAGAGAAGCTTTCCGAGGAACTGCTTTGTGATGTGTGCATTCCAGTCACAGTGTTATACCTCTCTTCTTATACAGCGTAGGGAAAACCCTTTTGGAAAAACAGGTACCAAGTGACATTCGGGAGCATGTTGATGCCGATGGTGAAAAGGGAAATAGCCTCAGACAAAAACTGGAAAGAAGCTTTAGAGGAAACTGCTGTGTGATATGTGTAATCATCCAACATAGATAAAGCTTTCTTTACATTACACAGTTTGGAAACTGTCATGGACGGATAAACGAAGGGACCTTGCCAAGCACTTTCCAGACTACGGTGAAAAAGGAAATATCTTCAGATAAAAACTGGAAAGAAACTTTCTGTGAATCTGCTTTCTGCTATGTTTATTCATCTCACATAAATGAAGCTTACTTTACATTACACAGGCTGGAAATTTCCTCGTGGATGGATTCGCGAAGGGATAGTTGAGATCACGTTTGGGCCTATGTTGAAATAGGAAATATATTCATATAAAAATTATAAAGTGTCTTTCTGATAAACTGCTTGGTGATGTGTGCATTCCACTCAGGGAGTTATAACTTTCTTCTCCTAAGGCACACTTTGAACACTCTTTTTGTAAAACCAAAAGAGTGATATTTGGAGCACATTGAAGAATAGGGCAAAAAGTGAAATGTTGTCGAAATAAAACAGAAAGAAGCACTTGAAGAAACTGCTCTCTCTCATTTCCATTATTTTGCAAAGGTTAAAGCATTCTCTACATTTCCAAGTTTGAAAGTTGGTCTTTCAGGTTTCTGTGAAGGGATAGTAAGTGGCAATCAGAGGCCTGTGTCAAGCAAGGAAATGTCTTCCATCGAAAATTGGAGAGAAGCTTTCTTCGCAACTCTTTTGTGATGTTCGTATTCATCTCATAGAGTTAAATCAATCTTTGGACTGAGCAATTTGAAATCACTGTTTCTGTGTACTCTGAGAAAGGACATTTGGAAATGTTCCCTAGACTATCCTGAAAAACAAATAACCTCAGAGAGAAACCAGAAGGAAGCTTTCTGTGAAACTGCTCTGTGTCACGTGAATTCTGCTCACACAGTTAAACTTCTCTTTCCATTGAGATGTATCATAACACTGTTTTTGATTAATCTGAGAAGGGATAATCAGGAGCGCTTTGAGTCTTACGGTGAGAAAACAAACTTCTTGAGATAGAAACTGGAGGGAAGCTTTCTGAGGACCTTCTTTGTGATGTGTGCATTCCACAAACAGAAATATACCTTCCTTCTCCTATAGGATTCCGGAATCACTGTTGGAGAAAGAGCTACCAAGAGACATTCGGAAGTACAGGGAGGGCTATGGTGAAAAATAAATATCCTCAGACAAAAACTTGATAGAAGATTTCTGTGAAAATGCTTTGTGTTAGATATATTTATTGATCTCGAATAGTTAAAACTTTAATTATATTACGCAGTTTGGAAACTCTGTCATGCAAGTATCTGTGAAAGGAAATTCGCAAGCACATTCAGCCCTACTGTGAAAGAGGAGATATCTTCATATAAAAATGGATAGAAGCTTTCTGAGAAACTACTTTGTGATGTATGCATTCCACTCACGGTGTTATACCACTTTTCTCACAAGGCAGCGTTTGAACACAGTTCCTGTGAAACCGAAAATGTGATATTTGGGAGCACATTGAGGACTATGGTGAATAGTGAAATATACTGAAATAAAATCGAGGAGGAAGAGTTCCAAGAATCTGCTCTCTGATATTGTTCATTCTCTGCACAGAATTAATGTTGCCCACTTTCGAAACTCTGTCTTTCAAGAATCGGTGAAGAGATATTTAGTGACGCCCGGAAACTTTTGGTGAACAAGGAAACATCTTTCAACGATTCCTACAGAGAAATTTTCTGAGCAATTGCTTTGCGATGTGCGTATTCCTCTCATAGAGTTAAACCATTCCTTCGATTAAGCAGCTTGAAATCACTTTTTTTTGTTTCATCTGAGGAAGGACATTTGGGAATGATCCTTAGATTATAGAGAAAGAAATATCCTTAGGAAAAAAACATTAGAAAGCTTTCTGTGAAACTGCTCTGTGTCGTCTTAATTCCTCTTGCTCAGTTAAGCCTCTCTTTTCATTGAGCAGTTTTCTAACCCTGTGTATGTTTAGCTTGTGATGGGATATTCGGGAGCACTTTGACGCTTATGGTGAACAAGGAAATATGATCAGAGCGAAACTGGAGAGAAGCTTCCGGAAGAACAGCTTTGTGACGTGTGCATTCCACTCACAGTGATATACCTCTCTTCTCATACAGCGTCGGGGAAACCCTTTTGGAGAAACAGGTTCCAGGGGATACGCGGGAGCATGTTGATGCCGAAGGTGAAAAGGGAAGTAGCCTCAGACAAAAACTGGAATGATGCTTTCTAGGAAACTACTCTGTGATATGTGTAATCATCTCACATAGATAAAGCTTTCCTTACATTACGCAGCTTGGATATTCTCACGGATGGATCCACGAAGGGATCGTCAGGAGCACATTCAGGACTATGGTGAAAAAGGAAATATCTTCAGATAAAAACTGGAAAGAAGCATTCTGAGAATCTGCTTTTTTCTATGTTTATTCATCTCACATCGATGAAGCTTTCCTTACATTATGCAGCTTGGACACTCTCTCGTGGATGGGTTTGCGAAGGGATATTTGGGATCACATTCAGGCCTATGGTGTAATAGGAAATATAGTCAGATAAAAACTGGAGAGTAGATTTCTATGAAACTGCTTGGTGATGTGAGCATTCTAATCAGGGAGTTTTAACTTTCTTTGCATAAGGCACAGTTTGAACACTGTACCTGTAAAACCAAAACAGTGATATTCAGAGCCCATTGAAGACTATGGCAAAAAGTGAAATGTCGTCTAATGCAAAACAGAAAGAATCATTCGAAGAAACTGCTCTCTGGAATGTCCATTCTTTTCACAGTGTTAAAGCTTACTCTACATTTCCCATTTTGAAAGTCCGTCTTTGAGGTTTCTGGGAAGGGATAGTAAGTGGCGACTGGAGGCCTGTGTGAGGCAAGGAAACGTCTTCCATCAAAAATCAGAGAGAAGCTTTCTGCGCAACTCTTTTGTGATATTTGTATTCATCTCACAGCGTTAAATCATTCTTTGGATGGAGCAGTTTGAAATCACTGTTTCTGTGGAATCTGAGAAAGGACATTTGGAAACGCTCTTTAGAATATCCTGAAAAAGAAATATCCTCAGAGAGAAACCAGAAGGAAGCTTTCTGTGAAACTGCTCTGTGTCACGTGAATTCCGCTCACACAGTTAATCTTCTCTTTTCATTGAACTGTATCATAACTCTGTTTTTGTTTAGTCTGTGAAGGAATAGTCTGGAGGGCTTTGAGGCTTATGGTGAGAAAGGAAACGTCTTCAGATAGAAACTGGAGCAAAGCTTTCTGAGGAGCTGCTTGGTGATGTGTGCATTCCACTCATAGAAATATACCTTCCCTCTCCTACAGGATTCTGGAATCCTTTTGGAGAAAAAGCTACCAAGAGATATTCGAGAGTATAGCGACGACTATGGTGAAAAAGGAAATATCGTCAGACAAAAACTGGAAAGAAGATTTCTGTGAAACTGCATTGTGTTAGATATATTTATTCATTTCGCATAGTTAAAACTTTAATTATATTAGGCAGTTTGGAAATTCCGTCATGCACAGATCCGTGAAGGGACTTTTGGGAGCACATTTAGGCCTACGGTGAAAGAGGAGATATCTTCACATAAAAACTGGATAGAATCTTTCTGAGAAACTACTTTGTGATGAAGACAGTGTTTCAACACTGTTCCTCTGTGAAACCGAAAAAGTGATATTTCGGAACACATTGAGGACTATGGCGAATAGTGAAATATACTTAAAGAAACACGAGGAAGAAACGTTCCAAGAATCTGCTCTCTGATATGTGCATTCACTTCACAGAGTTAATGCTTATTCTATGTTGCCCAGTTTCAAACTCTGTCTTTGAATTATATGTGAAGGGTTATTTAATGACGCCTGGAGGCTTGTGGTGAGGGAGGAAACGTCTTCCAATGAAACCTGCAGGGAAACGATCTGAGCAACTGCTTTGCGATGTGTGTATTCGTCTGATAGAGTTAAACCATTCTTTGGATTGAGCAGCTTGAAATCACTGTTTTTGTGGAATCTGAGGAAGGACATTTGGGAACGATCTTTAGAATATGTAGAAAGAGTGTACCTATTTCACCACATCCTCTCCAACACCTGTTGTTTCCTGATTTTTAATGATTGCCATTCTAACTGGTGTGAGATGGTATCTCATTGTGGTTTTGATTTGCATTTCTCTGATGGCGAGTGATGATGAGCATTTTTTCATGTGTCTGTTGGCTGTATGAAAGTCTTCTTTTGAGAAATGTCTGTTCATATCCTTTCCCGACTTTTTGATGGGGTCGTTTGTTTTTTTCTTGTATATTTGTTTGAGTTGGATTGTAAACTAGTTCAGCCTTTATGGAAAACAGTATGGCAATTCCTCAAGGATCTAGAACTAGATGTACCATATGACCCAGCCATCCCACTACTGGATATATACCCAAAGGATTATAAATTATTCTACTACAAAGACACATGTATGTTTATTGCGGCACTATTCACAATAGCAAAGACTTGGAATCAACCCAAATGTCCATCAGTGACAGACTGGATTAAGAAAATGTGGCACATATACACCATGGAATACTATGCAGCCATAAAAAACGATGAGTTTGCATCCTTTGTAGGGACATGGATGCAGCTGGAAACCATCATTCTTAACAAACTATCACAAGAAGAGAAAACCAAACACCGCATGTTCTCACTCATAGGTGGGAACTGAACAATGAGCTCACTTGGACTCGGGAAGGGGAACATCACACAATGGGGCCTATCATGGGGAGGGGGGAGGGGGGAAGGATTGCATTGGGGAGTTATACCTGATATAAATGATGAATTGATGAGTGCTGATGAGTTGATGGGTGCAGCACACCAACATGGCACATGTATACATATGTAACAAACCTGCACGTTATGCACATGTACCCTAGAACTTGAAGTATAATAAAAAAAAGAAAAAAAAAAAGAAAGAAAAAATGAAGGACATGCAAAAAAAAAAAAAAAAAAAAAAAGAATATGCAGAAAGAAATATCCTCAGGTAAAATCCAGAAAGAACCTTTCTGTGAAACAGCTCTGTGTCATCCAAATTCCTCTCACACAGATAAGCCTCTTTTCATTGAGCAGTTTTCTAGCCCTGTGTATGTTTACAGTATGATGGGATATTTGGGAGCACTTTGAGGCTAATGATGAAAAAGCAAATATGTTCAGACCGAAACTGGAGAGAAGCTTTCTGAGGAAATGTTTTGTGACGTGTGCATTCCAATCACCGTGTTATACCTCTCTTCTCATACATCATCGGGGAAACCCTTTTGGAGAAACAGGTACCAAGTGATATTCGGGTGCATGTTGATGCCGATGCTGAAAAGGGAAATAGCCTTAGACGAAAACTGGAAAGAAGCTTTTTAGGAAATTACACTGTTATATGTGTAATCATCCGACATAAATAAAGCTTTCTTTACATTACACAGCTTGGAAACTCCCTCGGGTATGGATCCGTGATGGGATATTTGGGATCACATTCGGGCGTATGGTGAAAGAGAAAATATAGTCATATAAAAATTGGAGAGAAGCTTTGTGATAAACTGCTTGGTGGTCATTCCATTCATGGAGTTATAAGATTCTTCTCATAAGGCACAGTTTGAACACTGTTCCTGTAAAACCAAATGAGTGATATTCGGAGCACATTGAACACCAGGGCAAAAAGTGAAATGTCATCCAATAGAAAACAGAAAGAAGTCTTCAAAGAAACTGCTTTCCGACTGTCCATTCTTTTCACAGGGTTAAAGCATACTCTACATTTCCAGATTGAAAGTCCGTCTTTGAGGGTTCAACAAAAGGACAGTAAATGGCGACCGGAGACCTGTGTAAGGCAAGGAAATGTCTTCCATCAAAAATTGGAGAGAAGCTTTCTGCGCAATTATTTTGTGACGTTTGTATCCGTCTCATCACGTTAAAACATTCTTCAGATTGAGCAGTTTGAAATCACTGTTTCTGTGGAATCTGAGAAAGGACATTTGGAAACGCCCTTTAGAATATCCTGAAAAAGAAATAACCACAGAGAGAAACCAGAAGGAAGCTTTCTGTGAAACTGCTCTGTGTCACCTGAATTCCGCTCACACAGATAAGCTTCTCTTTTCATTGAGCTGTATCATAACACTGTTTTTGCTTAATCTGTGAAGGGATATTCTGGAGGGCTTTGAGGCTTACGGTGAGAAAGGAAACGTCTTCAGATAGAAACGGGAGAGAAGCATTCCGAGGAACTGCTTTGTGAAGTGTGCATTCCAGTCACAGGGTTATACCTCTCTTCTCATACTGCGTCTGGGAAATCCTTTTGGAGAAACAGCTACCAAGTGATATTCTGGAGCATGTTCACGCCAATGGTGAAAAGGGAAATAGTCTCAGACAAAAACTGGAAAGAAGGTTTCAAGGAAACTACTCTGTGATATGTGTAATCTTCTCACATAGATAAAGCTTTCCTTACATTACACAGCTTGGAAACTGTCATGGACAGACCCATGAAGGGCCCTTCGGGAGCATATTCCATACTATGTTGAAAAAGGAAATATCTTCAGATAAAAACGGGAAAGAAACTTTCTGTGAATCTGCTTTTTGCTATTTTTATTCATCTCACATAGATGAAGCTTTCTTTACATTACTCAGCTTGGAAAGTCCTTTGTGTATGGATTGGCAAAGGGACATTTGGATCACATTCGGGCCTAAGGTGGAGTAGGAAATATAGTCAGATAAAAACTGGAGTGAATCTTTCTGAGAAACTGCTTCGTGATGTGAGCATTCCACTCAGGGTTTTATAAATTTCTTCTAATAAGGCACAGTATGAACACTGTTCCTGTAAAACCAAAAGAGTGATATTCGAAGCACACTGAAGACTATGGCAAAAAATGAAATGTCATCCAGTAAAAAAGAGAAAGAAGTACTCAAATAAACTGCTCTCGGACATGTCCATTCTTTTCACAGGGTTAAAGCTTACTCTACACTTCCCAGTTTGAAAGTCGGTCTCTGAGTGTTCTGCGAAGGGATAGTAAGTGGAGACTGGAGGCCTGTGTGAAAAAAGGAACAGTGATCCATTGAAAATCAGAGAGAAGCTTTCTGTGCAACACTTTTGTGATGTTTGTATTCATCTCATAGAGTTTAATCATTCTTTGGATTGAGCAGTTTGAAATCACTGTTTCTCTGGAATCTGAGAAAGGACATTTGGAAGTGCTCTTTGGAATATCCTGAAAAAGAAATAACCTCAGAGAGTAAGCAGAAGGAAGCTTTCTGTGAAACTGCTCTTTTTCACCTGAATTCTCCTCACACAGTTAAGCTTCTCTTTTCATTGAACTGTACCATAACGCTGTTTTTGTTTAGTCTGCAAAGGGATATTCTGGAGGGCTTTGAATCTTACAGTGAGTAAGAAAACGTCCCCAGATAGAAACTGGAGAGAAATTTTCTGAGGAGCTGCTTTGTGACTTGTGCATTCCACTCACAGAAATATACCTTTATTCCCCTGGAGGATTCCGAAATTCCTTTTGGAGAAAAAGCTATCAAGAGGTATTCGGGAGTATAGTTACGACTATTGTGAAAGAGGAAATATCCTCAGACAAAAACTGGAAAGAGAATTTCTGTGAAACTGTTTTGTGTTAGATATATTTATTCGACTCAGATAGTTAAAACTTTAATTATATTATGCAGTTAGGGAACTCCCTCATACACACATCCACGAAGGGACATTCTGGAGCACATTCAGGCCTATGGTGAAAGAGGAGATATCTTCAGATAAAAACTGGATAGAAGCTTTCTGAGAAACTATTTTGTGATGTATACATTCCACTCAGGATGTTATACCTCTTTTCTCACAAGACAGTGTTTGAACACTGTTCCTGTGAAACCGAAAAAGTGATATTTCGGAATGCATTGAGGACTATGGCAAATAGTGAACTACACTGAAATAAAATCGAGAAAGAAGCGTTCCAAGAATCTGGTCTCTGATATGTGCATTCACTTCACAGAGTTAATGCTTACTCTATGTTGCCCAGGTTCGAAACTCTGTCTTTTAAGAATCTGTGAAGGGATATTTAGTGACGCCCCGGGGCTTGTAGTGAGTGAGGAAAAGCATTCCGATGAATCCTGCAGAGAAACGTTCTGAGCAACTGCTTTGCAATGTGTGTATTCGTCTCCTAGAGTTAAACCATTCTTTGGATTAAGCAGGTTGAAATCACTGTTTTTGTGTAATCTGAGGAAGGACATTTGGGAACGATCCTTAGAATATGGAGAGAGAAATATCTTCAAGTAAAATCCAGAAGGAAGCTTTCTGTGAAACTGCTCTGCGTCATCTTAATTCCTCTCACTCAGATAAGCCTCATTTTTCATTTAGCAGTTTTGTAGCCCTGTGTATGTTTAGTGTGTGATGGGATATTCGCAAGCACTTTGAGGCTCACGTTGAAAAAGGAAGTATGTTCAGACCAAAACAGAAGAGAAGCTTACTGAGGAACTGCTTTATGACATGTGCCTTACAGACAGATTGTTATACCTCTCTTCTCATACAGCACCGGGGAAACCCTTTTGGAGAAAGAGGTACCAAGTGATATTCGGGAGCATGTTGATGCCGATGGTGAAAAGGGAAAAAGCCTCAGACAAAAACTGGAAATAAGCTTTCTAGGAAATGACTCTGTAATATCTCTAATCATCTCACATACCTAAAGCTGTTTAAATTACGCAGTTTGGCAACTGTCATGGACAGATCCACGAAGGGACGTTTGAGAGCACATTCTGGACTCTGGGGAAAAAGGAAATATCTTCAGATAAAATCTGGAAAGAAGCTTTCTACGAAACTGCATTTTGCTATGTTTATTCATCTCACATAGATGAAGCTTTCTTCACAATATGCAGCTTGGAAACTTCCTTGTGAATGGATCCATGAAGGGATATTTGGGATCACATTCGGGCCTATGGTAAAATAGGAAATAGAGTCAGATAAAAACTGGAGAGAAGCTTTCTGAGAAACCGCTTGGTGATGTGTGCATCCCACTAAGGGAGTTATAACTGTCTTCTCATAAGGCACAGTTTGAACACTGTTCCTGTAAACCATAAGAGTGATATTCGGAGCATATTGAAGATTATTGCATAAAGTGAAATGTCCTGCAGTAAAAACCAAAAGAAGCACTCGAAGAAACTGCTCTCTGACATGTCCATTCTTTTCACGGTGTTAAAGCTTACTCTACATTTCCCAGTTTGAAAGTCGGTCTTTGAGGCTTCTGCAAAGGGATCATATGTGGCGACCGGAGGCCTTTGTGAGGAAAGGAAATGTCTTTCATCAAAAATGGGAGAGAAGCTTTCCGCACAACTCTTTTGTGATGGTTGCATTCATCTCATAGAGTTAAATCATTCTTTGGATTGAGCGATTTGAAATCACTGTTTCTGTGGAATCTGAGAAAGGACATTTGGAAACGTTCTTTAGAATATCCTGAAAAAGAAATAACCTCAGAGAGAAACCAGAAGGAACCTTTCTGAGAAACTGCTCTGTGTCATGTGAATTCCACTCACACAGTTAAGGTTCTCTTTTCATTGAGCAGTATCATAACACTGTTATTGTTTAGTCAGAGAAGGGATATTCTGAAGCCCTTTGAACATTACAGTGACAAAGGAAACGTCTTTAGATAGAAACTGGAGAGAAGCTTTCTGAGGAGCTGCTTTGTGATGTGTGCATTCCACTCACAGTAATATACCTTTCTTCTCCTAGAGGATTTTGTAGTCACTTTTGGAGGAAAAGCTACCAAGAGACATTCAGGAGTAGAGGGACAGCTACGGTGAAAAAGGAAATATCCTCAGGCAAAAAGTGGAAAGAAGTATTCTGTGAAACTGCTTTTGGTTACATATATATATTCATCTCACATAGTTAAAACTTTCCGGACATTACACAGTATGGAAACTCCATCATACACGGAACCACGAAGGGACATTCGAGAGCATATTAAGGCCTACGGTGAAAGAGGACATATCTTCAGATAACAACTGGATAGAAGCTTTCTGAGAAACTATTTTGTGATGTATGCATTCCACTCATGGAGTTATACCTCTTTTCTCAAAATTCAGTGTTTGAACACTGTCCCTGTGATACCGAAACAGTGATATTTCAGAGCGCTTTGAGGACTCTTGTGAATAGTGAAATATACCGAAATGAAAACGAGGAAGAAGCCTTCCAAGTATTTCCTCTCTAATGTGTGCATTCAATTCACAAAGTTAATGCTTACTCTATGTTGCCCAGTTTTGAAACTGTCTTTGAAGGATATGTGAAGGGATATTTAGTGACGCCCAGAGGATTGTGGTGAGCAAGGGAACATCTTCCGATGAAACCTGCAGAGAAATGTTCTAAGCAACTGCTTTGCGATGTGTGTATTCATCTCATAGAGATAAACCATTCTTTGGATTGAGCAGTTTAAAGTCACTGTTTTTGTGGCATCTGAGGAAGTATACTAGGGAAGGATTTTTAGAATATGGAAAAAAGAAATATCCTCCAGTAAAATCCAGAGGAATCTTTCTGTGAAACTGCTCTGTGTTGTCTTAATTTTTCTCGTTCATATAAGCTTCTCTTTTCATTGCGCAGTTTTCTAATCCCTGTGTATGTTTGGCTTGTGATGGGATATTCGTGAACACCTTGAGGCTTGCGGTTTAAAAGGAAATATGTTGAGACCGAAAATAGAGAGAAGCTTTCCAAAGAAATCCTTTGTGACGATTGCCTGCCACTCACATTGTTATACCTCTCTTCTAATCCAGCATTGGTGAAACCCTTTTGGAGAAACAGGTACCAAGTGATATTCGGGTGCATGTTGATGCCGGTGGTGAAAAGAGAAATAGCCTCAGGAAAAAAAAAAAAAAAAAATGGAAAGAAGCTTTCTAGGAAACTACTCTGTGATATATGTAATCATCTCACATTATTAAAGCTTTCTTTACATTACACATCATGGAAACTGTTATGGACGGATCCTGGAAGGGACCTTCAGGAGCACATTCAGAATTACAGTGAAGAAAGAAATATCTTCAGATTAAAACCCGAAAGAAGGTTTCTGTGAATCTGCTTCTTGCTATGTTTATTCATTTCACAAAGATGAAGCTTCCTTTACATTAAGGAGGTGGGAAAGCCCCTCGTGAATCGATCCGCGAAGGGATATTTAGGATCACATTCGGGCCTATGGTGAAAAAGGAATTACAGTCAGATAAAAACTGGAGAGAAGCTTTCTGAGAAACTGTTTGGTGTCGAGTGCATTCCACTCAGGGTGTTATTATTTTGTTCTCATAATGCACTGTTTTAACACAGTCTCTGTAAAACCAAAAGAGTTATATTAGGAGCACATTGAAGACTATTGCAAAAAGTGAAATGTTGTCCAATAAAAAACAGAAGGAAGCACTCAAAGAAACTGCTCTCTGACATATCCAGTCTTTTCACAGCGTTAAACCTTACTCTACATTTCACAGTTTGAAAGTCGGTCTTTGAGTGTTCTATGAAGGGATATTATGTAGAAACCGGAGGCTTGTGTCGAGCAAGAAAATGTCTTCCATCGAAAATTGGAGAGACACTTTCTGTGCAATTTTTTTGTGATGATTGTATGCATCTCAGAGAGATAAACCATTCTTTGATTTGAATAGTTTGAAATCATTGTTTCTGTGGAATCTGAGAAAGGACATTTGTAAATGCTCTTTATAATATCCTGAAAAAGAAATAACCTCAGAGAGAAATCAGAAGGAAGCTTTCTGTGAAACTGCTCTGTGTCACGTAAATTCCGCTCACACAGTTTAGCTTCTCTTTTCATTGAGCAGTATCATAACAATGTTTTTGTTTACTCTGCGAAGGGATACTCAGGAGCGCTTTGAGGCTTAGAGTGAAAAAGGAAACGTCTTCCGATAGAAGCTGGAGAGCAACTTTCTGATGAGCTGCTTTGTGACGTTGCTTTTCACTCACAGAAATATACCTTTCTTCTCATAGAGAATTCCGGAATCCCTTTTGGAGAAAAAGCTACAAAGAGACATTCGGGAGTATAGGGATGGATATGGTGAAAAAGGAGATATCCTCAGACGATAACTGGAAAGAAGATTTCTGTGAAACTGCTTTGTATTAGATATAATTTTTCATCTCGCATAGTTAAAACTTTTCTCATATTACGCAGTTTGGAAAATCCATCATGCACGGATCTGTGAAGAGACATAAGGGAGCACATTCACACCTACAGAGAAAGGACAGATATCTTCAGATTAAAACTGGATAGAAGCTTTCTGAGAAACTGCTTTGTGATGTGTGCATTCCACTCAGGGAGTTATACCTCTTTTCTCACACAGCAGCATTTGAACACTGTTCCTGTGAAAACGAAAAAGTGATATTTTGGTATGCATTGAGGAGTATGTCAAATAGTGAAATATACTGAAATAAAATCGAGGAACAAGCGTTCCAAGAATCTGCTCTCTGACACGGGCATTCACTTCAAAGGGTTAATGCTTACTCCATGTTGCCCAGTTTCAAAAATGTGTCTTTGAAGGATCTGTGAAGGGATATTTAGTGACTCCTGGAAGCTTGTGGCGAGCAAGGAAACGTCTTCCAATGAAAGCTGCAGAGAAACGTTCTGAGCAACTGCTTTGCAATGTGTGTATTGGTCTCATAGAGTTAAAGGGTTCTTTGGATTGAGCAGATTCAAATCACTGTTTTTGTGGAATCTGAGGAAGGACATTTGGGAACCATCGTTAGAATACAAAGAAAGAAATATCCTCAGGTAAAATCCAGAAGGAAGCTTTCTGTGAAACGGCTCTGTGTCATCTACTTCCTCTCGCTCAGTTAAGCCTCTCTTTTCAATTAGAAGTTTTCTAACCCTGTGTATGTTTAGCTTGTGATGGGATATTCATGTGCACTTTGAGGCTTCCGGTGAAAAAAGAAATGTATTCAGACCGAAAATGGAGAGAAGGGTTCCGAAGAACTGCTTCATGACGTGTGCATTCCACCCACAGTGTTATACCTCTCTTCTCATACATGGTGAGGGAAACCCTTTTGGAGAAACAGGTAACAAGTGATATTCGGGAGCATGTTGATGCCAAGCGTGAAAAGGGAAGTAGCCTCAGACAAAAACTGGAAGGAAGCTTTCTAGGAAACTTCTCTGTGATATGTGTCATCATCTCACATAGATAAATCTTTCTTTACATTACGCAGCTTGACACTGTCATGGATGGATCCATGAAGGGTCATTCGGGAGCACATTCAGGACTATGATGAAGAAGGAAATATCTTCAGATAAAAGCTGGAAAGAAGCCTTCTGTGAATCTGCTTTTTGCTATGTTTATTCATCTCACTTAGATGAAGAGTACTTTACATTACAGAGCTTGGAAACTCCCTTGTGGATGGATCTGCATAGGAATATTTGGGATCACATTCGGGCCTATGGTAAAATAAGAAATATAATCAGATAAAAACTGGAGAGAAGCTTTCTGAGAAACTGCTTGGTGACATGTGCATTCCACTCAGGGAGGTATAACTTTCTTCACATAAGGCACAGTTTGAACACTATTCCTGTAAGACCAAAAGAGTGATATTCGGAGCACTTAGAAGGCTATGGCAAAAAGTGAAATGTCGTGCCTTAAAAAACAGAAAGAAGCACTCGAAGAAACTGCTCTCTGATATGCCCATTCTTTTCACAGTGTTAAAGCTTCCTTTACATTTCCCAGTTTGAAAGTCGGTCTTTGAGGGTTCTGTGAAGGGATAGTTAGTGGCAACCTGAGGCCTATGTTGAGCAAGGAAATGTCTTCCATCGAATACTGGAGAGAATCTTTCTCTACAACACTTTTGTGATGTTTGTATTGATCTCATAGAGTTAAATCATTCTTTGGATTGAGCAATTTGAAATCACTGTGTCTGTGGAATCTGAGAAAGGACATTTGGAAACGCTCTTTTGAATATCCTGGAAAAGAAATAACCTCAGAGAGAAACCAGAAGGAAGCTTTCTGGGAAACTGCTCTGTGTCACGTGAACTCCACTCACGCAGGTAAGCTTCTCTTTTCATAGAGGAGTATCATAACACTGTTTTGGTTTAGTCTATGAAGGGATATTCTGAAGCGCTTTGAGGCTTACGGACAGAAAGGGAACGTGTTCAGATAAAAACTGGAGAGAAGCTTTCTGAGGAGCTGCTTTGTGATGTGTGCGTTCCACCCATAGAAATATACCTTTCTTCTTAAAAAGGATTCCAGAATCCCTTTTGGAGAAAAAGCTACCATGACACATTCGGGAGTAAAGGGACGGCTATGGTGAAAAAGGAAATATCCTTAGAAAAAAACTGGAAAGAAGCTTTCTGGGAAACTGCTTTGCTTAGGTATATTAATTCATCTCACATAGTTAAAACTTTTCTTATATTACGCAGTTTGGAAACTCCGTCATGCACAGATCCGCGAAGGGATATTCTGGAACACATTCAGGCCTATGGTGAAAGAGAAGATATCTTCAAGTAAAAACTGGATAGAAGCTTTCTGAGAAACCACTTTGTGATGTATGTATTCCACTCAGGGAGTTATACCTCTTTTCTCACAACCCATGTTTGAACACTGTTCCTGTGAAAATGAAAAAGCGATATTTCGGGGAGCATTGAGGACTATGGCGAATAGTGAAATATACTGAAATAAAATCGAGGAAGATGCGTTCCAAAAACTGCTCTCGGATATGTGCATTCACTTCACAGAGTTAATGCTTACTCTTTGTTGACCAGTTTCGAAACTCTGTCTTTGAAGAATATGTGAAGGGATATTTAGTGACACCCGGAGGCTTGTGGAGAGGAAGGAAACGTCTTCCAATGAAACCTGCAGATAAACTTTCTGAGCAACTGCTTTGGGATGTGTGTATTCGCCTCAGAGAGTAAAACCGTTCTTTGGATTCTGCAGGTTGAAATCACTGTTTTTGTGGAATCTGAGGAAGGTCATTTGGGAACGATCCTTAGAATATGGAGAAAGAAATATCCTCAGGTAAAATCCAGAAGGAAGTTTCTGTGAAACTGCTCTGTGTCGTTTAATTCCTCTCACTCAGTTATCCCTCTTTTTTTCAGTGAGCAGTTTTCTAACCCTATGTAGGTTTAGCATGTGATGGGATATTTGGGAGCACTTTGAGGCTTACGGTGAAAAAGGAAATATGTTCAGACCGAACCTGGAGAGAAGCTTTCTGAGGAACTGCTTTGCGATGTGTACATTCCACTCACAGTGCTATACCTCTCTTCCCATACAGTGTCAGGGAAATGTTTTTGGAGAAAGTTGCCAATTGATATTCGGGAGCATGTTGATGCTGATGGTGAAAAGGGAAATAGCCTCAGACAAAAACTGGAAAGAAGCTTTCTAGAAAACTACTCTGTGATATGTGTAATCATCTCACATAGATAAAGCTTTCTTTACATTGCGCAGCTTGGAAACTGTCATAGACGGATCCACGAAGGGACCTTCGAGAGCACATTCAGGACTATGGTGAAAAAGGAAATATCTTCAGATAAAAACTGGAAAGAAGCTTCCTGTGAATCTATTTTTTGCTATGTTTATTCATCTCACATAGATGTGGTTTCCTTTACATTACACAGCTTGGAAAGTCCCTCGTGGGTGGATCTGCGAAGGGATATTTGGGATCACATTTGGGTCTATGGTAAAATAGGAAATATAGTCAGATAAAAACTGGAGAGAAGCTTTCTGAGAAACTGCATGGTGATATGTGCATTCCACACAGGAAGTTATAACATTCTTATCATAAGGCACAGTTTGAAAACTGTTCCTGTAAAACCACAAGAGTGATATTCGGAGCACATTGAAGACTATGGCATAAAGTGAAATGTTGTCCAATAAAAAACAGAAAGAAGCACTCGAAGAAACTGCTCTCTGATATGTCCATTCTCTTCAAGTGTTAAAGCTTACTCTATATTTCCCAGGTTGAAAGTCCATCTTTGAGAGTTCTGTGAAGGGATAGTAAGTGGCAACCGAAGGTCTGTGTCCAAAAAGGAAATGTCTTTTATCAAAAATTGGAGAGAAGACTTCTGCGCAACTCTTTTTTGATGTTTGTTTTCACCTCATAGAGTTAAATCATTCTTTGGATTGAGCAGTTTTAAATCACTGTTACTGTGGAATCTGAGACAGGATATTTGGAAACGCTCTTTAGAATATCCTGAAAAAGAAATAAACTCAGAGAGAAACCAGAAGGAAGCTTTCTGTGAAACTGCTCTTTGTCACGCGAATTCCACTCACACAGATAAGCTTCACTTTTCATTGATCAGTATCATAACACTGTTTTTGCTTAGTCTGCAAAGGGATATTCAGCAACGCTTTGAGGCTTATGCTGAGAAAGGATAGGTCTTCAGAAAGAAACTGGAGAGTAGCTTTCTGAGGAGCTGCTTTGTGAAGTCTGTATTCCATACACAGAAATATATCTTTTTATTCAAAGAGAATTCCTGAATCCCTCTTGGAGAAAAAGATACCAAGAGACATTTGGGAGTATAGGGACGGCTATGGTGAAAAAGGAAATGTTCTCAGACAAAACCTGGAAAGAAGATTATTGTGAAACTAATTTGTGTTAAATATATTTATTCATCTTGCATAGTTAAAACTTTCTTTATATTACACAGTTTGGAATCTCCATCATGCATGGATCCACGAATGGATATTCAGGAGCACATTCAAGCCTATGGTGAAAGAGGAGATATCTTCACATAAAAACTGGATGGAAGCTTTGTGAGAAACTAATTTGTGATGTATGCATTCCACTCAGGGAGTTATAGCTCTTTTCTCACAAGGCAGTTTTTGAACACTGTTCCTGTGAAACCGAAAATGTGATATTTCAGGGTGCATTGAGGACTACGGCGAATAGTAAAATATACTGAAATGAAATCGAGTAAGAAGCGTTTCAAGAATCTGCTCCCTGATATGTGCATTCACTTCACAGCGTTAATGCTGACTCTATGTTGCCCAGTTTCGAACATCTGTGTTTGAAGAATGTTGAAGGAATATTTAGTGATGTCTGGAGGGTTTTGGTGAGCAAGGAAACATCTTCCGATGAAACCTGCAGAGAAACATTCTGAGAAGGGCTAGTTTGGGTCACATTGAGGCCTACACTGTTACAGGAAATATCCTCCATTAAAAACCTGAAAGAACCTTTGTGACAAACTTCTTTGTGATATATGAATTCCTCTCGCAAAGTAACAACTTATTCTTCCCGAAGCAGTTTGCTAACAGTGTTTTCATGGAATCTGCAAAGTGATATTTGAGAGTGCATTGAGGCCTACAGTGAAAACGGAAATATCCTCACATAAAAACTAGAAAGTAGCTTTCTCAGAAGTTGCTTTCTGATGTGTGAATTCATAACACAGAGATTCACTTTTCCGTTCTTGCAGCAGGTTCCTAACACTGTTGTCGTGGATTCTGCCAAGTGATATTTGGCCATCCAGTGAGGGTTATGGTGAAAAAGGAAATCTCAGATAAAAACTGGAAGGAAGCATTCTGAGAAACTGCATTGTGACCTGTGAATACAACTCACAGAGTTACACTTTCCTTTTCATTGATCCATTTGCTAATAATCTTTTCTTGAAATCTGCATTGGGATATTTCTTAGTGCAGTGAAGCTGACAAAGTAAATATCTTCAGATTAAAAATGAGAAAGTCGCTTTCTGAGAAACTTCTTTGTGACATGTGAATTCATCTCACTGATTTACAACTTTGTCTTCACGAAGCAGTTTGCTAACACTGTTGTCGTGGAGTCGGCAAAGTGATATTTGGGAGCTCCTTGAGGGCTATGGTGAAAAAGGAAATATACTCAGATAAAAACTGGAAAGAAGCATTCTGAGAAACTGCATTATGATGTGTGGATGCAACTCACAGAGTTACACTTTTCCCTTCAGAGATCAGTTTGCTAACACAGTTTTCTTGAAATCTGCAATTGGATACTCAGAGCGTAATGAGGCTTATGGTGACAAAGGAAATATCCTCAGACAAAAACTACAAAGAAGCTTTCTTAGGGACTTCTTTGTGATGTGTCAATTCATCTCAAAGAGTTACACTTACATTTCATGGAGCAGTCGATCAACACTGTCTTCCAGGAACCTGAGAAGTGCTACCTTGGATCGCATAGAGGCCTACGCTGTTACAGGAAATATCCTCAATTAAAAACTTGAAAGAAGCTTTGTGACAAACTTCTTTATGATATGTGAATTTATCTCATAGAGTAACAATTTAGTCTTAATGAAGCAGTTTGCTAACAGTGTTTTCGTGGAATCTGAATAGTGATATTTGGGAGCACATTGAGGCCTATGGTGAAAATGGAAATATCCTTCATAATAACTACAAAGAAGTTTTCTCAGAAGTTGCTTTGTGATGTGTGAATTCATAACACAGAGATTCACTTTTCCCTTCTTGCATCAGGTTCCTAACACTGATATCATGGATTCTGCCAAGTGATATTTGGGAGCTCATTGAGGGCTATGGTGAAAAAGGAAATATCCTCAGATAAAAATTGGAAAGAAGCGTTCTGAGAAACTGCCTTGTGACATGAGATACAACTCACAGAGTTACACTTTCCTTTTCATTATCTGTTGCTAAGACTCGTTTCTTGCAATCTGCATTGGGATATCTCTTAGTGCAATGAAGCTGACGGTGAGAAAGGAAATATCCTCAGAGAAAAACTAGAAACTAGCTTTCTGAGAAACTTCTTTGTGACATGTGAATTCATCTCACTGAGTTACAACTTTGTCTTCATGAAGCAGTTTGCTAACACTGTTGTCGCGGAATCTGCAAAGTGATATTTGGGAGCTCATTGAGGGCTACAGTGAAAAAGAAAATATCCTCTGAGAAAAACCGGAATGAAGCTTTCTGAGAAACTGCTTTGTGATGTGTGAATTCATTTCAAAGTGTTACACCACTGTTTCACGGAGGAGTCTGCTAGCACTGACTTTGTGGAAGCTCAGAAGTGATGTCTTGGATATCGTTGAATCCCATGGTGAATAATGAAATATCTTCAGACAAATCTGCAGAGAAGCCTTCTCAGAAACTTCTCTGTTTGGGGTGCATTCAGCTCACAGGGTTAGACGACTGTTTTCATTCAGGAGCTTGCTAACAGTGTTTTCCCAGAAACTATAATAAGACACGTGGTGGTGCTCCGAGAACACAAATAACCTCAGCTCAAATAAGAAAGCAGCTTTCTGAGAAACTGCTCTGTGATGTGTGAATTCAACTCACTGAGTTACTCCTGTGTTTCGTGGAGCTGTTGCCTAGCCCTGTTTTTGTGGAATCTGAGAACTGATATGTCGGATCCCTTTGAAGACTATAGGGCAAAAGGAAATATCCTCCGTTAAAAATGAGAGAGAATCTTTCTGAGAAACTTCAGTGTGATTTGTGAATTCATCTCACAGAGTTACACCTTTCTCCTCATGAAGCCGTTTGCTGAGACTGTTCTTGTGGAATTTGCAAAGTGATATTTGGGAGCCCAGTGAGGGTTATTGTGAAAAAGAAAATCACCTCAGATTAAAACTGGAAGAAGCGTTCGGAGAAACTGCGTTGTGACCTGTGAATACATCTCACAGAGTTACACTTTCCTTATCATTGATCCATTTGCTAACACTCCTTTCTTGAAATCTACATTGGGTTATTTCTTAGTGCAATAAAGCTGACAGAGACAAAGGAAATATCCTCAAATTAAAACTAGAAAGTAGCTTTCTGAGAAACTTCTTTGTGATATGTGAATTCACCTCACCGAGTTCCACCTTTTCTTCATGAAGCTCTTTACTAACACTGTTGTTGTGCAATCTGCAAAGTGATATTTGGGAGTGCATGGAGACCCATAGTGAAAATGGAAATATCCTCAAATAAAATCTAGAAAGAAGCATTCTGAGAAATTGCTTTGCGATTTGTGAATTCATCACAAAGGCATTCACTTTTCCCTTCTTGTAGCATTTTGCTAACAGTGTTTTCGTGGAATATTCAAGGTGATATTTGGGAGCACATTGAGGCCTATGGTGAAAACGGAAATATCCTCAGATATTAACTAGAAAGAAGCTTTCTCAGAAGTTGCTTTCTGATGTCTGAATACATAACACAGAGATTCACTTTTCCCTTATTGCATCAGGTTCCTAACACTGTTGTCGTGGATTCTGCCAAGTGATATTTGGGAGATCATTGAGGGCTATGGTGAAAAAGGAAATATCCTCAGATAAAAACTAGAAAGAAGGGTTCTGAGAAACTGCCTTGTGACATGTGGATGCAACTCACAGAGTTACACTATCCTTTTCATTATCTGTTGCTAAGACTCTTTTCTTGCAATCTGCATTGGGATATCTCTTAGTGAAATGAAGCTGACGGTGAGAAAGGAAATATCCTCAGAGAAAAACTAGAAAGCAGCTTTCTGAGAAACTTCTTTGTGACATGTGAATTCATGTCACCAAGTTACCACTTTGTCTTCATGAAGCAGTTTGCTAACACTGTTGTCATGGAATCTGCAAAGTGATATTTGGGAGCTCATTTGGGCTATGGTGTAAAAGGAAATATCCTCAGATTAAAACTCGAAAGAAGCGTTCTGAGAAACTGCATAATGATGTGTGAATGCAACTCACAGAGTTACACTTTTCTCTTCAGAGATCACTTTGCTAACATAGTTTTCTTGAAATCTGCAATTGGATACTTAAGAGAGCAATGAGGCTTCCGGTGACAAAGGAAATATCCTCAGACAAAAACTACAAAGAAGCTTTCTTAGAAACTTCTTTGTGATGTGTCAATTCACCTCACACTGTTACACTTACGTTTCATGGAGTAGTCGATTAACACTGTCTTTGAGGAACCTGAGAAGTGCTACCTTGGAACGCATTGAGGCATACACTGCTACAGAAAGTATCCTCAATCAAAAACGTGAAAGAATCTTTTTGACAAACTTCTTCATGATATGTGAATTCATCTCACAGAGTAACAACTTAGTCTTCATGAAGCACTTTGCTAACAGTTTTTTCGTGGAATCTGCAAAGTGATATTTGAGAGTGCACTGAGGCCTATGGTGAAAATGGAAATATCCTCAGATAATAACTAGAAAGAAGCTTTCTCAGAAGTTGTTTTCTGGTGTGTGAATCCATAACACAAAGTTTCACTTTTCCCTTCTTGCAGCAGGTTCCTAACACTGTTGTTGTGGATTCTGCCAAGGGATATTTGGGAGCTCATTGAGGGCTGTGGTGAAAAAGGAAATATCCTCAGATAAAAACTGGAAAGAAGCGTTCTGAGAAATTGCATCATGACATGTGGATGTAACTCACAGAGTTACACGTTCCTTTTCATTGATCACTTTGCCAAGACTCTTTTCTTGAAATCTGCATTGGGATATCTCTTAGTGCAATGAAGCTGGCAGTGACAAAGGAAACATCCTCAGAGAAAAACTAGAAAGTAGCTTTCTCAGAAACTTCTTTGAGACATGTGAATTCATATCATCGAGTTACAACTTTGTCTTCATGAAGCTATTTGCTAACACTCTAGTCGTGGAATCTGCAAGGTGATATTTGAGAGCTCATTGAGGGCTATGGTGAAAAAGGAATTATCCTCAGATTAAAACTGGAAAGAAGGGTTCTGAGAAACTGCATTATGATGTGTGAATGCAACTCACAGAGTTACACTTTTATCTTCAGAGATCACTTTGCTAACACAGTTTTCTTGAAATCTGCATTCGGATTCTTCTGAGCGCAATGAGGCTTACAGTGACAATTGAAATATCCTCCGACAAAAACTACGAAGAAGCTTTCTTAGAAACTTCTTTGTGATGTGTCAATTCATCTCACAGAGTTACACATACGTTTCATGGAGCAGTCGATTAACACTTTAAGGAACCTGAGAAGTGGTTACTTGGATCACATTGAGGCCTATGTTGTTAAAGGAAATATCCTCAATTAAAAACGTGAAAGAAGCGTTGTGACAAAATTCTTTGTGATATGTGAATTCATCTCACAGAGTAACAACTTAGTCTTCATGAAGCAGTTTGCTAACAGTGTTTTCATGCAATCTGCAAAGTGATATTTGGGAATGCATTGGGGCCTATGGTGAAAACGAAAATATCCTCAGATAACAACTAGAAAGAAGCGTTCTAAGAAGTTGCTTTCTGATGTGTGAATTCATATCACAGAGATTCACGTTTCCCTTCTTGGTGCAGGTTCCTAACACTGTTGTCATGGATTCTGCCAAGTGATATTTGGGAGCTCATTGAGGGCTGTAGTGAAAAAGGAAATATCCTGAGATAAAAACTGGAAAGAAGGGATCTGAGAAACTGCCTTGTGACATGTTGATGCAACTCACAGAGTTACACTTTCCTTTTCATTGATCCATTGCTAAGCCTCTTTTCTTGAAATCTGCATTGGGATATCTCGTAACGCAATGAAGTTGACGGTGACAAAGGAGATAATCTCAGATAAAAACTAGAAACTAGCTTTCTGATAAACTTATTTGTGACATGTGAATTCATCTCACCGAGTTACAACTTTGTCTTCACGAAGCAGTTTGCTAACACTGTTGTTGTGGAATCTGCGAAGTGATATTTGAGAGCTCATTGAGGGCTATGGTGAAAAAGGAATTATCCTCAGATTAAAACTGGAAAGAAGCATTCTGAGAAACCGCAATATGATGTGTGAATGCAACTCACGGAGTTACACTTTTCTCTTCAGAGATCAGTTTGCTAACACAGTTTTCTTGAAATCTGCAATTGGGTGCTTCTGAGTGCAATGAGGCTTCTGGTGACAAAGGAAATATCCTCATACAAAAACTACAAAGAAGCTTTCTTAGAAACTTCTTTGTGATGTTTCAATTCATCTCACAGACTTACACTTACGTTTCATGGAGCAGTCGATCAACAGTGTCTTTGAGGAACCTGAGAAGTGCTACCTTGGAATGCATTGAGGCCTACGCTGTTAAAGGAAATATCCTCAATTAAAAACGTGAAAGAAGCTTTGTGACAAACTTCTTTGTGATACATGAATTCACCTCACAGAGTAACAACTTAGTGTTCATGAAGCAGTTTGCTAATAGTGTTTTTGTGGAATCTGCAAAGTGATATTTGGAAGTTCATTGAGGCCTACGGTGAAAATGGAAATATCCCCAGATAATAACTAGAAAGAAGCTTTCTCAGAAGGTGCTTTCTGATGTGTGAATTCATAACACAGAGATTCACTTTTCCCTTCTTCAGCAGGTTATTAACACTGTTGTCGTGGATTCTGCCAAGTGATATTTGCGAGCTCATTGAGGGCTGTGGTGAAAAAGCAAATATCCTCAGACAAAAACTGGAAAGAAGCGATCTGAGAAACTGCATCGTGACATATGGATGCAACTCACAGAGTTACACTTTCCTTTTCATTGATCCACTGCTAAGACTCTTTTCTTGAAATCTGCATTGGGATATCTCTTAGCACAATGAATCTGATGGTAACAAAGGAAGTATCCTCAGAGAAAAACTGGAAAGTAGCTGTCTGAGAAACTTCTTTGTGACATGTGAATTCATCTCACCGAGTTACAACTTTGTCTTCACGAAACAGTTTGCTAACACTGTTATCAAGAGTACTGCCAAGTGATATGTGGGAGCTCATTGAGGGCTGAGGTGAAAAACGAAATATCCTCAGATAAAAACTGGAAAGAAGCATTCTGAGAAACTGCCTTGTGACATGTGGTGCAACTCACAAAGTTACACTTTCCTATTCGTTGATCCATTGCTAAGACTCTTTTCTTAAAATCTACATTGGGATATCTAATAGCACAATGAAGCTGAAGGTGACAAAGGAAATATTCACATGAAAAATAGAAAGAAGCTTTCTTAGAAACTTCTTGGTGATGTGTGAATTTATCTCACAGAGTTACACTTATGTTTCATGGAGCACTCCATTACCACTGTCTTTGAGGAACCTGAGAAGGGTTACTTTGAATCACATTGAGGCCTATGCTGATAAAGGAAGTATCATCAGTTAAAGACGTGAAAGAAGCTTTCTGAGAAACGTCTTTGTGATCTGTGAATTCATCTCGCAGAGTTCCAATTAGTCTTCAGGAAGCATTTTGCTAACACTCTTTTCGTGGAATCTGCAAAATTATATTTGGGAGCCCATTGGGTGGGGCCCATGGTGAAAAAGGAAGTATCCTCAGGCAATAACTAGAGAGAAGCTTTCTGAGAGATTGCTTTCTGATGTGTGACATCATCACACAGAGTTCCACCCTTCCCTTCTTGGAACAGTTTGCCAATAATGTTGTTGTGGATTCTGCAAAGTGATATTTGGGAGCTCAGTTAGGGCTATGGTGAAAAAGGAAATATCCTCAGGGGCAAACTGGAAAGAAGCCTTCTGAGAAACTGCATTGCGATGTGTGAATGCAACTCACAGAGTTACACGTTTTTCTTCGGTGATCAGTTTGCTAACTCGGTTTTCTTGAAATCTGCAATGGGATACTTCTTAGCGCAAAGAAGCTTATGGTGACAAAAGAACTGTCCTCACATGCAAACTAGAAAGAAGCTTTCTTAGAAATGTCTGGGTGATGTGTGAATTCATCTCACAGAATTACACTTATGTTTCATGCAGCAGTCCATGAACACTGTCTTTGAGGATCCTGAGAAGGGCTACTTTGGATCACATTGAGGCCTTTGCTGATAAAGGAAATATCATCAGTTCAAAACGTGAAAGAAGATTTGTGAGAAACTTCTTTGTGATCTGTGAATTCATCTCACAGAGATAGAACTTAGTCCTCAGGAAGCAGTTTGCTAAAACTCTTTTCATGGAATCTGCAAAGTGATATTTGGGAGCCCATTGGGGCCCATGGTGAAAAAGGAAATATTCTCAGATAATAACTAGAGAGAAGCTTTCTGAGAGATTGCTTTCTGATGTGTGACTTCATCACACAGAGTTCCACCATTCTCTTCCTGGAACAGTTTGCTAACACTGTTGTCATGGATTCTGCAAAGTGATATTTGGGAGCTCGGACACTGCTCTGTGTCACGTGAATTCTCCTCACACAGTTAAGCTACTCTTTTCATTGTGAAGTATTATAACACTGTTTTTGTTTAGTCTGTGATGGGATATTCATGAGCGGTTTGTGGCTTATAGTGAGAAATGAAACGTCTTCAGATAGATACTGGAGAGAAGCTTTCTGAGCATCTGGTTTGTGACGTGTGCATTCCACTCACAGAAATATACCCTTCTTCCCCTAGAAGATTCCGTAATCCCTTTTGGAGAAAAGGCTACCAAGACATATTTGGGAGTAGAGAGATGAGTATGGTGAAAAAGGAAATATTCTCAGACAAAAACTGGAAATTATATTTCTGTGAAACTACTTTGTGTTAGATATATTTCTGTGTGTCACACAGTTAAAACTTTAATTAGTCCGGGCGAGGTGGCTCAAGCCTGTAATCCCAGCACTTTGGGAGGCTGAGACAGGCGGATCACGATGTCAGGAGATCAAGACCATCCTGGCTAACCCGGTGAAACCCCGTCTCTACTAAAAATACAAAAAACTAGCTGGGCAAGGTGGCGGGTGCCTGTAGTCTCAGCTACTCTGGAAGCTGAGTCAGGAGAATGGCGAGAACCCGGGAGGGAGACCTTGCAGTGAGCTGAGATCCAGGCACTGCACTCCAGCCTGGGCGACAGAGCAAGACTCCGTCTCAAAATAAATAAATAAATAAATAAAAATAAATAAAAAAATAAAAAATAAACTTTAATTATATTATGCAGTGTTGAACCTCCATCATGCACAGATCCTTGAAGGAATATTCGGAAGCACATTGAGACCTATGGTGAAAGAGGAGTTATCATCAGATAAAAACTGGATAGAAGCTTTCTGAGAATCTACTTTGTGATGTATGCACTATACTCAGGGAGTTATACCTCTTTTCTCACAAGGCAGTGCTTGAACTCTGTTCCTGTGAAACCGCAAAACTGATATTTCAGTACGCATTGAGGACTATGGTGAATAGTGAAATATACTGAAATATAATCGAGGAAGAAGCTTTCCAAAAATCTGCTCTCAGATATGTGAATTCACTTCACAGAGTTAATGCTTACTCTATGTTACCAAGTTTCGAAACTCTGTCTTTGAAGAATCTGTGAAGGGATATTTAGTGATGCTCGGTCACTTGTGGTGAGTGAGGAAACGTCTTCCAATGAAACCTGCAGAGAAACGTTCCGAGCAACTGCTTTGTGATGTGTGTATTCATCTCATAGAGTTAAACCATTCATTGGATTGAGCAGCTTGGAATCACTGTTTTTGTTGAATCGGAAGAAGGACATTGGGTGATGATCTTAGGAATATTGGCAAAGAAATATCCTCAGGTAAAATCCAGAAGGAAGCTGTCTGTGAAACTTCTCTCTGCCGTCGTAATTCCACTCACTCAGATAGCCTCTCTTTTCATTGAGCAGTTTTCTAGCCCTGTGTGTGTTTAGCGTGTGATGGGATATTTGGAAGCACTTTGAGACTAACGGCGAAAAAGGAAATATGTCAAGAACGAAACTGGAGAGAACCTTTCCGAGGAACTGCTTTGTGACGTGAGCATTACAGTCACAGTGTTATACCTCTCTTCTCATACAGAGTTGGGGAAACCCTTTTGCAGAAACAGGTACCAAGTGATATTCGGGAGCATGTTGATGCCAATGGTGAAAAGGGAAATAGCCTCAGACAAAAACTGGAAATAAGCTTTCCAGGAAATCACTCTGTGATATGTGTAATCATCTCACATAGAAAAAGCTTTTCTACATTACACAGCTTGGAAATTGTCATGGACGGATCCACGAAGGGACCTTCTGGAGCACTTTCTGGACTATGGTGAGAAAGGAAATATCTTCAGATAAAAACTGGAAAGAACTTTCTGTGAATCTGCTAATTGCTATGCTTATTCATCTCACAAAAATGAAGCTTTCTTTACATTATGCAGCTTGGATACTCCCTCTTGGATGGATCCACAAAAGGATATTTGAGAACACATTCAGGCCTATGGTGAAATAGAAAATATAGTGAGATAAAAACTGGAGAGAAGCTTTCTGAGAAACTGCTCCATGATGTGTGTATTCCACTCAGGGAGTTATAACATTCTTCTCATAAGGCACAGTTTGAACACTCTTCCTGTAAAACCAAAAGAGTGATATTCGGAGCACATTGAAGACTATCGCAAAAAGTGAAATGTCGTCCAAAAAAAAAAGAGAGAAGCACTCGAAAAAACTGCTCTCTGTCAGGTCAATACTTTTAACAGTGTTAAAGCTTACTCTACATTTCCCAGTTTGAAAGTCGGTGTTTGAAGGTTCTGCAAAGGGATAGTAAGTGGTGACCGGAGGCCTGTGTGAGGCAAGGAAATGTCTTCCATCGAAAATAGGAGAGAAGCTTTCTGCACAACTCTCTTGTGATGTTTGTATTCATCTAATAGAGTTAAATCATTCTTTGGATCGAGCAGTTTGAAATCACTGTTCAAGTGGAATCTGAGAAAGGACATTTGGAAACGCTTTTAGAATATCCTGAAAAACAAATATTCTCTCTTATAAATGTAAATGTATTCATCTCTTATCATTAAATTATTTTTGAATTGAGCAGTTTGAAATCATTGCTTCTGTGAAATCTGAGAAAGCAAATTTGGAATCGCTTCTTAGAAATTACTGAAAAAGAAATAACCTCAGAGAGAAACCAGAAGGAAGCTTTCTGTGAAACTGGTCTGTGTCACGTGAATTCCACTCACACAGTTAAGATTCTATTTTCATTGAGCTGTATCATAACTCTGTTTTTTTTTTTTTAGTCTGCGAAGGGATATTCCAGAGGGATTTGAGGCTTACGGTGAGAAAGGAAACGTCTTCAGATAGAAACTGGAGAGAAGGTTTCTGAGAAGCTGCTTTGTGACGTGTGCATTCCACTCACAGAAATCTAACTTTCTTCTCCTAGAGGATGCCAGAATCCCTTTTGGAGAAAAAGCTACCAAGAGATATTCGGGAGTATAGCAACGACTGTGGTGAAAAAGGAAATATCCTCAGACAAAAACTGGAAAGAAGATTTCTGTGAAACTGCTTTGTGTTAGATATATTTATTTATCTTGCCTATTTAAAACTTTAATTATATTACGCAGTTTGGAAACTCCGTCATGCACAGTTCCGCAAAGGGACATTCGGGAGCACATTCAGGCCTACAGTGAAAGAGGAGATATCTTGAGATATAAACGGGATAGAAGCTTTCTGAGAAACTGCTTTGTGATGTATGCATTCCACTCAGGGAATTATACCTCTTTTCTCACAAGGCAGTGTTTCAACACTGATCCTGTGAAACCGAAAAAGTGATATTTCAGAACGCTTTGAGGACTATGGAGAATAGTGAAATATACTGAAA
Source organism: Piliocolobus tephrosceles (assembly GCF_002776525.5). Lineage (NCBI taxonomy): Eukaryota > Metazoa > Chordata > Mammalia > Primates > Cercopithecidae > Piliocolobus > Piliocolobus tephrosceles. The sequence continues at coordinate 126,590,557 of NC_045435.1, read as the reverse complement.
TAAAATCGAGGTACAAACGTTCCAAAAATCTGCTCTCTGATATGTGGCTTCACTTCACAGGGTTCATGCTTACTCTATGTTGCCCAGTTTCGAAACTCTGTCTTTGAAGGATCTGTGAAGGGATATTTAGTGATGCTTGGTGGTTGTGGTGAGCGAGGAAATGTGTTCTGATGAAAACTGCAGAGAAAAGTTCTGAGCACCTGCTTTGTGATGTGTGTATTCGTCTCATAGCATTAAACCATTCTTTGGAATGAGCAGCTTGAAATCACTGTTTTTGTGGAATCAGAAGGAGGACATTTGGGAACGATCCTTAGAATATGGAGAAAGAAATATCCTCAGGTAAAATCCTGAAGGAAGCTTTCTGTGAAATGCTCTGTACCATCTTAATTCCTCTCACTCAGATAAGCCTCTCTTTTCATGGAACAGTTTTCTAGCCCTGTGTATGTTCAGCGTGTGATGGGATATTTGGGAGCACTTTGAGGCTAACAGTGAAAAAGGAAATATGTTCAGACCGAAACTGGAGAGAAGTTTTCTGAGTAACTGCTTTTTGACGTGTGCATTCCACTCACAATGTTATACCTCTCTTGTCATACAGAGTCGGGAAAACCCTTTTGGAGTAACGGGTAGCAAGTGATATTCAGGAGCATGTTGATGCCGATGGTGAAAAGGGAAATAGCCTCAGACACAAACTGGAAGGAAGGCTTCCAGGAAACTACTTTGTGATATGTGTAACCATCACACATAGATAAAACTTTCTTTACATTATGCAGCTTGGAAACTGTCATGGATGGATCCACGAAGGGACTTTCGAGAGCACATTGAGGACTATGGTGAAAATGGAACTATCTTCAGAAAAAAACTGGAAAGAAGCTTTCTGTAAATCTGTTTTTTTGCTGTGTTTAACCATCTCACATACCTGAAGCTTTCTTTACATTGCACAGCTTGGAAACTCCCTCGTGGATGTATCCTTGATGGGATATTTGGGATCACATTCGGGCTTATGGTGAAATAGGAAATATAGTCAGATAAAAACTGGAGAGAAGTTTTCTGAGAAACTGCTTGGTGATTTGTGCATTCCACTCAGGCAGCTATAACTTTCTTTTCATAAGGCACAGTTTGAACTCTATTCCTGTAAAACCAAAAGAGTGATATTTGGAGCACATTGAAGACCACGGCAAAAAGTCAAATGTCGCCCAATAAAAACAGAAAGAAGCACTCAAAAAAGCTGCTATCTGACATGTCCATTCTTTTCACAGGGTTAAAGCTTCCTCTACATTCCCCAGTTTGAAAGACAGACTTTGAGGTTCCTACGAAGGGATTGTAAGTGGCAACCGGAATCCTGTGTGCAGGGGCCATTGAAAATAATATGCTAAGAATAAATAAGGCTCAAGGACAGTATCTCTAGCTAGTTGCACTTTTAATGAACTTTAGTAGTCAAGGACACTATTTTTAGTTAAACTTTTAATGAACTTTGGTAGGCGCCAAGAAGGCGGACAAATAAGAAAAAGTTTAGAGACAAGGAACTAAGCAGAAGGTTACATCTGGGTGCAGAAAGTTTGTTTTGCATTGTGTTATTTCTGCTGACGTGGGGTTTATGGAGTATAAATAAAGTGAGGCAAAGGCTCTAGGCGCGGCCGCCATGTTCTCTGTTTGTCTTTGTCTCTTGTGTCTGTTCATTCTCCACCACCCCCGGCACGGGCCCCAACAAGTGGTGCAGCGAGCAGGGTGCACATGGGTAAGTAGTGGAAAACAAAAAGGGAAATCCCCAAAAATGGGTAAAACCCGGAAATTGTTAAGAAAAACCGTTTTGAGCTTTCATCGTGGGAAATTCCAGTTCTTGGCCTCAAAATATTTATGATTATTACAAGGGCTTCTACTTTCAATTGGGGTTGATACAAAAGAGAAAACTTTGCGAAAATTGTTTGCTCATGTGGATCAACATTGCTCTTGGTTTCAATATCAAACTAAAGTACAATTAAATGAACAAAAGTAACAACAGGTTGTTAAGACCCTTCATCAAGCACACCAACACGGGGATGTAATGTCAACACCTTTGTGGACTCTTTGTGCCTCTATTACTCAGGCTTTAGAGCTCTTAAAGACAGACTCTGGAAAGGGGGAAGGCAGGGATGAGGAGTCTTTGAAGTCTCCGATAGCCATTTCCCCTCCTTTAGATAATTCTGTAACTGAAGGAGAAGGTCCTTTGTGTGGTAATGTGTCTCATGAAAAAGAATCAAAAATTCAAAAGGAGTTTCAGCCGGTTGTTCAATTGTTACAACAAATTTTACAATTGCAGTTATCTGCCCCTCAACCTTCTCCTCCACACACTCCTGTTTTTACTTTTCCCGTGGTTCATCCACCCCCATCAGCACCTAAGGCAGAGGAGGAAGATAGTTTTCAACCACCACCACCGCCGGTGGAAATGCTGCCTCGTTCAGGCACGGTTTTTACTGTTCCCACTTCTACTGCTAAATCTGTAATTAAGGTAGTGGATTCTCAAGAGGATGAGGATCCTTTACAATTGTTCCCCATTATTAGGCAACCTTTTGGTCCTAATGACTAATTTCCTCAAGGGGGTATAAATGTGCAGTATAATGTTCTTCAATTTAAATTTCTTAAAGAAATGAAGGCAGCTGTTGCTAATTATGGCCCTCAATCTCCTTTTGTCATGGGGCTTCTAGATTCTTTCTCCTCTAAGAATTTGTTTTTGCCTCTTAATTGGGAAACTTTGGGGAAGGCTGTTTTGGACCACTCTCAGTGGCTTCAGCTACACAGTTGGTGGCTGGAAGATGCTAAAGAACAGGCCCGCCGTAATGCCTCTAAAAATCCTCCAGGGCCAACAGGGGAGAAATTAACAGGTACTGGTCAGTTTACTACCGTAGTGGCTCAATCTGGACTCGATAATATGGCATTATCACAAGTTAAAAGACTGTTTTTAAAGGCTTGGTGTAAAGTAAAATCATCGGGAAAAACTGCCTTGTCTTTTGTTAAGGTTTTGCAGAGTGCCAATAAACTTTATCTTGATTTTGTTGCTCAGCTCCAAGATGCTGTAATAAAGACTGTAGGTAGTGGGGCTGCAGGCAAAATCCTGATAACCACACTAGCCTTTAAAAATGCTAATCAAAAATGTCAAAGGTTGTTGCATCCTATAAAGGCTACTAAAAATTTACTAATTAAAGATTTTATTAGAGCCTGTGCAGGAGTGGGAGGGGCTGCCTACAGAGCTCAGTAGTTTGCTGGAGCTTTATCTAAGGCATTCATGATAAAAAAAAAGGGAGTTTGCTTCCAATGTGAAAAGACCGGTCATTTTAAAAAGGAGTGCCGTAAACTATCTAATAGAAGTGACTCTTCCAAAGTAGGATTTAAAAAGCTTCCTAGTAAGCCCTGTCGTCGTTGTGGCAGAGGACAACACTGGACTAATAAATGTCACTCTAAAGTGGACAAAAATGGTAATTCTCTCACCTCTGGATCAGGAAACGCACAGAGGGGCCCTTCAACTTGGGGCCCCAACAACAATACAAGCCCTCTTCATTTGCAATTTCCAGTCAGCTCAGGGGTCTAACATCAACAAGCCAGTCAGCCAATGTTAACCCCCAATTTTCATTAGCTCAGCTTTTCTCTGCTACTTCCGGTAGCACCGCTGCTGATTTGGCTATTTTGCAGACTGTTTAACTCACCCCAAAAATGGGAGTTGTTAAATTGGCTACAGGTGTTTTTGAGCCATTACTTCCACATACTGTTGGATTGCTTATAAAACACAGTAGTAACATTTTACAGGGTTTACAGGTTAATTTGGGTGTTATAGATTCTGATCATAAAGGGAAAATTCAAATTATGCCTCAGGCTCATAAATCTATATCCCTAAAAGAGTGGCAGCGAATTACACAACTCCTTTTACTACCCTATTTTCAGTTTCCTTCTCAGAGAAAAAAGAACCAAAGGTTTTGAAAGCACAGGTAAACATATTTTTTGGAAAACTTTAGTAACTCAACAAAAACCCTTGTTTCCCCTCAAAGTAGAGGGACAAATTTTTCAGGGCTTGGTTAACACTGGAGCTGAGGTTTCCATTATTGCCTCTCATCAATGGCCTTTACAGTGGCCTAAACAGCCTGTTGCTGTTTCTCTTACAGGATTAGGTACCGCCTCTGAGGTGTATCAAAATTCTTAAACCTTAAATTGTCAAGGGCTGGATGGTCAAATGGCCCAAGTCCAGTTTTATATTGTTCCTATTGCCCTAAATTTATGGGGGCGAGATTTGTTACAAAAATTTAGAACTTTTGTTTCTATTCCTCATGTCTATAATTCAGCCAAAAGTATGATGTTCCACATGGGCTACAATCCCCTTAAAAAATCTTTAAACATGTAGCCACTGTTCACCAGCCTCAAGCCCTTACCTTAACATGAAAAACTAATACTCCTGTATAGGTTAAACAGTGGCCTTTAACACGTGAGAAGCTTAAGGCCTTGAAAAACTTAGTTCAGGAACAATTATCCCTAGGATATATAAAACCTAGTACTTCTCCATGGAATTCCCCTGTCTTTGTGATAAAAATAAAATAAAATAAAATAAAAAAGTAAATGGAAACTATTAACAAATCTTCATACTATTAATACATGTATTCAACCCATGGGATCCTTACAACCTGTCCTTTCTAACCCTTCTATAATTCCTCAAAATTGGTTACTTAAACTTATTAATTTAAAGGATTGTTTTTTCTCTATTCCTTTAGATCAAAAAAATTGTGAGCGTTTTGCCTTCTCTGTCCCTGTTTTTAATAATTCTCAGCCACTTTCTCAATATCAGTAAAAGGTTTTACATCAAGGCATGTTAAACAGCCCTACCTTGTGTCAAAAATTTTTCCATCGAGCCTTAAATCCTGTTCAAAATTGTCATCCTTCTGTTCTTTTATATCATTATATGGATGACATTCTTCTTGCCGCACCCACTAAAAAAAAAAAAAACAAGATACTTTTACATCCTTACAAACTCAACTCTCTTTATACTCACTTAATATTGCCCCAAAAATTTCAAATAAATTTTCCTATTCAGTATTTAGGTTATACCTTAAAAACACAAAATATTCAACCCCCCAAAATTCAAATTCAATGTGATCATTTAAAAACATTAAAAGACTTTCATAAACTTTTAAAAGACATTAATTAAATATGTCCTGTTTTAAAAATACCAATATATCAGTTACAACATCTTTTTTTCTATTCTGAAAGGAGACAGTCACTTAGACAGCCCACGTCATTTAACTCCTTTGGCTTTACAGAAACTCCAACTTATAAAAAAAAACTTCAAAAGGCCCATCTACATTATATCCTTTCTGACGTTCCCCTTTCCTTTTGTTTATTTCATACTTTACATTCTCCTACAGGTATAATTCATCAAACAAATCGACCGTTAAAATAAATTATTTTATCCAACAAAACATCTAAACTCTTAACTACTTATATCAATCATTTAACTAAATTAATCATCAAAAAACGACATCACTGTCGACAACTCTGGAAAAAAAAATCCTTCTTTCATTATCTCTCAATTCACTCATAGTCAAATTACTTATCTTCTTTCCACTTCTAATTCTTAACAAGTTACTTATGCTTCATTTGTCAAACAATTTTCTACCCAATATCCTAAGTCTCCAATCTTTTCATTTTTTTAAACAACATTCTATGTTGCCTTTCTCACCAATATCTTTATTTCCTGTTCAAGGTCCTACCTTTTTTACTAATACTAATAACAATAATAAGGCTAAATATTAGAGTGTTCACAATCTTAAGTTACAGTTTATCCTTATCCCTTGGTACAACAAAAAAAACTGTTTACTATTCTCATGGTTTTACTTAATTTTCCTTCCACCAGTTGTAACATTGTTAGTAATTCTCAATGCACCGTGTGTGTTACTTCTTATATTTCTCAAGCGACTTTACCTCTTTGTACTACTTCTTCTCTTCAAAAACTCTTTTTTTTTGTTGTCCTCTACTTTGAGCCGACGTCAAACTCCTTTATTTATCACTCATCATCGTTCTCATTCTCAACTTCCTGGACCGTTAGTTCAAGGTAATACTCAAATTAATTCACTTTTCATCGGCCACCTACAGACTACAAAACAAAAACATACTCTACATCACACTAATAGTTCTGGTCTTCAACGATGGTTTCATTTAACTTGTAAACAAACTTGCTCTCTTATTCAAGCTTGTCCTTCTTGTGCTCCTTTAAACATTCCATCTTTCCACCCTAAAATTAATCCACGAGGTACTCAAGTTAATCAAATTTGCCAAATGAACGTCCCACATGTCCCTTCTTTTAAACAATTAAAGTATGTTCATCATACCATTAATACTTTCTCTCATTTTCAATGGGCCACTCCTTTGTCATCTAAAAAAGCTAATTCTGTTATTACTCATCTCTTAGCTTGTTTTGCCATCATGGACATTCCTTTAATACTTAAAACTAATAATGCCCTTGCCTATGATTCTCATAAGTTACAAGTTTTCTTACAACAATATAATATTCAACATCTCACCAGTATCCCGGACAACAGTCAAATTCAAGACATTATTAAACACACAAATTTAACCTTAAAAACTCAACTACTAAAACAAAAAGGGGGAAATGAGTCCCCCAGAAATCAGATTTTAAAAGTTTTGTTTACTTTAAACTTTTTGAATCAATGGAGACAACTGCAGGACTCCGCTGCTGTAACTCATCTTTCCTCACCTCCCTTGGTGATAGTCCCTGCCGACAATTTAAGGGTTTGGTATCCTAATGAAGAAGGTAAGTATGCTCAAGGGCAAGTTTTAAAACAGGGACGGGGCTATGCTCTTGTCCTTACAGGGAGCGGACCTGAGTGGTTTCCTACAAGGCGATTAAAACCCTGTTAAAAAGAAAACTGGACTCAGTATGCATCTCTTCTTTTGTTGGATGTGTTTCGGCGGGGGACTTATTTCCCTTAGTGAGGCTTTGTATGAATATTGGACTTATATTCCCTTTCTACCCTTGTATCAGGGAGTCGCCTGGGGGGAGACAAAACTTAGGGTTTTCACTAATGACACTACTTGGATGCCGTCCCCCTATGTGGACAAGGACAATATAGAAAGGGAAACGTGAATAATAAACAGCACATACCAATTTGAAGTGGAAGGACTTCCAATATGCATGGGAAATAGTCCTCATTGTCTCCGAAAATCGCATAAAGCTTGGGCTGTTCGCTATAATCATAGCCATGTGGCTGCTAACACTGTTATTATTGTAACTAGAAGTTTTCAGTATAATCATAATGTATATAGTAATAAGACTATTCCTAATTCCTTAACTTTTTGTCCTAGTCCAGAGGTTTCTCCTAATATTGAGGTATTAAAGTGACAACATTGTCGGGGAACTAAGCCCCGGTTTTTATTAGAGTACAATGGGATACAAGTAATTGATTAGAGTGTGCACGGTAATTTTCAAACAAAATTTAGCCACATACCTTTAAAATGGCACCGGGTAAATAAAAGTATTGCCACTGACGGTAATGAAACTTTGGTATGGTGTGAAGGAGGCCTGTCACCACCTATGCCTCATCTTAGACACTCTTTAAAAGTACAGAGTCGTCTTTGAAAGTTATTAGCTGCAGGTGATGCTATTAGTACTTTTGTGAGGAACATGACTTTTAATCTTTCTAACCCACATAACTCCTTTCATATTCAGTTACATCAAAATACCTCCCGATATATTATTGCTTGTGTCCAAAAGCCTTAACTATTGTTAGCGGGGAACTTAGCGTGGGATAATGGTACGGGGTACGTGTACATTTTTGTCTTGCCTCAATCATTTCTGGTGGCGCAGTTTTACGGGGAATATTTATATCCTCAGGACTCGTAAGGAAATTTGGCTACCTGTCAATCTGACGCGACCGTGGGGGGCATCACCTCTTGAGACTTATGTTTGGACTTCTCTTCAGCGGACCCGTCGTGCCCTTGGACTTATAATTGCCTTGGTGATGAGCCTTGCTCCCATTACCTCCACTACGGCTGTGGCAGAGCCCGCATTATATCAAAACATACAAAATGCTAAATTTGTACAACAATGGCATGAACAATCTCACCGGTTGTGGCTACAACAACGGAACATTAACTCTCAACTTGCTAAAAAATAGAACAACGTAAAACAAGCCTTAACGTGGCTTAGAGATCCACTTACTGTCCTCAGTATGTGGATAACATTACAATGTGATTGGAACTCCACTCAATTTTACATAACACCTGTGCCTTTTAATGTTTCTCAAAATTAGACCAAAATCTAAATATTATTAATAGGCCATAAAAATATTAGTTTGGACATCCAAGAACTCACTCAAAATATTTCTGAAACATTTCAACAACAACTACATGTATTGTCTGGAGCAACTACCCTACAGGAGCTGGGTCAACACTTTGCTGCCCTTGACCCATGGACCCAGATAAAAACATGGATTTCTACCATCTCTAAAAGTATATTGCTTTGGATGCTCGGATTAGGTTTACTTCTCATGGTGATCCGATGCTCCCTCCATCACATCCAAAAACAAACAAACAAAAAAAAAACACAAGAACAAATACGGGCTACCTTTTTAAAATTGAGGCAAAACAAAAAGGAGGAAATGCAGGGGCCATTGAAAATAATATGCTAAGAATAAATAAGGCTCAAGGACAGTATCTCTAGCTAGTTGCACTTTTAATGAACTTTAGTAGTCAAGGACACTATTTTTAGTTAAACTTTTAATGAACTTTAGTAGGCGCCAAGAAGGCGGACAAATAAGAAAAAGTTTAGAGACAAGGAACTAAGCAGAAGGTTACATCTGGGTGCAGAAAATTTATTTTGCATTGTGTTATTTCTGCTGACGTGGGGTTTATGGAGTATAAATAAAGTGAGGCGAAGGCTCTAGGCACGGCCGCCATGTTCTCTGTTTGTCTTTGTCTCTTGTGTCTGTTCATTCTCCACCACCCCCGGCATGGGCCCCAAAACCTGTGTCGAGCAAGAAAATGTGTTCCATCGAAAATTGGAGAGAATCTTTCCGTGCAACTCTTTTGTGATGCTTGTATTCATCTGATAGCATTAAATCATTCTTTGGATTGAGCAGTTTGAAATCACTGTTTCTGTGGAATCTGAGAAAGGACATCTGGAAATGCTGTTTAGAATATCCTGAAAAAGAAGTAACCTCAGAGAAAACCAGAAGGAAGCTTTCTGTGAAACTCCTCTGTGTCACGTGAATTCTGCTCACACAGTTAACCTTCTCTTCTCATAGAGCAGTATCATAACACTGTTTTTGTTTAGACTGCAAAGGGTTATTCTGGAACCCTTTGAGGCTTACGGTCAGAAAGAAAACGTCTTTAAATAGAAACTGGAGAGAAGCTTTCTGAGGAACTGCTTTGTGACATGTGCGTTCCACTCACAGAAATATCCCCTTCTTCTCATATAGGATTCCAGAATCGCTTCTGGAGAAAAAGCTACCAAGAGACATTCGGGAGTATAGGGAGGGCTATGGTGGAAAAGGAAATATCCTCAGAGAAAAAATGGAAAGAAGATTTCTGTGAAACTGCTTTGTGTTAGATATATTTATTCATCTTGCATAGTTAAAACTTTTCTTCTGTTACGCATTTTGGAAACTCCTTAAGGCACGGATGCATGAAGGGACATTCAGGAGCACATTCAGGCCTATGGTGAAAGAGGAGATATCTTAAGATAAAAACTGGATAGAAGCTTTCTGAGAAACTATTTTGTGATGTATGCATTCCACTCAGGGAGTGATACCTCTTTTCTCACAAGGCAGTGTTTGAACACTGTACTTGTGAAACCGAAACAGTGATATTTTAGTTCACATTGAGAACTATGGCGAATAGTGAAATAGGCTGAAATAAAATCGAAGAAGAAGCGTTCCAAGAATCTGCTCTATGATATGTGCATTCATTTCACACTGTTAATGCTTACTCTATGTTGCCGAGTTTCGAAACTCTGTCTTTGAAGAATCTGTGAGAGGATATTTAGTGATGCCTGGAAGGTTGTGGTGAGCAAGGTAACGTTTTCCAATAAAATTGAAGAGAAACCTTCTGAGCAGCTGCTTTGCAATGTGTGTATTCATCTCATAGCATTAAACCATTCCTTCGAATGAGCAGCTTGAAATCACTGTTTTTGTGGAATCTGAGGAAGGAAATTTGGGAACGATTCTTGGAATATGGAGAAACAAATATCCTCAGGTAAAATCCAGAAGGAGGCTTTCTGTGAAACTGCTCTGTGTTGTCTTATTTCTTCTCACTCAGATAAGCCTCTCTTTTCATTGAGCAGTTTTCTAACCCTGTGTGTGTTTAGCGTGTGATGGGATATTCGGAGGCACTTTGAGGCTAATGGTGAAAAAGGAAATATGTTCAGACCGAAACTGGAGAGAAAATTTCTAAGAAACTTTCCAGGAAATTTCTCTGTGATATGTGTAATCATCTCACATAGAAAAAGCTTTCCTTACATTACGCAGCTTGGAAACTTTCATGGACGGATCCACGAAGGGACCTTCTGGAGCACTTTCTGGACTATGGTGAGAAAGGAAATATCTTCAGATAAAAACTGGAAAGAAGCTTTCTGTGAATCTGCTATTTGTTATGATTATTCATCCCACATAGATGAAGCTTTCTTTACATTACGCAGTTTGGACACTCCCTCATGGATGGATCCAAAAAAGGATATTTGAGAACACATTCGGGCCTATGATGAAATTGGAAATATAGTGAGATAAAAACTGGAGAGAAGCTTTCTGAGAAACTGCTCCATGATGTGTGTATTCCACACAGGGAGTTATAACTTTCTTCTAATAAGGTACAGTTTGAACACTGTTCCTATAAAACCAAAAGAGTAATATTCGGAGCACAATGAAGACTATGGCAAAAAGTGAATGTCATCCAATAAAAAAAAGAGAGAAGCACTTGGAAAAGCTGCTCTCTGACCTGTCCATTCTTTTCACAGGGTTAAATCTTGCTCTACATTTACCAGTATGAAAGTTGGTCTTTGAGGCTTCTGCGAAGGGATAGTAAGTGGTCACCAGAAGCCTGTGTGAGGCAAGGAAATGTCTTCCATCGAAAATTGGATAGAAGCTTTCTGTGCAACTCTCTTGTGATGTTTGCATTCATCTAATAGAGTTAAATCATTCTTTGGATTGAGCAGTTTGAAATCACTTTTTCTATGGAATCTGAGAAAGGACATTTGGAAACGCTCTTAGAATATCCTGAAAAAGAAATAACCTCAGAGAGAACCAGAAGGAAGGTTTCTGTGAACCTGCCCTGTGTGACGTGAATTCCGCTCACAATGTTAAGCTTCTCTTTTCATTGAGCTGTATCATAACACAGTTTTTGCTTAGTCTGCAAAGGGATACTTTCAAGGGCTTTGAGGCTTATGGTGAGAAATGAAACGTCTTCATGTAGATGCTGGAGAGAAGCTTTCTGAGGAGCTGCTTTGTGATATGTGCATTCCACACACGGAAATATACCTTTCTTCCAGTGTTTTAGACATGAAGTCCTTGCCCTTGCCTATGTACTGAATGATACTACCTAAGTTTTTTTCTAGGGTTTTTATGGTATTAGGTCTAACATTTAAATGTCTAATACATCCTGAATTTATTTTCGTATAAGGAGTAAGGAAAGGATCCATTTTCAGCTTTCTACTTATGGCTAGCCAATTTTCCAAGCACCATTTATTAAATATTGAATCCTTTCCCCATGTCTTGTTTTTCTCAGGTTTGTCAAAGATCAGATGGCTGTAGATGTGTGGTATTATATCTGAGGACTCTGTTCTGTTCCATTGGTCTATATCTCTGTTTTTTTACCAGTACCATGCTGTTTGGGGTACTGTAGCTTTGTAGTATAGTTTGAAGTCATGGAGCGTGATCCTTCCAGCCTTGTTGTAAATCATGCTGCTATAAAAACACATGCTCACGTATGTTTATTGCAGCACTATTCACAATAACAAAGACTTGGAATCAACACAAATGTCCATCAGTGACAGAGTGGATTAGGAAAATGTGGCACATATACACCATGGAATACTATGCAGTCATAAAAAGGATGAGTTTACTTCATTTGTAGGGACATGGATGCAGCTGGAAACCATCATTCTTAGCAAACTATCACAAGAACAGAAAACCAAACACCTCATGTTCTCACTCATAGGTGGGAACAGAACAGTGAGATGACTTGGACTTGGGAAGGGGAACATGACACATCGGGGCCTATAATGGGGAGGGGGATGGGAGGAGGGATTGCATTGGGAGTTATACCTGATATAAATGACAAATTGATGGGTGTTGACGAGTTGATGGGTGCAGCACAACAATGTGGCACAGGTATACATATGTAACAAACCTGCACATTGTGCACATGTACCCTAGAACTTAAAGTATAGTAATAAAAAAAAGAAATATACCTTTCTTTTTCTAAAGGATTCCGGAATCCCTTTTGGAGAAAAAGCTACCAAGAGATATTCAGGAATATAGTGATAAGTATGGTGAAAAAGGAAATATCCTCAGACAAAAACTGAAAAGAATATTTCAATGAAACTGCTTTGTGTTAGATATATTTATACATCTTGCATAGTAAACCTTTAATTATATTACACAGTTTGGAAACTCTGTCATGCACAGATCCGCGAAGGGACATTCGGGAGCAGAGTCATGTCTACGGTGAAAGAGGAGATATCTTCAGGTAAAAACTGGATAGAAGCTTTCTGAGAAAATACTTTGTAATGTGTGCATTCCACTGAGGTTGTTACACCTCTTTACTCACAAGGCAGTGTTTGAACACTTATCCTGTGAAACCGGAAAAGTGATATTTCAGAACACATTGAGGACAATGGCAAATAGTGAAATATACTGAAATAAAATCGAGGAAGAAGCTTTCCAAGAATCTGCACTCTGATATGTGAATTCACTTCACAGAGTTAATGCTTACACTATGTTGCCCAGTTTCGAAACTCTGTCTTTGAAGAATCTGAGAAGGGATATATAGTGACGCTCGGAGGCTTGTAGTGAACAAGGAAACCTCTTCCGATGAAACCTGTAGAGAAACGTTCTGAGCAACTACTTTGTGATGTGTGCATTCATCTCATAGAGATAAACCATTCTTTCGATTGAGGGGCTTGAAATCACTGTTTTTGTGGAATCGAAGGAAAAATATTTGGGAACGATTCTTTGAACATGGAGAAAGAACTATCCTCAGGTAAAATCCAGAATGAAGCTTTCTGTGAAACTGCTCTGTGTCATCTTAATTCCTCTCACTCAGATAAGCCTCTCTTTTCATTGAACAGTTTTCTAGTCCTGTGTATGTTTACTGTGTGATGGAATATAAGGGAGCACTTTGAGGCTAATGGTGAAAAAGGTAATATGTTCAGACCGAAACAGGATAGAAGCTTTCCGAGGAAGGGCTTTGTGACGTGTGCATTCCATTCAGAGTGTTTTTCCTCTCTTATCATACAGGGTGGGGGTAACCCTTTTGGAGAAATAGCTACCATGTGATATTCGGGAGCATGTTGATGCTGATGGTGAAAAGGGAAACAGCGTCAGACAAAAGATGGAAAGAAGCTTTCTAGGAAACTACTCGGTGATAGGTGTAATCATCTCACATAGATAAAGCTTACTTTACATTACGCAGACTGGAAACTGTCATGGACGGATCCACGAAGGGACGTTCTGGAGCACATTCTGGACTATGGTAAAAACGGAACTATATTCAGATAAAACCTGGAAAGAACCTTTCTGTGAATCTGCTTTTTGCTGTGTTTATTCATCTCACATAGGTGAAGCTTTCTTTAAATTTCGCAGCTTGGAAACTGCCTTGTGGATAGATCCAGGAAGGGATATATGGGATCACCTTTGGGCCTATGGTGAAATAGGAAACATAGTCAGATAAAAACTGGTGAGAAGCTTTCTGAGAAACTGCTTGGTGATGTGTGCATTCTACTCAGGGAGTTATAACCTTTTTTTCATAAGGCACAGTTTGAACACTGTTCCTGTAAAACCAAAAGAGTGATATTGGGAGCACATTGAAGATTAGAGCAAAAAGTGAAATGTCGTCCAATGAAAAACAGAAAGAAGCACTCAAAGCAACTGCTCTCTGACATGCCCATTCTTTTCACAGGGTTAAAGCTTACTCTACATTTCCCAGTTTGAAAGTCGGTCTCTGAGGGTTCTGTGGAGGGATAGTAAGTGGCGACCGGAGGCCTGTGTGAGGCAAGGAAATGTCTTCCATCGAAAATAGAAGAGGAGCTTTCTGTGAAACTCTTTTTTGGGGTTTGTATTCATCTAATAGAGTTAAAACATTCTTTGGATTCAGCAGTTTTAAATCACTGTTTCTGTGGAACCGGAGAAAGGACATTTGGAAACGCTCTTTAGAGTATCCTGCAAAAGAAATAATCTCAGAGAGAAACGAGAAGGAAGCTTTCTGTGAAACTTCTCTGTTTCACGTGAATTCCCCTCACACCATTAAGCTTATCTTTTTATTGAGCTGTATCATAACACTGTTTTTGCTTAGTCTGCGAAGGGATACTCTGGAGGGATTTGAGGGTTACAGTGAGAAAGAAAACGTCTTCAGATAGAAACTGGAGGGAAGCTTTCGGAGGAGCTGCTTTGGACGTGTGCATTCCACTCACAGAAATATACCTTTCTTCTCCTAGAGGATTCCGGAATCCCTTTTGCAGAAAAAGCTACCAAGAGATATTTGGGAGAATAGCGATGACTATGGTGAAAAAGGAAATATTCTCAGACAAAAACTGGAAAGAAGATTTCTGTGAAACTGCTTGGTGTTAGACATATTTATTCATCTCACATAGTTAAAACTTTAATTATATTACGCAGTTTGGAAACTCCATCATGAACAGATCAGCCAAGGGACATTCGGGAGCACATTCAGGTCTACGGTGAAAGAGTAGATATCTTCAGATAAAAACGGGATAGAAGCTTTCTGAGAAACTACTTTGTGATGTATGCATTCCACTCAGGGAGTTATACTTCTTTTCTCACAAGGCAGTGTTTGAACACTCTTGCTGTTAAACTGAAAATGTGATATTTCGGAACGCCTTGAAAACTATGGCATGTAGAGAAATACACTGAAATAAAATCGAGGAAGAAGCGTTCAAAGAATCTGCTCTCTGATATGTGCATTCACTTCACAGAGTTAATGTTTACTCTATGTTGCCCAGTTTCGAAACTCTGTCTTTGAAGAATCTGAGAAGGGAAATTTCAGACGCCTGGAGGCTTGTGGTGAGCGAGGAAATGTCTTCCAATGAAACCTGCAGAGAAACGTTCAGAGCAACTGCTGTGCGATGTGTGTATTTGTCGCCTAAAGTTAAACCATTCTTTATATTGAACAGCTTGAAATCACTGTTTTTGTGGAATCTGAGGAAGGATATTTGGGAACGATCCTTAGAATATGGAGAAAGAAGTGTCCTCACGTTATATCCAGAAGGATGCTTTCTGTTAAACTGTTGTGTTTCATCTTAATTCCTCTCACTCAGTAATGCCTCTCTTTTCATTGCATGGCTTTCTCCCCCTGCTTATGTTTAGCGTGTGATGGGATATTCAGGAGCACTTTGAGGCTAACGGTGAAAAAGGAAATATGTTCAGACCGAAACTGGAGAGAAACTTTCCAAGGAACTGCTTTGTGACGTGTGCATTCCAGTCACCATGTTGTATGTCTCGTCTCATACAGCGTCGGGAAACCCTTTTGGAAAAACAGGTACCAAGTGATATTAGGGAGCCTGTTGATGCCGTTGGTGAATAGGGAAATAGCCTCAGACAAAAACTGGAAAGAAGCTTTCTAGGAAACTATTCTGTGATATCTGTAGTCATCTCACATAGATAAAGTTTTTCTTACATTACACATCTGTGAAACTGACATGGACGGATCCATATAGGGGCCTTCGGGAGCACATTGTGGACTATGGTGAAAAAGGAAATCTTTTCAGAAAAAAACTGGAAAGAAGGTTTCTGTAAATCTGCTTTTTGCTATGTTTATTCATCTCACATAGATGAAGCTTTCTTTACATTGCATAGCTTGGAAACTCCCTCGTGGATGGATCCACGAAGGGATATTTGGGATCCTATTCGGGCCTATAGTGAAATAGGAAATATAGTCAGATAAAATCTGGAGAGAAGCTTTCTGAGAAACTGCTTGATGATGTGTGCATTCCACTCTGGCAGCTATAACTTTCTTCTCGTAAGGCACTGTTTGAACTCTGCTCCTGTAAAACGAAAAGAGTGATATTCAGAGCACACTGAACACTACGGCAAAGAGTCAAATGTTGCCCAATAAAAACCAGAAAGAAGCACTCAAAAAAGCTGCTCTCTGACATGTCCATTCTTTTCACAGGGCTAAAGCTTCCTCTACATTTCCAAGTTTTAAAGTCAGTCTTTGAGGGTTCTGCAAAGAAATAATAAGTGGCAACCAGAGGCCTGTGCAGAGCAAGGAAATTTCTTCCATTGAAAATTGGAGAGAAACTTTCTGCCCAACTATTCTGTGATGTATGTATTCATCTCATAGAGATATTCATTCTTTGGAGTGAAGAGTTTCAAATCACTGTTTCTGTGGAATCTGAGAAAGGACATTTGGAAACGCTCTTTAGAATATCCTGAAAAAGAAATAACCTCTGAGTGAAACCGGAAAAAAAACCTTTCTGTGAAACTGCTCTGTGTCACGTGAATTCGGCTCACTCAGTTAAGCTACTCTTTTCATTGAGCAGTATTATAACACTGTTTTTGTTTAGTCTGCCAAGGGATATTCAGGAGCGCTTTGAGGCTTATGGTGAGAAAGGAAACGTGTTCAGATAGAAACTGAAGAGAAGCATTCTGAGGAGCTGCTTTGTGTGGTGCGCATTCCACTCTCAGAAATATACCTTTTCTCTCCTAGAAAATTCCAGGTTCCTTTTGGGGAAAGAACTACCAAAAGACATTTGGGAGTATAGGGAGGGCTATGGTGAAAAAGGAAATATCTCAGACAAAAACTGGAAAGATTTCTGTGAAACTGCTTTGTGTTAGGTATATTTATTCATCTTGCATAGTTAAAACTTATATTACGCTGTTTGGAAACTCCGTCATGCACAGATCAGTGAAGGGACATTTGGGAGCACATTCAGGCCAATGGTGAAGGAGGAGATATCTTCATATACCAACTGGATAGAAGCTTTCTGAGAAACTACTTTGTGATGTATGCATTCCACTCAGGGAGTTACACCTCTTTTCTCACAAGGCAGTGTTTGAAACCTGTTCTTGTGAAAACGGAAATGTGATATTTCGGAATGCATTGAGGTCTATGGCAAATAGTGAAATATACTGAGAAAATTGAGAATGAAGCTTTCCAAGAACCTGCTCTCCGATATATGCATTCACTTCACAGAGTTAATGCTGACTCTATGCTGCCCAGTTTCGAAACTCTGTCTTTGAAGCATCTGTGAAGGGATATTTAGTCAAGCCCGGTGGCTTGAGGTGAGGGAGGAGACGTCTTCTGATGAAACCTGCAGAGAAACATTCTGAGCAATGGCTTTGTGATGCGTGCATTCATCTCATAGAGTTAAAACATTCTTGGGATTAAGCAGCTTTAAATCACTGTTTTTATGGAATCTGAGAAAGGACATTTGAGAACGATCCTTAGAATATGGAGAAAGAAATATCCCCAGGTATAATCCAGAAGGAAGTTTTCTGTGAAATTGCTCTGTGTTGTCTTAATTCCTCTCACTCAGATAAGCCTCCATTTTCATTGAGAAGCTTTCTAGCCCTGTATATGTTTAGTGTGTGATGGGATATTCGGGAGCACTTTGAGACTAAAGGAGAAAAAGGAAATATGTTCAGACTGAAACTGGAGAGAAGCTTTCTGAGAAACTGCTTTGTGACGTGTGCATTCCAGTCACAGTGTTATACTTCTCTTCTCATACAGCGTCGGGGAAACCCTTTTGGAGAAACAGGTACCAAGTGATATTCGGGAGAATGTTGATGCCAATATTGAAAAGGGAAATAGTCTCAGAAAAAAACTGGAAAGAAGCTTTCTAACATACTGCTCTGTGATATGCGTAATCATCTCACCTAGATAAAGCTTTCTTTACATTAGGCAGCTTGGAAACTGTCATTGTCGGATCCATGAAGAGATCTTCGGGAGCACATTCTGCACTATGGTGAAAAAGCAAATATCTTCAGATAAAAACTGGAAAGAAGCTTTCTATGAATCTGCTTTTTGCTATGTTAATTCATCTCACAAAGATGAAGCTTTCTTTACATTACATAGCTTGGAAACTCCCTCGTGGTTAGATCTGCGAAGGGATACATGGGATCACATTCAGGCCTATGGTGAAATAGGAAATACAGTCAGATAAAAACAGGAGAGAAGCTTTCTGTGAAACTGCTTGGGGATGTGTGCATTACACTCAGGGAATTTTACCTTTCTTGTAATAAGGCACAGTTTGAACACTGTTACTGTTAAACCGGCAAAGTGATATTCAGAGCACATTGAAGACTATGGCAAAAAGTGAAATGTCGTCCAATAAAAAACAGAAAGAAGCACTCGAAGAAACTGCTCTTTGACATGTCAATTCTTTTCACAGGGTTAAACCTTACTCTACATTTCCCAGTTTCAAAGTCGATCTCAGAGGGTTCTGCGAAGGGATAGTAAGTGTCGACTGGAGGCCTCTGTGAGGCAAAAAAGTCTTCCATCGAAAATCGAAGAGGAGCTTTCTGCGCAACTCTTTCATGATGTTTGTAGTCATCTCATAGAGTTAAATAATTCTTGGGATGGAGCAGTTTGAAATCACTGCTTCTGTGGAATATGAGAAAGGACATTTAGAAACCCTCTTTGGAATATCCTGAAAAAAAAAAAAAATAACCTCAGGAAGAAACCAGGAGGAAGCATTCTGTGAATCTGCTCTGTGTCATGCGAATTCCCTTCACAGAGTTAAGCTTCTCTTTTCATTGAGCTGCATCATAACACTCATTTTCTTTAGTCTGCGAAGGGATATTCTGGAGGGCTTTGAGGCTTAGGGTGAGAAAGGAAACGTCCTCAGATAAAAACTGGAGAGAATCTTTCTGAGGAGATGCTTTGTGACGTGTGCATTCCACTCACAGAAATATACCTTTCTTCTCCTAGAGGATTCCGGAATTTCTTTTGGAGGAAAAGCTAACAAGAGATATTCTGGAGTATAGCGACAACTATGGTGAAAAAGGAAATATCCTCAGACAAAAACTGGAAAGAAGATTTCTGTGAAACTGTTTAGTGTTAGATATATTTATTAGCCTTGCATACTTAAAACGTGAATTATATTACGCTGTTTGGAAACTCTGTCATGCACAGATCCAAGAAGGGAAATTCGGGAGCACATTCAGGCCTATGGTGAAAGAGGAGATATCTTCAGATAAAAAATGCATAGGAGCTTCTTGAAAAACTACTTTGTGATGTATGCATTCCTCTTAGGGAGTTTTATCTCTTTCTCACAAGGCATTGTTTAAACAGTGTTCCTGTGAAGCCGAAAAAGTGATATTTCAGAACGCATTGTGGACTATGGCAAATAGGCAAATAGTGAAATATACTGAAATAATATCGAGGAAAAAGCGTTCCAAGAATCTGCTCTCTGATATGTGCCTTCACTTCACAGAGTTAATGCTTACCCTATGTTGCCCAGTTTCGAAACTCTGTCTTTGAAGAATCTGTGAAGGGATATTTAGTAATGCCGGGAGGCTGGTGGTGAGCGAGAAATAGCCTTCCAATGAAACCTGCAGAGAAAAGTTCTGAGCAACTGCTTTCCAATGTGTGTATTCGTCTCACAGGTTAAACCATTCTTTGGAATGAGTAGCTTCAAATCACTGCTTTTGTGGAATGTGAGGAAGGTAATTTGGGGACGATCCTAGGAATATGGAGAAAGAAATATTCTCAGGTAAAATCCAGAAGGAAGCTTTTTGTGAAACTGCTCTGTGTCATCTTAATTCCTCTCACTCAGATAAGCCTCTCTTTTCATTGAGCAGTTTTCTAGTCCTGTGTATGTTTAGCGTGTGATTGGATACTCAGGAACACTGTGAGGCTAACAGTGAAAAAGGAAGTATGTTCAGACTGAAACTGGAGAGAAGCTTTCCGAGGAACTGCTTTGTGACATGTGCATTCCAGTCACAGTGTTATAATTCTCTTCTCATACAGTGTCGGGGAAACCCTTGTGGAGAAACAGGTACCAAGTGATATTCGCGAGCATGTTGATGCAGATGGTGCAAAGGGAAATAGCCTCAGATAAAAACTGGAAAGAAACTTCCTAGGAAACTACTCAGTAATATGTGTAATCACCTCATGTAGATAAAGTTTTCTTGCATTACCCAGCTGGGAAGTGTCATGGATGGATCCACGAAGGGAACTTCGTGAGCACATTCTGGACTATGGTGAAATATCTTCAGATAAAAACTAGAAAGAAGCTTTCTGTGAATCTGCTTTTTTTAATGTTTATTCATCTCACATAGATGAAGTTTTCTTTACCTTACGCAGCTTGGATACTCCCTCGTGGATGGATCCGCGAAGGGATATTTGGGATCACTTTCAGGTCTATGGTGAATTAGGAAATATAGTCAGATAAAAACTGGAGAGAAGCTTTCGTAGAAACTGCTTGGTGATGTGTGCATTCCATCAGGGAATTTTAACTTTCTTCTCATACGGCACTGTTTGAACACTGTTCCTGTAAAACCAAAAGAGTGACATTAGGAGCACATTGATGACTATGGCAAATAGTGAAATGTCGTCCAATAAAAAACAGAAAGAAGCACTCAAAAAACTGCTCTCTAACATGTTCATTCTTTTCACAGGGTTAAATCTTACTCTGCATTTCCCAGTTTGGAAGTCAGTCTCAGGGGGCTCTGCGAAGGGATAGTAAGTGGCGACTGGAGGCCTCTGTGAGGCAAAAAAATGTCTTCCATCGAAAATCGGATAGGAGCTTTCTGCACAACTCTTTTGTGATGTTTGTCGTCATCTCATAATGTTAAATCATTCTTCGGATTGAGCAGTTTGAAATCACTGCTTCTGTGAATCTGAGAAAGACATTTGGAAATGCTCTTTAGAATATCCTGAAAAAAAAAAAAAAAAAAAAAAACCTCGCAGAGAAACCAGAAGGAACCCTTCTGTGAAAATGCTCTGTGTCACGTGAATTCCCTTCACACAGTTAAGCTTCTCTTTTCATTGAGCTGCATCATAACACTCTTTTTCTTTAGTCTGTGAAGGGATATTCTGGAGGGCTTTTGGCTTTGGGTGAGATAGGAAACATCCTCAGATAGAAACTGGAGAGGAGCTTTCTGAGGAAATGCTTTGTAACGTGTGCATTCCACTCACAGAAATATACCTTTCTTCTCCTAGAGGATTCCGGAATTTCTTTTGGAGGAAAAGCTACCAAGAGATATTCAGGAGTATAGCGATGACTATGGTGAAAAAGGAAATATCCTCAGACAAAAACTGGAAAGAAGATTTCTGTGAAACTGCCTTGTGTTAGATATATTTATTCATCTCACATAGTTAAAACTTTAAGTATATTACGCAGTTTGGAAACTACGCATTGCACAGATTCGCAAATGGACATTCTGGAGCACATTCATGCCTACGGTGAAAGAGGAGATATCTTCAGATAAAAACTGGATAGAAGCTTTCTGAGAAACTACTTTGTGATGTATGATTTCCACTCAGGTAGTTTTACCTCTTTCTCACAAGGCAGTGTTTGAACACTCTTCCTGTGAAACCGAAAAAGTGATATTTCAGAATGCATGGAGGACTGTGGCAAATAGTGAAAAATATGGAAATAAAATCAAGGAAGAAGCATTCCAAGAATCTGCTCTCTGATAAGGGCATTCACTTCACAGAGTTAATACTTACAATGTTGTCAGTTTTGAAACTCTGTCTTTGAAGAATCTGTGAAGGGATATTTAGTGAGGCCGGAGGCTGGTGGTGAGCCAGAAAACGCCTTCTGATGAAACCTGCAGAGAATATTTCTGAGCAACTGCTTTGCAATGTGTGTATTTGTCCCACAGAGTTAAACCATTCTTCGGATTGACCAGCTTGAAATCACTGTTTTTGTGGAATCTGAGGAAGAACATTTGGGAACGAATATAGGAATATGGAGAAAGAAATATTCTCAGGTAAAATCCAGAAGGAAGCTCTCTGTGAAACTACTCTGTGTCATCTTAATTCCTCTCACTCAGATAAACCTCTCTTTTCATTGAGTAGTTTTCTAGCCCTGGGTATGTTTGCCGTGTGATGGGATATTCGAGAGCACTTTGAGGCTAATGGTGAAAAAGGAAATATGTTCAGACCAAAACTGGAGAGAAGCTTTCCGAGGATCTCCTTTGTTACGTGTGCATTCCAGTCACAGTTTTATACCTCTCTTCTCAAACAGCATCAGGGAAAATTTTTTGAAGAAACAGGTACCAGGTGATATTCGGGAGCATGATGATGCTGACGCTGAGAAGGGAAATAGCCTCAGACAAAAACTGGAAAGAAGCTTTCTAGGAAACTACTCAATAATATATGTAGTCACCACACATAGGTAAAGCTTTCTTTATATTATGAAGCTTGTAAACTGTCATGCACGGATCCATGAAGGAACCTTCGGGAGCACATTCAGGACTAGGGTGAAAAAGGAAATATCTTCAGATAAAAACTGAAAAGAAGCTTTCTGTGAATCTGCTTTATGTTGTGTTTATTAATCTCACATAGATGAAGCTTACTTACATTACACAGCTTGGAAATTTCCTCGTGAATGCATTTGTGAAGCAATATTTGGGATCGCATTTGGGCCCATGGTAAATAGGAAATATGGTCATATAAAAACTGGAAAGTAGCATTCTGAGAAACTGTTGGTGATGTGTGCACTCCAGTCAGGGACTTACAAATTTCTTCTCATAAGGCATAGTTTGAACACAGTTTTTGAAAAACCAAAAGAGTGATATTCGGAACACATTGAAGCCTACGGCAAAAAGTGAAATGTCATCAAAAAAAAAAAAAAAAAAAAAACCCCAGAAAGAAACACTGGAAGAAACTGCCCCCTGTCATGTCCACTCTTTTGAGAGGGTTAAAGCTTACTCTAATTTTCCCAGTTTGAAAGTCGGTCTTTGAAGTTTCTGTGAAGGGATAGTAAGTGGTAACCGGGGGCCTGTGTTAAGCAAGGAAATGTCTTCCATCAAAAACTGGAGAGAAGCCTTCTGCACAACACTTTGTGGATGTTTGTATTCATCTCATAGAGTTAAATCATTCTTTGGACTGAGCAGTTTGAAATCACAGTTTCTGTGGACTCTGAGAAAGGACATTTGGAAATGCTCCTTAGAATATCCTGAAAAAGAAATAACCTCAGACAGAAACCAGAAGGAAGCTTTCTGTGAAACTGCT
This sequence comes from Piliocolobus tephrosceles, assembly GCF_002776525.5. NCBI lineage: Eukaryota > Metazoa > Chordata > Mammalia > Primates > Cercopithecidae > Piliocolobus > Piliocolobus tephrosceles. Next base: position 126,567,169 of record NC_045435.1, on the reverse strand, counting down.
TTATGTCACGTGAATTCTGCTCACACAGTTAAGCTTCTCTTTTCATTGAGCTGTTTCATAACACTGTTTTTGTTTAGTCTGTGAAGGGATACTCAGGAGCGCATTGAAGCTTATGGTGTGAAAGGAAACAACTTCAGATAGAAACTGGAAAGAAGCTTTCTGAGGAGCTGCTTTGTGACGAGTGCATTCCACTCACAGAAATATACCTTTCTTCTCCTAGAGGATTCCGGAATCCATTTTGGAGAAAAAGCTACCAAGAGATATTCCGGAGTACAGAGATGACTATGGTGAAAAAGGAAATATCCTCAGACTAAAACTGGAAAAAAGATTTCTGTGAAACTGATTTGTGTTAGATATATTTATTCAACTTGCATAGTTAAAACTTTAATTATGTTAAGCAGTTTGGAAACTGTCATGGACGGATCTACGAAGGGAGCTTCAGGAGCACATTCTGGACTAGGGTGAAAAAGGAGATATCTTCAGATAAAAACGGAGAGAAGCTTTCTGTGAATCTGATTTTTGCTATATTTATTCATCTCACATAGATGAAGCTTCCTGTACATTATGCAGCTTTGAAACTCCCTCATGGATGGATCCTTGAAGGAATATTTGGGATCACATTCGGACCTGTGGTGAAGGAGGAAATATAGTCAGATAAAAACTGAAGAGATGCTTTCTGAAAAACTGCTTGTTGATGTGCGCATTCCACTCAAAGAGTTATAACTTTCTTCTCATGAGGCACAGTTTGAACACTGTTGCTGTAAAACCAAAAGAGTGATATTCAGAGCACATTGAAGACTATCACAAAAAGTGAAATGTTGTCCAAAAAAAAAGAGAAAGAAGCACTCAAAGAAACTGCTCTCTGACATGTCCATTCTTTTCACAGGGTTAAAGCGTACTTTACATTTCCCAGTTTGAAAGTCGGTCTTTGAGGTTTCTGCGAAGGGATAGTAATTGGCGACCGGAGGCCAGTGTGAGGCAAGGAAATGTCTTGCACTGAAAATCAGAGAGACGCTGTCTGTGCAATTCCTTTGTGATGTTTGTATTCATCTCATAGCGTTAAATCTTTCTCTGAATTGAGCAGTTTGAATTCACTGTTTCTGTGGAATCTGAGAAAGGACATTTGGAAACACGCTTTAGAATACCCTGAAAAATACATAACCTCAGAGAGAAACCAGAAGGAAGATTTCTGTGAAACTGCTTTTTGTCACGTGAATTCCGCTCACACAGTTAAGCTTCTCTTTTCATTGAGCTGTATCTTAACACTGTTTTTGTTTAGTGTGTGAAGGGATACTCTGGAGGGCTTTGAGGCTTATGGTGAGAAAGGGAATGTCTTCAGATTGAAACTGGAGAGAAGCATTCTGATGAGCTGCTTTGTGACGTGTGCATTCCACTTACAGATATAGAACTTTCTACTCCTAGAGGATTCCGGAATCCCTTTTGGAGAAAAAGCTTCCAAGAGATATTCCAGAGTACAGTGACTACTATGGTGAAAAAGGAAATATCCTAAGACAAAAACTGGAAAGAAGATTTCTGTGAAACTGCTTTGTGTTAGATTTATTTTTTCATCTCACTTAGTTAAAGCTTTAATTATATTATGCAGTTTGGAAACTCCGTCATACACAGATCCACGAACCGACATTCGGGAGCACATTCAGGCCTACAGTGAAAGAGGAGATATCTTCAGATAAAAACTGGATAGAAGCTTTCTGAGAAACTACTTTGTGATGTATGCATTCCACTCAGGGAGTTATACCTCTTTTCTCACAAGGCACTGTTTGAACACTGTTCTTGTGAAACTGAAAAAGTGATATTTCGGAACGCCTTGAGGACTATGCCGAATAGCGCAACATACTGAAATAAAATGGAGGAAGATGTGTTAAAGGAATCTGCTCTCTGATATGTGCATTCTCTTCACAGATTTAATGCTTACTCTATATTGCCCAGTTTCAAAACTCTGTATTTGAAGAATCTGTGAAGGGATATTTAGTGACGCCCAATGGCTTGTGGTGAGCGACAAAACGTCTTCCGATGAAACCTGCAGGGAATTTTTCTGAGCAACTGCTTTCGATATGTGTATTCGTCTCAAGTAGTTAAACCATTCTTTGGATTGAGCAGGTTGAAATCACTGTTTTTGTGGAATCCGTTAAAAGACATTTGTGAATGATCCTTAGAATATGGAGAAAGAAATATCCTCAGGTAAAATCCAGAAGGAAGCTTTCTGTGAAACTGCTTTGTGTCGTCTTAATTCCTCTCAGTCAGATCAGCCTCTTTCCATTGATCAGTTTTCTAGCCCTGTGTATGTTTAGCGTGTAATGGCATATTCGGGAGCACTTTGAAGCTTACAGTGAAATAGGAAATATGTTCAGAACGAAACTGGAGAGAAGCTTTCTGAGGAACTGCTTTGTGACATGTGCATTTCACTCACATTGTTATACCTCCCTTCTAATAAAGCGTCAGTGAAACCCTTTTGGAGGAACATTTACCAAGTGGTATTTGAGAGCATGTTGATGTCGATGGTGAAAAGGGAAGTAGCCTCAGACAAAAATTGGAATGTAGCTTTCTAGGAAACTACTCTGTGCTATGAGTATTCATCTCACATAGGTAAAGCTTTCCTTGCATTACGCAGCTTGGAAACTGTCATGGACGGATCCACAAAGGGACCATCGAGAGCACATTGAGACTGTGGTGAAAATGGAAATATCTTCAGAAATAAACTGGAAAGAAGCTTTCTGTAAATCTTCTTTTTCCTATGTTTAATCATCTCACATAGTTGAAGCTTTCTATACATTACACTGCAGCAAAACTCCCTCGTGGTTGGATCCGTGATGGCTATTTGCGATCACATTCGGGCCTATGGTGAAATAGGAAATATAGTCAGATAAAAAATGGAGAGAAGCTTTCTGAGAAACTGCTTGCTGATGTGTACATTCCACTCAGGCAGCTATAACTTTCTTCTCATAAGGCACAGTTTGAACTCCATTCCTGTGAAACCAAAAGAGTGATATTCGGAGCACATTGAAAACTATGGCCAAAAGTCAAATGTCGCCCAATAAAAAACCGAAAGAAGCACTCCAAGAAGCTGCTCTCTGATATGTCCATTGTTTAGACAGTGTTAAAGCTTCCTCTACATTCCCCAGGGTAAAAGTCGGTCTTTGAGGTTCCTGCGAAGGGATCCTAAGTGGCAACCGGAATCCTGTGTCGAGCAAGGAAAAGTCTTCCATGGAAAATAAGAGAGAATCTTTCTGTGCAACTCTTCTGTGATGTTTGTATTCCTCTCATAGCGCTATATGTTTCTTTGTATTGAGCAGTTTGAAATCACTGTTTCTGTGGAATCTGAGAAGGGACATCTGGAAATGCTCTTTAGAATATCCTGAAAAAGGAGTAACCTAAGAGAAAACCAGAAGGAAGCTTTCTGTGAAACTGCTCTGTGTCATGCGAATTCTGCTCACACAGTTAAGCTTCACATTTCATAGTGCAGTACCATAACACTGTTTTTGTTTAGTCTGCAAAGGGATATTCTGGAATCATTTGAGGCTTACGGTGAGAAAGGAAAGGTCTTTAAATAGAACCTGGAGAGAAGCTGTCTGAGTAGATGTTTTGTGACATGCATATTCCACACACAGAAATATACCTCTCTTCTCCTAGGGGATTTGGGAATCCATTTAGGAGAAAAAGCTACCAAGGGATATTCGGGAGTATAGCAATGACTCTAGTGAAAAAGGAAATATCCTCAGACAAAAACTGGAAAGAAGATTTCTGTGAAACTACTTTGTGTTAGACATATTTATTCGTCTCACATAGTTAAATGTTTAATTGTATTACACAGTTCGGAAACTCCCTCATGCACAGATCTGCGAAGGTACATCCGACAGCATATTCCAGCCTACAGTGAAAGACGAGATATCTTCATATAAAAACTGGATAGAAGCTTTCTGAGAAAATACATTGTGATATATGCATTCCACTAAGGGAGTTATACCTCTTTTCTCACAAGGCAGTGTTTGAACACTGTTCCTGTGAAACCGAAAAGGTGATACTTTGGAATGCATTGAGGACTATTGCGAATAGTGAAATATTCTGAAATGAAACCGATGAAGAAGAGTTCCAAGAATCTGCTCTCTGATATGTGTATTCACTTCACAGAGTTAATGCTTGCACTATGTTGCCCAGTTTCGAAACTCTGTCTTCAAAGAATCTGTGAAAGAATATTTAATGAAGCCCAGAGGCTTGTGGTGAGCGAGGAAACGTCTTCCGATGAAACCTGCTGAACAACGTTCTGAGCAACAGTTTCGCAATGTGTGTATTCATCTCATAAAGATAAACAATTCTTTCGATTGAGCAGCTTGAAATCACTGTTTTTGTGGAATCTCTGGAAGGACATTTTGGAACGATACTTAGAATATGGAGAAAGAAATATCCTGAGGTGAAATCCAGAAGGAAGCTATCTGTGAAACTGCTCTGTGTCATCTTACTTCCTCTCACTTAGTTAATCCTCTCTTTTTATTGAACACTTTTCCAGCCCTCTGTATGTTTAGCAAGTGATGGGATATTCGGGAGCCCTTTGAGGCTGACGGTGTAAAAGGAAATATGTCCAGACAGAAACTGGAGAGAAACTTCCGAGGAACTGTTTTGTGACGTGTGCATTCCAGTCACATTGTTATACCTCTCTTCTCATACAGCATCGCGGAAACACTTTTCGAGAAACAGGTACCAAGTGATATTCGGGAGCATTTTGATGCCGATGGTGAACAGAGAAGTAGCCTCAGAGAAAAACTGGAAAGAAGCTTTTTAGGAAACTACTTGATATGTTTTTCTAAGAACCACCAGAGTGAGCACAAAAGAACCAGCAAGTAGGCAAGGCTAAAAGCAAAACTGCAAATTTATTCTTTGGTCATCTAGCTCCAGGAAAAAAGATGTGTAAAGTGACGTCTGTTGGCCTCCGGCCAAGGAGGCCAAGAGAGTCGCCCAGGTGGAGTTCCTAATTCAGTCCCGACAAGAGTAGGGGCTGAGGAAGCCCAACCAGCGCGCCTGTCGGGAGCTACTTTTCTAGGAGTGGAAGGGCAATAGGCGGGGCATGGGCGTGTTGGTGGGGGAGGCTCTGCAGGTGCCACCAGGTAAATCTTGGTCTCTTCGGATTGGCATCATCTGGTGCATGCCTGGTTAGTCTGCACCTTCCCGGGTGCCAGCTGCATTTTCACGCACACGGGAAGAGTTGGTGATGAAGAACCCGGAAATGCGCCATCTTACCTCCGTTCGTCTAAACAGTCCAACATTTTATTGGTAATAGTGATAAAAGGGCGCCGTGATCAGTCTGGCTACTTCCTGCTGTTAAATGGCGTCATTAATGTCGAGGCCTATAGTTTGTGTTTGGACGTACAAATGAAGAAGCATTTGGTTAAAGGTGACGCGAGTGATTTCTTGTATCTTGGCATGGAGAAATTTGATCAAAATGGGGGCAAAACATAACATAACACACAGTATTAGTATAGCAATGAGGAATGGAAACATTTGTTGGAACATATACAAAACCCAAAAGGATGGTCCTGGCAAGGCTGGGGAGTATGAAATAGTTAAGAAAATTTATTAAGTGTGAGGTAAGTGGGGGAAAGTTGAACTGATTTCCACTGATTGCTTTCAGTGGGGGCCCTTTCCAGCTGGGAATGAGGAACGAGTGCGCAAAGTAGTTGTTGACCAGGCAGCAATTAAGGTGTGTTTTGGATGGAAGGCTAGGTCCAGAGAAGGACGACAAAATAGAATAGATACCCCGCTGTGGATAAAAAATTAATTGTCCTACCCGCTACCAGGAGAGTTACTCACGGCTCGGCAAGGGTGATGGGGCTCCCCGAGTCTCGGCACCTTCAGTTGTCATCATCCAGATGTAGGAGCTGGAAGGAGCTCCCAGGATCCTGGGAAAGGGAGTCATGTCGAGACACGGCACCTGTTCCCAGGGTGGGGCAATCAGACTTCCAGTGTCTTTCCTGTTGGCAAATACGGCAGGGGGTTGCTGGTGGACGAGGGTTAGGGCATTCACTGCCCAATGTCCTGACGCCTTGTACTTATAGCAATGCTGCGTTGGGATTGAGGACCCCGTGGACACCTGTTGGCATAGAGTTCTGCCTTGCCACACCTATAGCAGGCTTCTTTTGTAACCTTGGAGTCTGCAGGGTGTGTATTCTCTGATCTGGTGTTAGACCAGGCTGTAAAGCCGCTGCTAGGAGCTGTAACTTCTGTTTGTGGCGAGCTTGTCACTGTGCTTCAGCCGTCTCCTCTCTGGAGTTATAGACCTTAAAGGCTAATTTAACCAGGTCTTGTATTGGTGCCTGAGGACCATCCTCTACCTGTTGAAGTTTTTTACAAATATCAGGAGCTCATTGAAAAATGAAGGAGGAGCGTAGGGCGAGGGTGAGGGTACGGAGACAGAAGGAAACCCTAGGTTCCCTTCCAGGTGAACAGAAAGGAATAAAGACTCCTCTTTTTTGGGTTCCTGTGAACCGGCATCCTTGACCAGTATAACCTGAACCAAAGAACACTGGATACACAAGTCGGGACGAGAGCGTAAGGCCCAAAAGCCTTCTATGTAATTAATATCTGAACACTTGCCTAGCCCCTGGCAGAAATTGCTGAGGTCAATCAGAACATTAAAGTCTACAGTGCCCTCTGGTGGCCACTGAGACTGATTATCTAGTTTCTATTGGGGCCACGCCACAGTGGAAGTGAAAATTAACCACTGTAAGGTTTTTAAATTGGTGAGGAGGTACCCTAAGGGGGTGCTATTCGGAAATTTGGACTGGAGGTTACCCATTTGTTTCCTCTTTACTTACACAATGGAGATCTCTGCCTGGCTTCAAAGCGTCCTTTCAAATCACCAGAGACAGACTGGAGGCTGTTGGAGCCAAGGCCGAGATTACTTTCAGGAGACGGTCGTCTCCACCCTGAACAGGTCTCCCGAGCCACTTGGTGGCTCAAAAGTAAGCCTCAGACCTGTGCAGGATTTTTAGCCAAGGGAGATAAAGAGGAGACAAGGGCACTTACCCCAGAAAGGCCATGAGAGTAAGGGAAGCAGGTCTCAGGTCCTGGTCCGTCTGTGGCGTAGGAGAAGGAGGAGGTTCCTCAACCCTCAGAGGCCAGAGGAGGGGTGTCCTCCCAGGTTTCAGCACCAACGGATTTGTTTTTCTAATAACCACCAGAGCGAGCACAAAAGAACCAGAGTGTAGGCAATGCTAAAAGCAAAACTGCAAATTTATTCTTTGGTCATCTAGCTCCAGGAAAAAAGGTGTGTAAGGTGACGTCTGTCGGCCTCCGGCAAAGGAGGCCAGGAGAGTCACCCAGGCAGAGTTCCTAATGCAGTCCCAGCAAGAGTAGCGGCTGAGGAAACCCACGCAGCACGCCTGCCAGTAGCAACATTTCCAGGAGTGGAAGGACAATAGGCAGGGCACGGGCATGTCAGTGGGGGGAAGGCTCCACAGGTGCCACCAGGTAAATCTTGGTCTCTTTGGATTGACATCACCTGGCTCATGTCTGGTTGGTCTTCACCTTCCCAGGCGCCAGCTGCATTTTCACGCACACGGGAAGAGTTGGTGATGAAGAACCCGGAAAACTGCCATCTTGCCTCCGTTTGTCCAAACGTTACTCAGTGGTATGTGTAATCATCTCACGTAGATAAAGCTTTCTTTGCATTATGCAGCCTGGAAACAGTAATGGACAAATCCATGAAGGGACCTTCGGGAGCACATTCAAGATTAGGGTGAAAAAGGAAATATGTTGTTATAAAAACTGGAAAGAAGCTTTCTGTGAATCTGCTCTTTGCTATGTTTATTCATCTCCCATAGATGAAGCTTTCTTTACATTATACATCTTGGAAACTCCCTCCTGGATGGATCCGTGTAGGGATATTTGGGATCACATTCGGGCCTACAGTGAAAGAAGAAATATAGTCAGATAAAAACTGGAGAGAAGCTTTCTGAACAACTGCTTGGAGAAGTGTGCATTCCACTCAGGAAATTAAACTTTCTTATCATCAGGCACAGTTTGAACACTGTTCCTGTAAAACCAAGAGAGTGATATTCAGAGCACATTGAAGACTATGGCAAAAAGTTAAATGTCGCCCAATAAAAAAGAGAAAGAAACACTCGAAGAAAATGCACTCTGAAATGTCCATTCTTTACACAGTTTTAAAGCTTACTCTACATTTCCCAGTTTGAAAGTCGGTCTTTGAGGGTTCTGCAAAGGAATCGTAAGTGGCAGCCGGAGGCCTGCATGAGGCAAGGAACTGTCTTCCTTCAAAAATCGGAGAGAAGCTTTCTGTGCAACTCTTTTGCGATGTTTGTATTCCTCTCGTAGAGTTAAATCATTCCGTAGGCTGAGCAGTTTGAAATCACTGTTTCTGTGGAATCTGAGAAAGGACATTTGGAAACACTCTTTAGAATATCCTGAAAAAGAAATAACCTCAGAGAGAAACTTTCTGTGAAACTGCTTTGTGTCACGTGAATTCCGCTCACACAGTTAAGCTTCTTTTTTCATTGAGCTGCATCATAACACGGTTTTCTTTGGTCTGATAATGGATATTCTGGAGAACATTGAGGCTTACGGTGAGAAAGGAAAGGTCTCCAGATAGAAAATGGAGACAGCTTTCTGAAAATCTGCTTTGTGACGTACGCATTCCACTCACAGTAATATACCTTTCTTCTCCTAGACTATTCCAGAATCTCTTTTGTAGGAAAAGCTACCAAGAGATATTTGGGAGTCTAGTGACGACTATCGTGAAAAAGGAAACATCCTCAGACAAAAACTGGAAAGAACATTTCTGTGAATCTGCTTTGTGTTAGATATATTTATTCGTCTCACATAGTTAAAACTTTAATTATATTACGCAGTTGGTAAACTCCGTCATGCACAGATCCACAAAGGGATGTTCTTGCGAACATACAGGCCTACGGTGAAAGAGGAGATATCTTCCGATAAAAACTTGGCAGAAACTTTCTGAGAAACTACTTTGTGATGTATGCATTCCACTCAGGGCGTTATACCTCTTTTCTCACAAGTCAGTGTTGGAAACCTATTCTTCTGAAACCAAAAAAGTGATTTTTCGGAAATCATTGAGGACTATGGCAAATAGTGAAATTTACTGAAATAAAATTGAGGAAGAAGCGTTCAAAGAATTTGCTCTCTGATATGTGCATTCAATTCACAAAGTTAATGCTTACTCTATGTTGCCCAGTTTCGTAACTCTGTTTTTGAAGAATCTGTGAAGGGATATTAAGTGATGCCTGGAGACTCGCGGTGAGTGAGTCTTCGGTTTGCACCTGCAGAGAAACGTTCTGAGCAGTGCTTCGTGATGTGTGTATTCGTCTTATTGAGTTAAACCATTCTTTGGATTGAGCAGATTGGAATCAGTGATTTTGTGGAAACTGAGGAAGGACATTTGGGAACGATACTTAGAATATGGAGAAAGAAATATCCTGAGGTAAAACTGAGAAGGAAGCTTTCTGTGAAACTACTCTTTGTCGTTCTATTTTCTCTCACTCAGATAAGCCTCTCTTTTCATTGAGCAGTTTTCTAGCCCTATACATATTTAGCGTGTGATGGAATATTCGAGAGCACTTTGAGGCTTACAGTGAAAAGGGAAATATGATCAGACTGAAACTGGAGAGAAGCTTTCCGAGGAACTGCTTTGTGACGTGTGCATTCCAGGCACAGTGTTATACCTCTCTTCTCATATAGCTTTGCGGAAACCCTTTTGGAGAAACAGGTACCAAGTGATATTCGGGAGCATGTTGATGCCGATGGTGAAAAGGGAAATAGCCTCAGACAGAACCTGGAAAGAATCTTTCTAGGAATGTACTCTGTGATATGTGTAATCATCTCACATAGATAAAGCTTCCTTTACATTATGCAGAGTGAAAATATCGTGGAGAAATCAAAGAAGGGACCTTCGGGAACACATTCTGGACTATGGTGAAAAAGAAAATATCTACAGATAAAAAGTGGAAAGAAGATTTCTGTGAATATGCCTTTTGATACATTTATTCATCTCACATAGATGAAGCTTTCTTTACATGACACAGCTTGGAAACTCCCTCGTGGATGGATCCACAAAGGGATATTTCGGATCACATTCAGGCCTATAGGAAGCTTTCTGTGAAACTGTTCTGTGTCGTCTTAAATCCTCTCGCTCAGTTAAGCCTCTAATTTCAATGAGCAGTTTTCTAACCCTGTATATGTTTAGCGTGTGGTGGGATATTTGGGAGCACTTTGAGGCTTACAGTGAAAAAGGAAATATATTCAGACCAAAACTGGAGAGAAGCTATCCGAGGAATTGCTTTGTGATGTGTGCATTTCACTCACAGTGTTTTACCTCTCTTTTCATACAGCATCAGGGAAACGTTTTGAAGAAACTTGTGCCAAGTGATATTCAGGAGCATGTTGATGTCTTTGGTGAAAAGGGAAATAGCCTCTGACAAAAACAGGAAATATTCTATCTAGAAAACTACTCTGTGATATGTGTAATCATCTCACATAGTTAAAGCTTTCTTTGCATTATGCAGTGAGGAATCTGTTATGGACGGATCTACGAAGAGACCTTCGGAAGCACATACAGGACTAGGGAGAAAAAGGAAATATCTTCAGATAAAAACTTGAAAGAAGCTTTCTGTGATTCTGCTTCTTGCTGTGTTTATTCATCTCACATAGATGAAGCTTTCTTTACATTACGCAGCTTAAAACTCCCTCGTGGATCGATCTGTGAAGGGATATTTGGAAATACATTTGGGCCTATGGTGAAATAGCAAATATAGTCAGATTAAAAACTGGAGAGAAGCTTTCTGAAAAACTGCTTTGTGATGTGAGCATTCTACTCAGGCAGCGATAACTTGCTTCTCATAAGGGAGAGTTTGAACACTGTTATTGTAAAACCAAAAGAGTGATATTCGGAGCACATTGAAGATTATGGAAAAAAGTGAAATGTCGTCCAAAGAAAAACAGAAAGAAGCACTAGAAGAAACTGCTCTCTGACATGTGCATTCTTTTCACAGAGTTAAAGCTTACTGCATATTTCCCAGTTTGAAAGTCGGTCTTAGAGGTTTCTGTGAATGGATACTAAGTGGCAACCTGAGGCCTGTCTGAGGCAAGGAAATGTCTTCCATTAAAAATAGGAGAGAAGCTTTCTACGTACCTCTTTTGTAATTTTTGTATTCATGTCATAGAGATAAGTCATTATTTGGATGGAGCAGTTTGACATCACTGTTTCAGTGGAATCTCAGAAAGGACATTTGGAAATGCTCTTTAGAATATCCTGAAAGAGAAATAATCTCAGAGAGAAACCAGAAGAAAGCTTTCTGTGAAACTGCTCTGTGTCACATGATTCTGCTCACACAGTTAAGCTTCTCTTTTCATTGAGCTGTATCATAACACTGTTTTTGCTTAGTCTGCAAAGGGATACTCTGGAGGTCTTAGAGGCTTATGGTGAGAAAGGAAACGTCTTCACATAGAAACTGGAGAGAAGCTTTCTTAGGAGCTGCTTGGTGACATGTGCATTCCACTCACAGAAATATACTTTTCTTCTCCTAGAGGATTCCAGAATCCCTTTTGGAGAAAAAGCTACCAAGAGATATTCGGCAGTATAGTGACTTCTCTAGTAAAAAAGGAAATATCCTCAGACAAACCTGGAAATGAAATTTCTGTGAAAGTGCTTTGCGTTAGATATATTTATTCATCTCCTAGAGTTAAAACATTAATTATATTAGGCAGTTTAGAAACTCCGTCATGCACAGATCCGTGAAGGGACATTCGGGAGCACATTCCAGCCTACGTTGAAAGAGGAGATATCTTCAGATAAAAACTGGATAGAAGCTTTCTAAGAAACTACTTTGTGATGTATGCATTCCACTCAGTGAGTTATACCTCTTTTCTCACAAGGCAGTGTTTGTACACTGTTCCTGTGAAACCGAAAAAGTGATATTTCAAAACGCATTGAGGACTATGGTGAAGAGTGAAATATACTGAAATAAAATTGAGGGAGAAGCATTCCAAGAATCTGCTCTCTGATATGAGCATTCCGTTCACAGAGTTAATGCTTACTCTATATTGCCCCAGCTTCGAAACAATGTCTTTGAAGAATCTGTGAAGGGATATTTAGTGACGCCCGAAGCTTGTGGTGAGTGAGTTAATGCCTTCCGATGAAACCTGCAGAGAAACGTTCTGAGCAACTGCTTTCTGATGTGTGTGTTCCTCTCCTAGAGTTAAATCAATCTTTGGATTGAGCAGCTCGATATCACTGTTTTTGTGGAATCTGAGGAAGGACATTTGGGAACAATTCTTACAATATGGAGAAAGAAATATCCCCAGGTAAAATCCAGAAAGAAGCTTTCTGTGAAACTGCTCTGTGTCATCTTAATTCCTATCACTTAGATAAGCCTCTCTTTTCATTGAGCAGTTTTCTATCCCTGTGTATGTTTAGTGTGTGATGGGATATTAGGGAGCACTTTGAGTCTAATGGTGAAAAAGAAAATATGTTTAGACCGAAACTGGAGAGAAGCTTTCCGAGGAACTGCTTTGGACGTGTGGATTCCAGTCACAGTGTTATACCTCTCCTCTCATACATCGTCTGGGAAACCCTTTTGGAGAAACAGGTACCAAGTGACATTCCGGAGCATGTTGATGCTAATGGTGAAAAGGGAAATAGCCTCAGACAAAAAGTGGAAGGAAGCTTTCTAGGATACTACTCTGTGATATGTGTAATCATCTCACATAGATAAAGCTTTCTTTACATTACGCAGCTTGGAAACTGTGATGGACGGATCCACAAAGGGACCTTTGGGAGCAAATCTGGACTATGGTGAAAAAATAAATATTTTCAGATAAAAAGTGGAAAGAAGCTTTCTGTGAATCTGCTTTTTGCTATGTTTATTCATCTCACGTAGATGAAGCTTTCTTTACATTACACAGCTTGGAAACTCTTTCTCCATATTCTAAGGATGTACTTCCTCAGATTCCACAAAAACAGTGATTTCCATCTGCTCAATCCAAAGAATGGTTTAACACTTTGAGACGAATACAAACATTAGAAAGCAATTGCTCAGAACGTTTCTCAGAAGGTTTCATCAGAAGATGTTTCCTCGCTCACCACAAGCCTCTGAGCGTCACTAAATATCCCTTCACAGATTCTTCAAAGACAGAGTTTCGAAACTGGACAACATAGAGTAAGCATTAATTTTGTGAAGTGAATGCATTTATCAGACAGCAGATTCTTGGAAGGCTTCTTCCTCTATTTTATTTCAGTATATTTCACTATTCACCATAGTCAGCAATGCGTTCCGAAATATCACTTTTTCTGTTTCACAGGAAAAGTGTTCAAACACTGCCTTGTGAGAAAAGAGGTATAAATCCCTCAGTGGAATGCATACATCACAAAGCAGTTTCTCAGAAAGCTTCTATCCAGTTTTTATCTGAAGATATCTCCCCTTTCACTGTAGGCCTGAATGTGCTCCCGAAAGGCCCTTCACGGATCTGTGAATGATGGAGTTTTCAAACTGCATAATGTAACTAAAGTTTTAACTATGCGAGGTGAATAAATATATCTAGCCCAAAGCAGTTTCACAGAAATCTTCTTTCCAGTTTTTGTCTGAGGATATTTTCTTTTGCAACGTAGTCATCACTATACTCCTGAATATATCTTTTTAGCTTTTTCTCCAAAAGGGATTCCAGAATCCTCTAGGAGAAGAAAGGTATATTACTTTGAGTGGAATGCACAGGACAAAGCGGCTCCTCAGAAAGCTTCTCTCCAGTTTCCATCTGAAGACGTTTCCTTTCGCATCATAAATCTCAAAACCCTCCAGAATATCCCATCACAGACTAAACAAAAACAGTGTTGTGATACAACTCAATGAGAAGTGAAGCTTAACTGGGTCAGCGGAATTCACGTTACACAAAGCAGTTTCACAGAATGCTTCCTTCTGGTTTCTTTCTGAGGTTATTTCTTTTTCAGGATATCCTAAAGAGCGTTTCCAAATTTCCTTTCTCAGATTCCACAGAAACAGTGCTTTCAAACTTCTCTATCCAAAGAATGTTTTAACTCTATGAGATGAATAGAAACATCAAAAAAGAGTTGCACAGAAAGTTTCTCTCCGATTTTCGATGGAAGACATTTCCTTGCCTCACACAGTCCTCCAGTCGCCACTTACAATCCTTTTGCAGAAACCTCAAAGATCAACTTTCAAACTCGGAAATGTAGACTAAGCTTTAACACTGTGAAAAGAATGCACATGTCAGAGAGCCGTTTCTTCGAGTGCTTCTTTCTGTTTTTTATTCGACGACATTTCACTTTTTGCCATAGTTTTCAGCTTGCTCTGAATATCACTCTATTGGTTTACAGAGTGTTCATACTGTGCCTTATGTGAAGAATGTTATAAATCCCTGAGTGGAATGCACACATCACCAAAATGTTTCTCATAAACCTTTTCTCCAGTTTTTATCTGACTATATTTCCTCTTCCACCATAGGCCTGAAGGTGATGCCATATATCCCTTCACAGATCCATCCACGAGCGAGTTTCCAAGCTGCGTAATGTAAAGAGAGCTTCGTCTTTGTGAGATGAATAAACATAGCAAAAAGCATATTCACAGAAAGCTTCTTTCCAGTTTTTATCTGAAGATATTTCCTTTTTCACCCTAGTCCAGAAAGTGCTCTCAAACGTTCCTTCGTGCATCCGTCCATGACAGTTTCCAAGCTGTGTAATGTAAAGAAAGCTTTATCTAAGTTAGATCATTACACATATTACAGAGTAGTTTCCTAGAAATTTTCTTTCCAGTTTTTGTCTGAGGCTATTTCCCTTGTCATCATCGGCATCAACATACTCCTGAATATCACTTGGTACCTGTTTCTCCAAAAGGATTTCCCTGACACTGTATGAGAAGAGAGATATAACACTGTATCTGAAATGCACACATCACAAAGCAGTTACTCGGAAGTTTCTCTCCATTTTCGGTCTGGACATATTTCCCTTTTCACCATCAGCCTAAATGTGCTCCCGAATATCCCATCACATATTAGACATACACAGGGCTAGAAAAGTGTTCAATGAAAAGAGATGCTTACTGAGTGAGAGGAATTAAGACGATAAAGAGCAGTTTCACGAAAAGCTTCCTTCTGGATTTTATCTCAAGATATTGCTTTCTCCATATTCTAGAGATCATTCCCAAATGTCCTTCCTCAGATTCTGCAAAAAGAGTGATTTCAAGCTGCTAAATCGAAAGAGGGTTTATCTCTATGAGACGAATACACACATCGCAAAGCAGGTGCTCAGAAGATTTCTCTGCAGGTTTCACCGGAAGAGGTTTCCTCGCTCACCAGAAGCCTCCAGGCGTCACTAAATATTCCTTCACAGATTCTTCAAAGACAGAGTTTTAAAACTGGGCAACATAGAGTAAGCATTAACTCTGTGAAGTGAATTCACATAACAGAGAGCAGATTCTTGTAACGCTTCTTCCTTGATTTTATTTCAGTGTATTTAACTATTCGCCAGAGACCTCAATGCATTCCGAAATATCACTTTTTCGGTTTCACAGGAAGAGAGTTCAAACACTGCCTTGTTAGAAAGGACATATAACAACCTCTGTGGAATGCATACATCACAAAGTAGTTTCTCAGAAAGCTTCTAGCCAGCTTTTATCTGAAGATATCTCCTCTTTCACTGTAGGCCATTATGTGGTCCTGAATATCCCTTTGTGGATCTGTGCATGACGGAGTTTTCAAACTGCATAGTATAATTAAAGGCTTAAGTATAAGAGAAGAGGAAATATGTCTAACACAAAGCAGCTTCACAGAAATCTACTTTCCGGTATTTGTCTAATGATGTTTCTGTTGACCACAGTCATCGCTATACTCCCAAATATTTCTTGGTAGCTGTTTCTCCAAAAGGGATTCTGGAATCCTCTAGGAGAAGAAAGGTATATTTCTGTGAGTGGAATGCACCCGTCACAATGCAGATCCTCAGAAAACTTCTCTCCAGTTTCTATCTGAAGACGTTTCCTTTCTCACCATGACTCTCAAATCATTCCTGAATATCCCTTCGCAGTCTAAACAAAAACAGTGTTATGATACCGCTCAATGAAAACAGAAGCTTAACTGTGTGAGCAGAATTCACGTGACACAGTGAAGTTTCACAGAAAGCTTCCTTCTGATTTCTCTCTGAGGTTATTTCTTTTTCAGGGTGTTCTAAAGAGCGTCTCCAAATGTCCTTTCTCAGATTACACAGAAACAGTGATTTCAAACTGCTCAATCCAAAGAATGATTTAATGCTATGAGATGAATACAAACATTACAAAATAGTTGCACAGAAAGCTTCTCTCTGATTTTCAATGGAAGATATTTCCTTGCCTCACACAGGCCTCCAGTCACCACATACAAACCCTTCAAAGAACCTCAAAGATTGACTTTCAAACAGGGAGCATGTTGATGCCGATGGTGCAAAGGGAAATAGCCTCAGACAAAAACTGGAAAGAAGCTTTCTAGGAAACTACTCGGTGATGTGTGTAATCATCTCACATAGATAAACGTTTCTTTACATTACGCAGGTTGGAAACTGTCATCGACGGATCCATGAAGGGAGCTTTGGGAGCACATTCTGGACTATGTTGAAAAAGGAAATATCTTCAGATGAAAACTGGAAAGAAACTTTCTCTGAATCTGTTTTTTTTTCTATGTTTATTCATTTCACATAGATGAAGCTTTCTTTACATTATGCAGCTTGGAAACTCCCTCGTGGATGGATCAGTGAAGGGATATTTGGGATCACATTCAGCACTATGGTGAAAGAGGAAATATCGTCAGATAGAACCTGGAGAGAAGCTTTCTGAGAAACTACTTTTTGATGTGTGCATTCCACTCAGGGAGTTATACTTTTCTTCTCGTAAGGCACAGTTTGAACACTGTTCCTGTAAAACCAAAAGAATGATATTCAGAGCACATTGAAGACTGTGGCAAAAAGTGAAATGTCATCCAATAAAAAACAGAAAGAAGGACTCAAAGAAATTGCTCTCTGACATGTCCATTCTTTTCACAGTGTTAAAGCTTACTCTATATTTCCCAGTTGGAAAGTTGGTCTTTGAGGTTTCTGCGAAAGGATAGTAAGTGGCAACTGGAGGCCAGTGTGAGGCAAGGAAATGTCTTCCATCAAGAATCGGAGAGAAGCTTTCTGCACAACTCTTTTGTGATGTTTGTATTCATCTCACAGAATTAAATCATTCTTTGGATTGAGCAGTTTGAAATCACTGTTTCTGTGGAATCTGAGAAAGGACATTTGGAAACGCTCTATAGAATATCCTGAAAAAGAAATAACCACAGAAAGAAACCAGAAGGAAGCTTTCTGTGAACCTGCTCTGTGTCACGTGAATTCCGCTCGCACAGTTAAGCTTCTCTTTTCATTGTGCTGTATCATAACGCTGTTGTTGTTTAGCCTGTGAAGGGATATTCTGGAGGGCTTTGAGGCTTATGGTGAGAAAGGAAACATCTTCAGATAGAAACTGGAGAGAAGCTTTCTGTGGAGCTGCTTTGTGATGTGTGCATTGCACTCACAGAAATATACCTTTCTTCTTCTAGAGGATTCTGGAATCTCTTCTGGAGAAAAAGATACAAAACAGATATTGGGGAGCATAGGAAAGGCTATGGTTGAAAAGGAAATATCCTCATACAAAAACTGGAAAGAAGATTTCTGTAAAACTGCTTTGTGTTAGATGTATTTATTCGTCTCACATAGTTAAAACTTTAGTTATATTATGCAGTTTGGAAACTCGGTCATGCACAGATCCACAAAGGGACGTTCGGGAGCACATTCAGACATACAGTGTAAGAGGAGATATCTTCAGATAAAAACTGGATAGAAGCTTTCTGAGAAACTATTTGTGATGTATGCATTCCACTCAGGGAGTTATACCTTTTTTCTCACAAGGCAGTGTTTGAACACTGTTCCTGTGAAAACGAAAATGTGATATTTCAGAATGCATTGAGATCTATGGCGAATAGTGAAATATACTGAAAGAAAATCAAGGAAGAAGGGCTCCAACAATCTGCTCTCAGATATGTGCATTCACTTCACAGAGTTAATGCTTACTCTATATTGCCCAGTTTCAAAATTCTGTGTTTGAAGAATCTGAGAAGGGATATTTAGCGACGCCCGGAGGCTTGTGGTGACCGAGGAAACGCCTTCCAATGAAACCTGCAGAGAAACGTTCTGAGCAACTGCTTTGCAATGTGTGTATTCGTCTCATTGAGTTAAGCCATTCTTTGGATTGAGCAGCTTGAAATCACTGTTTTTGTGGAATCTGAGGAAGGACATTTGGAAATGATCCTTAGAATATGGAGAAAGAATTATCCTCAGGTAAAATCCAGAAGGAAGCTTTCTGTGAAACTGCTCTGTGTCGTCTTAATTCCTCTCACTCAGATAAGCCTCTCTTTTCATTGAGCAGTTTTCTAGCCCTGTGTATGTTTAGCATGTGATGGGATATTAGGGAGCCCTTTGAGGCTAATGGTGAAAGATGAAATATATGCAGACCGCAACTGAAGAGAAGCTTACCGAGGAACTGCTCTGTGACGTGTTCATTCCAGTTACAGTGTTATGCCTCTTTTTTCATACAGCGGTGGGGAACACTTTTGGAGAAACAGCTACCAAGTGATATTCGGGATCATGTTGGTGCTGCTGGTGAAAAGGGAAATAACCTCAGACAAAAAGTGGAAAGAAGCTTTCTAAGAAAATACTCTTTGATATGAGTAATCATCTCACAAAGGTAAAGCTCTCTTTACATTATGCAGCTTGGAAACTGCCATGGCCGGATTCACGAAGGGATCTTCCGGAGCACATTCTGGACTATGATGAAAAAGGAAATATCTTCAGATAAAAATAGGAAAGAAGCTTTCTGTGAATCTGCTTTTTGCTCTGTTTATTCATCTCACATAAATGAAGCTTTGTTTACATTACGCTGCTTGGAAACTCCCTTGTGGATGTTTGGGATCACATTCGGGCCTATGGTGAAATAGGAAACATAGTCAGATAAAATGTTGAGAGATGCTTTCTGAGAAACTGCTTGGTGATGTGTGCATTCCACTCAGGGAGTTATAACTTTCTTCTCATAAAGCACAGTTTGAACGCTGCTCCTGTAAAACCTAAAGAGTGATATTCGGAGCAATTGAAGACTGCCAAAAAGTGAAATGTTGTCCAATAAAAAACATTTGCTAGTTTCAGAGTCGGTCTTTCAGGGTTCTGGAAAGGGATAGTAAGTGGCAACCGGAGGCCTCTGTGAGGCAAGGAAATGTCTTCCCTCGAAAATTGGAGAGAAACTTTCTTTGCAACTCTTTTGTGATGTTTGTATTCATTTCATAGAGTTAAATCATTCTTTGGATTGAGCAGTTTGAAATCACTGTTTCTATGGAATCTGAGAAAGCACATTTGGAAAAAATAGAATATCCTGAAAAAGAAATAACCTCAGAGAGAAACCACAAGGAAGATTTAGTGGAACTGCTCTGTGTCCCGTGAATTCTGCTCACACAGTTAGGCTTCCCTTTTCATTGAGCTGTATCATAAGACTGTTTTTGTTTAGTCTGCAAAGGGATATTCTGGAACCCTTTGAGGCTTACGGTGAGAAAGGAAACGTCTTTAAATAGAAACTGTAAAGAAGTTTTTTGAGGAGCTGCTTTCTGACATGTGCATTCCACTCACAGAGATACACCTTCCTTCACATACATGATTCTGGAATCCCTTTTCGAAAAAAAAGCCACCAAGAGACACTCGGGAGTATAGGGAGGGCTATGGTGAAAAAGGAAATATCTTCAGAGAAAAACTGGAAAGAATATTTCTGTGAAACTGTTTTGTGTTAGATATATTTATTCATCTTGCATAGTTAAAACTTTTTTTATATTACACAGTTTGCAAACTCCGTCATACTCAGATCCACGAAGGGACATTCTGGAGAACATTCAGCCCTATGGTGAAAGAGGAGATATTTTCAGATAAAAACTGGATAGAAGCTTTCTGAGAAACTACTTTGTGATGTATGCATTCCACTCAGGGAGGGATACCTCTTTTCTCACCAGGCAGTGTTTGCACACTGTTTCTGTCAAACCGAAAAAGTGATATTTCGGTTCACATTAAGGACTATGGCAAATTGTGAAATATACTGAAATTAAATTGAGGAAGAAACGTTCCAAGAATCTGCTCTATGATATGTGCATTCACTTCACAGTGTTTATGCTTACTGTATGTTGCCCAGTTTCAAAACTCTGTTTTTGAAGAATCTGTGAAAGGATATTTAGTGACGCCCAGAGGATTGTGGTGAGTGAGGTAATGTCTTCTCATCAATCTTGCAGAGAAACTTTCTGAGCAACTGCTTTTGGATGTGTGTATTTGTCTCAAAGAGTTAAACAATTCTTTGGATTGAGCAACTTGAAGTCACTCTTTTTATGGTATCCGAGGAAGGACATTTGTGAATGACTCTTAGAATATGAAGAAAGAAATATCCTCCAGAAAAATCCAGTAGAAAGCTTTCTGTGAAACTACCCCATGTCATCTTCATTCCTTTCACACAGTTAAGCCTCTCTTTTCATTGAGCAGTTTTTTAACCCTGTGTATGTTCAGCATGTGATGGGATATTTGGGAGCACTTTGAGGCTAACAGTGAAAAAGGAAATATGTTCAGACCGAAACTGGAGAGAAGCTTTCTGAGGAACTGGTTTGTGACGTGTGCATTCCAGTCACTATGTTATACGTCTCTTCTCATACAGTGACGGGGAAACCCTTTTGGAGAAACAGGTACCAAGTGATATTCAGGAGCATGTTGATGCCAATGGTGAAAATAGGAAATAGCCTCAGACAAAACCTGGAAAGACGCTTTGTAGGAAACTACTCTGTGATATGTGTAATCATCTCACATAGTAAAGCATTCTTTACATTACACACCTTGGAAACTGTCATGGATGGATCCACAAAGGGACATTTGGGAGCACATTCAGGACTATGGTGAAGAAGGAAATATCTTCAGATAAAAACTGGAAAGAAGCTTTCTGTGAATCTGCTTTTTGCTATGTTTATTCATCTCACATAGGTGAAGTTTTCTTTACATTACACAGCTTGGAAACTCCCTCATGGATGGATCCGTGAAAGGATATTTGGGATCACATTCGGGCCTATGGTGAAATAGGAAATATAGTGAGATAAAAACTGGAGAGAAGCTTTCTGAGAAACTACTTCATGATGTGAGCATTCCACTCAGGTAGTTGTAACTTTCTTCTCATAAGGCAGAGATTGAACACTGTTCCAGTAAAACCAGAAGAGTGGTATTTCGAGCACGTTGAAGACTACGGCAAAAACTGAAATGTCATCCAATAAAAAAGAGAAGGAAGTACTCGAAGAAACTGTTCTCTGACATGTCCATTCCTTTCACAGTGTTAAAGCTTCCTCTACATTTCCCAGTTGGAAAGTTGGTTTTCAGGGTTCTGAAAAGAGATACTAAGTAGCAACCGGATTCCTATGTCGAGCAAAGAAATGTCTTCTATCGAAAATTGCAGAGAAGCTTTCTGCGCAACTGTTTTGTGATGTTTGTATTCATCTCATGGAGTTAAATCAATCTTTGGAATGAAATTTTCAAATCACTCTTTCTGTGGAATCTGAGAAAGGTCATTTGGAAACACTCTTTAGAATATCCTGAAAAAGAAATAACCTCAGAGAGAAACCAGCAGGCAGCCATCTGTGAAACTGCTCTGTGTCAAGTGAATTCCGCTCACACAGTTAAGCTACACTTTTCATTGAGCAGTATTACAACACTGTTTTTCCTTAGTTTGCGAAGGGATATTTAGGAGCGCTTTGAGGCTTACAATGAGAAAGGAAACATCTTCAAATAGTAACTGGAGAGAAGCTTTCCGAGGAGCTGCTTTGTGACACGTGCATTTCACTGTCAGAAATATACCTTTCCTCTCCTAGAAGATTGGAGAATCCCTTTTGGAGAAAGAGCTACCCAAAGACATTCAGGGGTATAGGGACGGCTATGGTGAAAAAGGAAATATTCTCAGAAAAAAGCTGAAAATAAGATTTCTGTGAAACTGCTTTATGTTAGATATATTTATTCATCTTGCATAGTTAAACTTTTCTTTTATCACGCAGTTTGGAAACTCCGTAATGCATGGATTTGCGAAGGGACATTATGGAGCACATTGAGGCCAACGGTAAAAGAGGAGAAACCTTCAGATAAAACTGGATAGAAGCTTTCCAAGAAACTAGTTTTTGATGTATGCATTCCACTCTGGGAGTTATACCTCTTTTCTCACAAGGAAATGTTGGAACACTGTTCCTGTGAAACCGAAAAAGTGATATCTCGAAACGCATTGAGGACCATGGCGAATAGTGAAATATACTGAAATAAAATCGAGGAAGAAGAGTTTCAAGAATCTGCTCTTTGATATGTGCACTCACTTCACAGTGTTAATGCTTACTCTTTGTTGCCCAGTTTCGAAACTCTGTCTTCAAAGAATCTATGAAGGGATATTTAGTGACGCCTGGAGTCTTGTGGTGAGCAAGGAAACATCTTCTGATGAAACCTGCAGAGAAACTTTCTGAGCAACTGCTTTGGGATCTGTGTATTTGTCTCATACCCTTAAACCATTCTGTTGATTGAGCAGCTTGAAATCACTCTTTCTGTGGAATCTGAGGAAGGACATTTGGGAACGATCCTTAGAAGATGGAGAAAGAAATATCCACAGGTAAAATCCAGAAGGAAGCTTTCTGTGAACTACTCTGTGTCATCTTAATTTTCTCACTCTGATAGGAGTCTCTTTTCATTGAACAGTTTTGTAGCTCTGTGTATGTAGCACGTGTGATGGGATATTCGGGAGCACACTGAGGCTAACGGTGTAAAAGGAAATATGTTGAGACCGAGACTGGAGAGAAGCTTTCTGAGGAACTGCGCTGTGACGTGTGCATTTCAGTCACAGTGTTATACCTCTCTTCTCATACAGCATAAGGGAAACTCTTTTGGAGAAACGGGTACCAAGAGATATTCGGGAGCATGTTGATGCCAATGGTGAAAAGAGAAATAACCTCAGACAAAAACTGCAAAGAAAATTTCTAGGAAACTACTCTGATAGGAGTAACCATCTCACATAGATAAAGCTAGCTTTCTTTACATTACGCAACTTGGAAACTGTCTTGGACAGATCCACGAAGGGACCTTCGGGTGCACATTTTGGACAATGTTGAAAAAGGATATATCTTCAGATAAAAACTGGAAAGAAGAATTCTGTGAATCTGCTTATTGTTATGTTTCTTCATCTCACATAGATGAAGCTTTCTTTACATTATGCAGCTTGGAATCTCCCTCTTGGATAGATCCGAGAAGAAATATTTGGGATCATATTCGGACCTGTGGTGAAATAGGAAATATAGTCAGATAAAAACTGGTGAGGAGCTTTCTGAGAAACTGCTTGGTGATGTGTGCTTTCCATTCAGGGAGTTATAACTTTCTCCTCATAAAGCACAGTTGGAACACTGTTCCTGTAAAACCGAAAGAGTGATATTCGGAGCACATTGAAAACTATGGTAAAAAGTGAAATGTTGTCCAGTAAAAAACAGAAGGAAGCACTAGAAGGAAGTGCTCTCTAACATGCCCATTCTTTACACAGGGTTAAAGTTTACTCTACATTTCCCAGTTTAAAAGTCGGTCTTTGCGTTTTGTGCGAAGTGATAGTAGGTGGTGACCTGAGGCCTGTGTGAGGCAAGGAAATGTCTTCCATCGAAAATTGGAGCGAAGCTTTCTACGCAACTTTTTGTGATGTTTGTATTCATCTCATATTGCTAAATCATTCTTTGTATTGAGCAGTTTGAAATCAGTGTTTCTGTGGAATCTGAGCAAGGACATTTGGAAACGCTCTTTAGAATATCCTGAAAAAAAAAAAAATGACCTCAGAGAGAAACCAGAAGGGGCATTCTGTGAACCTGCTTGGTGTCACGTCAATTCCACTGACACAGTTCAGCTTCTCTATTCATTGAGCTGTATCATAACACTGTTTTTGATTAGTCTGCGAAGGGATATTCTGAAGGGCTTTGAGGCTTACGGTGAGAAAGGAAACTTCTTCAGATAGAAACTGGAGAGAAGCTTTCTGAGGAGCTGCTTTGTGATGTGTGCCTTCCACTCACAGAAATATAGTTTTCTTCTCCTAGAGGATTCCAGAATCCCTTTTGGAGAAAAAAAAAGCAACCAAGAGATATTTGGGAGAATAGCGACAACTATGGTGTAACAGGAAATATCCTCAGACAAAAACTGGAAAGAAGATTTCTGTGAAACTGCTTTGTGTTAGATATATTTATTCGTCTCGCATTGTTAAAACTTTAATTATATTATGCAGTTTGGAAACTCTGTCAAGCACAGATCTGCAAAGGGACATTCAGGAGCTCATTCAGGCCTACGGTGAAAGAGGAGATATCTTCAGATAAAAACTGGCTAGAAGCTTTCTGAGAAACTACTTAGTGATGTATGCATTCCACTCAGCGCGTTACACTTCTTTTCTCACAAGACAGTGTTTGAACACTGTTCCTGTGAAACCAAAAAAGTGATATTTTGGAACGCATTGAGGACTATGGCGAATAGTGAAATATCCTGAAATAAAATCGAGGAAGAAGCGTTACAAGAATCTGCTCTCTGATATGTGCATTCACTTCACATAGTTAATGCTTGCTTTATGTTGCCCAGTTTCGAAATTCTGTCTTTGAAGAATCTATGAAGGGATATTTAGTGATACCCGGAGGCTTGTGGTGAGTGAGAAAATGTGTTCCGATGAAACCTGCAGAGAAACGTTTTGAGCAACTGCTTTGCAATATGTGTATTCGTCTCCTAGAGTTAATTCATTCTTTGGATTGAGCAGCTTGAAATCACTGTTTTTGTGGCATCTGAGGAAGGACATTTGGGAACGATCCTTAGAATATGTAGAAAGAAATATCCTCAGGTAAAATCCAGAAGGAAGTTTTCTGTTAAACTGCTCTTTGTCGTCTTAATTCCTCTCACTCAGATAAGCCTCTCTTTTCATTGAGCAGTTTTCTAGCCTTGTGTATGTTTTGCGTGTGATGGGATATTCTGGAGCACTTTGAGGCTAACGGTGAAATAGGAAATATGATCAGACCGAAACTGGAGGGAAACTTTCTGAGGAACACTTTTGTGACATGTGCATTCCAGTCACCTTGTTATACCTCTCTTCTCATACAGAGTCACAAAACCCTTTTCGAGAACAGGTACCAAGTAATATTCGGGAGCATCTTGATGCCGATGGTGAAAAGGGAAATAGCCTCAGGCAAAAACTGGAAGGAAGCTTTCTAGGAAACTGCTCTGTGATATGTGTAATCATCTCACATAGATAAAGCTTGTTTACATTATACAGCTTGGAAACTGTCATGGATGCATCCACAAAGGGACCTTCGGGAGCACATTCTGGACTCTGGTGAAAAAGGAATTATCTTCATATAAAAATCGGAAAGAAGATTTCTCTGAATATGCTTTTTGATACGTTTATTTATATCACATAGATGAAGCTTTCTTTACATGACGCAGCTTGGAAACTCCCTCGTGGATGGATCCACGAAGGGATATTTGGGATCACATTCGGGCCTATGGTGAAATAGGAAACATTGTCAGAAAAAAACTGGAGAGAAGCTTTCTGAGAAACAGCTTGAAGATGTGCTCATTCCACTCCCGGACTTATAACATTCTTCTCATAAGACACAGTTTGAACATTGTTCCTGTAAAACCGAAAAAGTGATATTCAGAGAACATTGAAGGCTATGGCCAAAAGTGAAATGTCGTCAAATAAAAAACAGAAAGAAGCACTCGAAGAAAATGCAATCTGACATGTCCATTCTCTTCACAGGGTGAAATCTTACTCTACATTTCCCAGTTTGAAAGTTGGTCTTTGAGGGTTCTGTGAAGGGATAGTAATTGGAGACCGGAAGCTTGTGTGAGGCAAGGAAAAGTCTTTCATTGAAAATCGGAAAGAAGCTTTCTGTGCAACTGTTTTGTGATGTTTGTATTCATCTCATAAAGTTAAATCATTCTTTGGATGGAGCAGTTTGAAACCCTGTTTCTGTGGAATCTGAGAAAGACATTTGGAAACGCTCTTTAGAATATCCTGAAAAAGAAATAATCTCAGAGAGAAACCAGAAGGAAGCTTTCTGTGAAACTGCTCTGTGTCACATGAATTCCGCTCACACAGTTAAGCTTCTCTTTTCTTTGAGCTCTATCATAACTCTGTTTTTGTTTAGTCTGCAAGGGGATATTCTGGAGGGCTTTGAGGCTTACAGTGAGAAAGGAAACGTCTTCAGATAGAAACTGGAGAGAAGCTTTCTGAGGAGGTGCTTTGTGACGTTTGCATTCCCCTCACAGAAATATACCTTTCTTCACCTACAGGATTCTGGAATCCCTTTTGGAGCAAAAGCTACCAAGAGAAATTCGGGAGTATAGCGACGACTGTGGTGAAAAAGGAAATATCCTCAGACAAAAACTAGAAAGAAGATTTATGTGAAACTGCTCTGTGTTAGATATATTTATTCATCTCGAATAGTTAAAACTTTAATTATATTATGCAGTTTGGAAACTCTGTTATGCACAGTCCTGCAAGGGATGTTTGGGAGCACATTCAGGCCTACAGTGAAAGAGAAGATATCTTCAGATAAAACCTGGATGGAAGCTTTCTGAGAAACTACTTTGTGATGTATGCATTTCAATCAGGGAGTTATACCTCTTTTCTCACAAGGCAGTGTTTGAAAACTGATCCTCTGAAACCTAAAAAGTGATATTTCAGAATGCTTTGAGGACTATGGTGAATTGTGAACTACAATGAAATAAAATTGAGGAAGACGCATTCCAGGAATCTACTCTCTGATATGTGCCTTCACTTCACAGGGCTAATAATTACTCTATGTTGTCCAGTTTCGAAACTCTGTCTTTGAAGGATCTGTGAAGGGATATTTAGTGATGCTCAGTGGCTTGTGTTGAGCGAGGAAACGTGTTCCCATGAAAACTGCAGAGAAACGTTCTGAGCAACTGCTTTGTGATGTGTTTATTGGTCTCATAGCATTAAAACATTCCTTGGATTGAGCAGCTTGAAATCACTGTTTTTGTAGAATCGGAGGAAGGATATTTGGGAGCGATCCTTGGAATATGGAGAAAGAAATATCCTCAGGTAATATCCAGAAGGAAGCTTTCTGTGAAACTGCTCTGTGGCGTCTTAATTTCTCTCACTCAGATAAGCCTCTCTTTTCATTGAGCAGTTTTCTAGCCCTGTGTATGTTTAACGTGTAATGGGATATTCGGGAGCACTTTGAGGCTAACGGTGAAAAAGGAATTATGCTCAGACAGGAACAGGAGAGAAGCTTTCCCAGGAACTGCTTTGTGACGTGTGTATTCCACTCACAGTATTTTACCTCTCTTCTCATACAGTGTCGGGGAAAGTCTTTTGGAGAAACAAGTACCAAGTGATATCTGGGAGCATGGTGATGCCGATGGTGAAAAGGGAAATAGCCTGAGACAAAAACTAGAAAGAAGTATTCCAGGAAACTACTCTGTGATATGTTTAATCATCTCACATAGATAAAGCTTTCTTTACATTACGCAGCTTGGAAACTGTCATGGAAGGATCCACAAAGGGACCTTCGAGAGCACATTGAGGTTTATGGTGAAAATTGAAATATCTTCAGAAAAATACTGGAAAGAAGCTTTCTGTAAATCTACTTTTTGCTATGTTTAATCATCTTACATACGTGAAGCTTTCTTTACATTGCAGAGCTTGGAAACTCCCTCGTGGATGTATCCGCGATGGGATATTTGGGATCACATTCGGGCCTATGGTGAAATAGGAAAAATAGTCAGATAAAAACTGGAGAGAAGTTTTCTGAGAAACTGCTTGGTTATTTGTGCATTTCACTCGGGCAGCTATAACTTTGTTCTCATGAGGCACAGTTTGAACTCTCTTCCTGTAAAACCAAAAGAGTGATATTCGGAGCTCATTGAAGACTACGGCAAAAAGTCAAATTTCGCCCAATAAAAAAACAGAAAGAAGCACTCGAAAAAGCTGCTCTCGGACATGTCCATTCTTTTCACATGGTTAAAGCTTCCTCTACATTCCCCAGTTTGAAAGATGGTCTTTGAGATTCCTACGAAGTGGCAACCAGAATCCTGTGTCAAGCAAGGAAATGTGTTCCATTGAAAATTGGAGAGAATCTTTCCGTGCAACACTTTTGTGATGTTTGTATTCATCTCATAGCGTCATATGATTATTTGGATTGAGCAATTGAAATCATTGTTTCTGTAGATTCTGAGAAAGGATATCTGGAAACGGTATTTAGAATATCCTGAAAAAGTAGTAACCTCAGAGAAAACCAGAAGGAAGATTTCTGTGAAACTCCTCTGTGTCACATAAATTCTGCTCACACCGTTAACCTTCTCGTTTCATACAGCAGTATCATAACACTGTTTTTGTTTGGAAGATTTCTGTGAAACTGCTTTGTGTTAGATATTTTTATTCGTCTCGCATACATAAAACTTTAATTATATTACGCAGTTTGGGAACTTCGTCATGCACAGATCCGCGAAGCAGCATTCTGGAGCACATTCATATCTACAGTGAAAGAGGAGATATCTTCAGATAAAACCTGGATAGAAGCTTTCTGAGAAACTACTTTGTGATGTATGCATTTCACTCAGGGAGTTATACCTCTTTTCTCACAAGGCAGTGTTTGAACACTGTTCCTGTGAAACCAAAAAAGTGATATTTTGGAACGCATTGAGGACTAGGGCGAATAGTTAAATATACTGAAATAAAATCGAGGAAGAAGTGTTTCAAGAATCTGCTCTCTGATATGAGCATTCACTTCACAGAGTTAATGCTTTCTCTATGTTGCCCAGTATCAAAATTGTGTCTTTGAAAAATCTGTGAAGGGATATTTAGTGATGCCCGGAGGCTTGTAGTGAGTGAAGATATGCCTTCCGATGAAACCTGCAGAGAAACTTTCTAAGCAACTGCTTTGCAACGTGTGCATTCATGTCATAGAGTTAAACCATTCTTTGGATTGAGCAGCTTGAAATCAGTTTTTTTTTTTTTTTTTTTTTTTTTGTGGAATCTGAGGAAGGACATTTGGGAACGATCCTTAGAATA
>NC_045435.1:126460536-126537985 GCF_002776525.5 Piliocolobus tephrosceles | reverse complement strand
ACATTCTGGACTATGGTGAAAAAGGAAATATCTTCGGATAAAAACTGGAAAGAAGCATTCTGTGAATCTGATTTTGCTACATTTATTCATCTCACATAGATGAAGCTTTCTTTACATTATGCAGCTTGGAAACTCCCTCATGGATGGATCCACAAAAGGATATTTGGAATCACATTCGGGCCTATGGTGAAATAGGAAATATAGTCAGATAACAAATGGAGAGAAGCTCTCTGAGAAATTGCTTGGTGACCTGTGCATTCCACTCAGGGAGTTATAACTTTCTTCTCATAAGGCACAGTTTGAACACTGTTCCTGTAAAACCAAAAGAGTGATATTCAGAGCACATTGAAGACTAGGGCAAAAAGTGAAATGTCGTCCAATAAAAAACAGAAAGAAGCAGTCAAAGAAACTGCTCTCTGACATGTCCATTCTTTTCACAGGTTAAAGTTTACTCTACATTTGCCAGTTTCAAAGACAGTCTTTGAGGGTTCTGAGAAGGGATAGTAATTGGCAACAGGAGGCCTGTGTGAGGCAAGTAAATGTCTTCCATCAAAAATTGGAGACAAGCTTTCTGTGCAACTCTTTTGTGATGTTTGTATTCATCTCATATAGTTAAATCATTCTTTGGAATGTGCAGTTTGAAATCACTATTTCTGTGGAATCTGAGAAAGGACATTTGGAAACGCTCTTTAGAATATCCTGAAAAAGAAATAACCTCAGAGAGAAACCAGAAGGAAGCTTTCTGTGAAACTGCTCAGTGTCACGTGAATTCCGCTCGCAGTGTTAAGCTTCTCTTTTAATTGAACTGTACCATAACTCTGTTGTTGTTTAGTCTGCGAAGGGCTATTCTGGAGGTCTTTGAGGCTTATGGTGAGAAAGAAAACTACTTCAGATAGAAACTGGAGAGAAGCCCTCTGAGGAGATGCTTTGTGACGTGTGCATTCCACTCACAGAAATATACCTTTCTTCTCCCAGAGGATTCCAGAAACCCTTTTGGTGAAAAGGCTACCAAGAGATATTGGGGAGTATAATGACGACTATGGTGAAAAAGGAAATATCCTCAGACAAACGTGAAAAAAATTTCTGTGAAACTGCTTTGTGTTAGATATATTTATTCATCTTGCATAGTTAAAACTTTTTTTAATATTACGCAGTTTGGAAACTCTGTCATGCACAGATACGCGAAGGGACATTCAGGAGCACATTCAGGCCTACGGGGAAAGAGGAGATATATTCAGATAAAAACTGGATAGAAGCTTTCTGCGTATCTACTTTGTGATGTATGCATTCCACTCAGGGAGTTATAACTCTTTTCTCACAAGTCAATGGCAAATAGTGAAATATACAGAAATAAAATCGAGAAAGAAGCATTCCAAGAATCTCCTCTCTGATATTTGAATTCAGTTAATGGAATTTATGCTTACCACATGTTGCCCAGTTTCAAAATTCTGTCTTTGAAGAGTCTGTGAAGGGATATTTAGTGACGCCCAGAGGCTTTTGGTGAGCAAGGAAACATCTACCGATGAAACCTACAGAGTAAGTTTCTGAGCAACTGCTTTGCGATGTGTTTATTCGTCTAAAAGATTTAAACCGTTCTTTGGTTTGAGCAGATTGAAATCACTGTTTTTGTGGAATCTGAGGAAGGACATTTGGGAACGATCCTTAGAATATGGAGAAAGAAATATCCTCAGGTAAAATCCAGAAGGAAGCTTTCTGTGAATCTACTCTGTGTCATAATTCAACTCACTTAGTTAAGCCTCTGTTTACATTGAGTAGTTTCATAACCCTGCGTATGTTTGGCGTGTGATGGGACATTCGGTAGCACTTTGCTGGTTATGGTGAAAAAGGAAATATATTCAGACAAAAACGGGAGAGAAGCTTTCCGAGGATCTGCTTTGTGACGTGTGCATTCCACTCAGAGTGTTATACCTCTCTTCTCATACAGCATTGGGGAAACCATTTTTAAGAAACAGGTACCAAGTGATATTTGGGAGCATGGTGATGCTGATCTTGAAAAGGGAAATAGCCTCAGACAAAACTTGGAAAGAAGTTTTCTAGGAAACTACTCTGTGATATGTGTTATCATCTCACAGGGATAAAGGTTTCCTTACATTACACAGCTTGAAAAATGTCATGGACGGATCCACGAAGGGACTTTCGGGAGCACACTAAGGACTATGGTGAAAAAGGAAATATCTTCAGATAAAAACTGGAAAGAAGCTTTCTGTGAATCTGCTTATTTCTTTATTTATTCTTCTCTCATAGATGAAGCTTTCTTGACATTACACAGCTTGGAAACTCCCTCGTGGATGGAACCATGAAGGGATATTTGGGAACACATTCAGGCCTATGGTCAAATAGGAAATATAGTCAGATAAAAACTGGAGAGAAGCTTCACGAGAGACTGCTTGGTGATGTGTGCATTCCACTCAGGGTGTTTTAATGTTCTTCTCATAAGACACAGTTTGAACACTGTTCCTGTAAACCCAAAAGAGTGATATTCAGAGCACATTGAAGACTATTGAAAGTGAAATGTCGTGCAATAAATAAGAGAATGTAGCACTCGAGGAAACTGCTCTCTGACAGCCCATTCTTTTCACAGGGTAATAGCTTACTCTATGTTTTCCAGTTTGAAAGTCGGCCTGTAAAGGTTCTGCAAAGGGATAGTAAGTGGCAACCGGAGGTCTGGGTTGAGCAAGGAAATGTCTCCCCTCGGAAATTGCAGAGAAGCTTTCTGCAAAACCATTTTTTGATGTTTGTGTTCATCTCAAAGAGTTTAATCATTCTTTGGATTGAGCAGTTTGAAATCACTGTTTCTGTGGAATCTGAGAAAGTACATTTGGAGACGCTCTTTAGAATATCCTGAAGAAGACATAACCTCAGAGAGAAACCAGAAAGAAACTTTCTGTGAACCTGCTCTGTGTCACATGAATTCTTTTCACACAGTTAAGCTTCTCTTTTAATTGAGCAGTATCATAACACTGTTTTTGTTTTGATTGCGAAGGGATATTCAGGGGCAATTTGAGGATTACGGTGAGAAAGGAAACGTCTTCAGATAGAAACTGCAGAGAAGCTTTCTGAGGACCTGCTTTGTGACGTGTGCATTCCACTCACAGAAATATACCTTTCTTCTCCTAGAGGATTCTGGAATCTCTTTTGGAGAAAAAGGTAACAAGAGACATTCCGGAGTATAGGGACGGCTATGGTGAAATAGGAAATATCCTCAGACAAAAACTGGAAGGAAGATTTCTGTGAAACTGCTTCATGTTAGATCTAACTACTCATCTCGCATAGTTCAAGCCTTTCTTATATTATGCAGTTTGGAATCAACGTCATGCATGAATCCGTGAAGGGACAACCAGGATCACATTCAGACCTATGGTGAAAGAGGAGATATCTTCAGATAAAAACTGGATAGAAGCTTTCTGAGAAACTACTTGTGATCTATGCATTCTGCTCAGGGAGTTATACCTCTTTTCTCACAAAACAGTGTTTAAACACTGTTCCTGTGTAACCGAAAAAGTGATCTTTCACAGCGCACTGAGAACTATGGCTAATAGTGAAATGTAGTGAAATACAACCGAGAAAGAAGTGTTCCAAGAATCTGCTCTCTCATATGTGCATTCATTTCACAGAATTCATGCTTTCTCTATGTTGCCCAATTTCAAAATTCTGTCTTTGAAATATCTGTGAAGTAATATTTAGTGATGCCCGGAGGCTTGTGCTGAGCAAGGAAACATTTTCCAATGAAACCTGCAGAGTAATTTTCTGAGCAACTGTTTGTGATGTGTGTATTCATCTCATAGATATAACCCGTTCTTTGGAATGAGAAGATTGAAATCACTGTTTTTGTGGAATCTGAGGAAGGACATTTGGGAACGATCCTTAGAACTTGGAGAAAGAAATATCCTCAAGTAAAGTCCAGAAAGAAGCTTTCTGTGAAACTACTCTGTGTCGTCTTAATTCCTCTCACTTAGTTAAGCCTCTCTTTACGTTGAGTAGTTTTATAACACTGTGTATGCTTAGCATGTGATGGGACATTCGGGAGCACTTTGTGGCTTATGGTGAAAAAGGAAATATGTTCAGACATTAACTGAAGAGAAGCTTCCGAAGGAACTGCTTTGTGACGTGTGCATTCCACTCTCAGTGTTACCCCTCTCTTCTCATACAGCGTCGGGGAATCCCTTTTGGAGAACCAGGTACCAAGTAATATTCGGGAGCATGTGAATGCCGCAAGTGAAAAGGGAAATAGCCTCAGACAAAACCTGGAAGGAAGCTTAATAGGAAACTACTCTGTGATATGTGTAATCATCTCACAGAGATAAAGGTTTCCTTACATTACACAGCTTGATAACTGTCA
Organism: Piliocolobus tephrosceles; assembly: GCF_002776525.5. Taxonomy (NCBI): domain Eukaryota; kingdom Metazoa; phylum Chordata; class Mammalia; order Primates; family Cercopithecidae; genus Piliocolobus; species Piliocolobus tephrosceles. The sequence goes on along the minus strand of NC_045435.1, from coordinate 126,533,625 downwards.
TGGATGGATCCACGAAGGGACTTTCGGGAGCACACTCAGGACTATGGCGAAAAAGGAAATATCTCCAGACAAAAACGGGAAAGAAGCTTTCTGTGAATCTGCTTTGTTCTATGTTTATTCTTCTCCCATAGATGAGGCTTTCTTTACACTACGCAGCTTGAAAACTCCCTCGTGGATGGATCCACGAAGGGATATTTGATATCACATTCTGGCCTATGGTCAAATAGGGAATAGAGTCAGATAAAAACTGGAGAGAAGCTTTCTGAGAAACGGCTTGGTGATCCACTCAGGGGATTTTAATGTTCTTCTCATAAGGCAGAGTTTGAACACTGTTCCTGTAAAACCAAAAAAGTGATATTCGGAGCTCATTGAAGACTATGGCAAAAAGTGAAATGCTGTCCAAAAAAAAACAAAAAGCAACCCTCGAAGAAACTGCTCTCTGACATGCCCATTCTTTTCACAGGGTTAGAGCTTACTCTACATTTCCCAGTTTGAAAGTCAGCCTCTGACGTTTCTGAGAATGCATAGTATGTGGCAACCAGAGGCCTGTGTCAAGCAAGGGAATGCCTCCCATTGAAAATTGGAGAGATGCTTTCTGCACAACACTTTTGGGATGTTTGGGTTCATCTCAAAGAGTTAAATCATTCTTTGGATTGATCAGTTCGAAATCACTGTTTCTGTTGAATCTGAGATAGGACATTTGGAGACTCTCTTTAGAATATACTAGAAAATAAATTACCTCAGAGAAAAACCAGAAAGAAGCTTTCTGTGAACCTGCTCTGTGTCACGTGAATTCCACTCACACAGTTAAGCTTCTCTTTTCATTGAGCAGTATCATAACACTGTTTTTGTTTAGACTGAGAAGGGATATTCAGGAGGGATTTGAGGGTAACTGTGAGAAAGGAAACGTCTTCAGAGAGAAACTGGAGAGAAGTTTTCTGAGGACATGCTTTGTGACGTGTGCATTCCACTCACAGAAATACACCTTTCTTCACCTAGAGGATAAAGGAATCCCTTTTGGAGAAAAAGCTACCAAGACACATTTGGGAGTATAGGGATGGCTATGGTGAAAAAGGAATGCCTCAGACAAAACTGGAAAGACAATTTAGGCGAATCTGCTTCGTGTTGGATACATCTATTCATATTGCATAGTTCAAACCTTTCTCATAATACGCAGTTCGGAAACTCTGTCAGGTACCAATCCGTGAAGGGACATTCGGGAACATATTCAGGCCTTTGGTGAAAGAGGAGATATCTTCGGATAAAAACTGGATAAAAGCTTTCTGAGAAATTACTTGTGATGTATGCATTCTGCTCAGGAATTTATACCTATTTTCACACAATGCAGTGTTTAAACACTGTTACTGTGTAACAGAAAAAGTGATATTTCGGAGTGCACTGAGGACTATGGCAAATAGCGAAATATACTGCAATAAAATCGAGAAAGAAGCGTTCCAATAATCTGCTCTCTAATATGTGAATTCAATTCACAGAATTTATGCTTACCCTATGTTGCCAGTTTTGAAATTCTGTCTTTAAAGAATCTGTGAAGGGATATTTAGTGAGGCCCAGAGGCTTGTGATGAGCAAGGAAAAATCTTGTGCTGAAACCTGCATAGTTACTTTCTCAGCAACTGCTTTGCAATGTGTATATTCGTCTCATAGAGTTAAACCGTTCTTTGGATTGAGCAGAATGAAATCACTGTTTTGTGGAATCTGAGGAAGGACATTTGGGAATGATCCTTAGAACATGGAGAAAGAAATATCTTCAGGTAAAATCCAGAAGGAAGATTTCTGTGAAACTACCCTGTGTCACCTTATTTCCTCTCACTTAGTTAAGCCTCTCCTTACGTTGAGTAGTTTTATAACCCTGTGTATGTTTAGAGTGTGATTGGACATTCGGGAGCACTTTGAGGATTATGGTGAATAAGGAAATATGTTCAGACCGATACTGGAGAGAAGCTTTCCGAGGAACTGTTTTGTGACGTGTGCATTCCACTCTCAGCGTTATACCTCTTTCTCATACAGCGTCGGGGAAACCCTTTTGGTGAAACAGGTACCAGGTGATATTCGGGAGCGTGTTGATGCTGATGACAAAAAGGGGAATAGCCTCAGAAAAATCCTGGATAGAAGGTTTCTAGGAAACTACTCTGTGATTATGTAATCATCTCACAGAGATAAAGGTTTCCTAGTATTTCACAGCTTGAAAACTGTCATGAAGGGATCCACGAAAGGACTTTTGGGAACACACTCAGGACTATGGTTAAAAAGGAAATATCTTCAGATAAAAACTGGAAAGAAAATTTCCTGAATCTGCTTTTTTCTATTTTTATTCTTCTCACATAGATGAAGCTTTCTTTACATTATGCAGCTTGGAAACTCCCTCGTGGATGGATCCCCGAAGGGATATTTGGGATCACATTTGGGCCTATGGTCAAATAGGAAATATAGTCAGATAAAAACTGGAGAGAAGCTTTCTGAGAAACTGCTTGGTGATGTGTGCATTCCACTCAGGGATTTTTAATGTTCTTTCTTAAGGCACAGTTTGAACTATTTTGCTGTAAAATGAAGAGAGTGATATTCGGAGCACATTGAAGACAATGGCAAAAAGTGAAATGTCATCCAATAAAAAACAGAACCACTCGAAGAAACTGCTCTCTGACATGCCCATTCTTTTCACAGGGTTAAAGCTTACTCTACATTTCCCAGTTTGAAAGTCGGCCTCTGAGGGTTCTGCAAAGGGATAGTAAGTGGCAATCAGAGGCCTGTGTCGAGCAAGGAAATGTCTCCCTTCGAGAATTGGAGAAAAGTTTTCTGCACAACTATTTTGTGATGTTTGTGTTCATCTCATACAGTTAAATCATTCTTTGGATTGAGCAGTTTTAAATCACTGTTTCTGTGGAATCTGAGAAAGGACATTTGGAGAGGCTATTTAGAATATCTTCAAAAAGACATAAACTCAGAGAAAAACCAGAAGGAAGCTTTCTGTGAACCTGCTCTGTGTCACGTGCATACGCTCATACAGTTAAGCTTCTCGTTTCATTGAGCAGTATCATAACACTGTTTTTGTTTAGACTGGGAAGGGATATTCGGGAGTGATTTGAGGGTTACGGTGTGAAAGGAAACGTCTTCAGATAGAAACTGGAGAAAAGCTTTCTGAGGAGCTGCTTTGTGACGTGTGCATTCCACTCACAGAAATATACCTTTTTTCTCCAGGATGATTCCACAATCCCTTTCCGTGAAAAAGCTACCAAGAGACATTCGGGAGTATAGGGATGGCTATGGTGAAAAAGGAGATATCCTCAGAGAAAAACTGTAAAGAAATTTTCTGTGAAACTGCTTCGTGTTACATGTATCTATTCATCTCGTATAGTTCAAACCTTTCTTATATTACGCAGTTTGGAAACTCTGTCGTGCACGGATTCACGAAGGGACATTCGGGAGAGCATTCTGGCCTTCAGTGAAAGAGGAGATATCATCAGATAAAAACTGGAGAGAATCGTTCTGAGACACTACTTTGTGATGTATGCATTCCCCTCAGAGAGTTACACCTTTTTCTCACAAGGCACAGTTTGAACACTGCCCCTGTGAAACTGAAAAAGTGATATTTCAGAGCACACTGAGGTCTATGGCGAATAGTGAATCATACTGAAATTAAATCGAGAAAGAAGTGTTCCAATAATCTGCTCTCTGATATGTGCATTCACTTCACAGAAATTATGCTTACTCTATGTTGCCCAGTTTCGAAATTCTGTCTTTGAAGAATCTGTGAAGGGAGATTTAGTGACGCCCAGAGGCTTGTGGTGGGCAAGGAAACATCTTCCGATGAAATCTGTAGAGCAACGTTCTGAGCAACTGCTTTGTGATGTTTGTATTTGTCTCCTAGATTTAAACTGTTTTTTTCGATTGAGCAGTTTGAAATCACTGTTTCTGTGGAATCTGAGAAAGGACATTTGGAGACGCTCTTTAGAATATCCTGAAAAAGAAATAACCCCAGAGAGAAAGAAAAAGGAAGCTTTCGGTGAAACTGCTCTGTGTCACGTGAAGGCCGCTCACACAATTAAGCTTCTGTTTTCATTGAGCAGTATCATAAACTGTTTTTTTTTTTTTTTTTTTTTTTTTTTTAGTCTCTGAATGGATATTCAGGAGCGCATTGAGGCTTATGTTGAGAAAGTTACGTCTTCAGATAGAAACTGGAGGGAAGCTTTCTGAGGAGATGCTTTGTGACATGTGCATTCCACTCAAAGAAATATACCTTTCTTCTTCTATAGGATTCTGGAATCCCTTTTGGAGAAAAAGCTACTGAGAGACTCTTGAGAGTATAGGGATGGCTATGTTTAAAATCAAATGTCCTCAGAGAAAAACTGGAAAGAAGATTTCTGTGAAACTGCTTTGTGTTAGATGTATTTATTTATCTCGCATAGTTAAAACTTTTCTTATATTTCACAGTTTGGAAACTCCATCATGAGCAGATCTGTGAAGGGACTTTCTAGAGCACATACAAACCTACGTTGAAAGATTAGATATCTTCAGGTAAGAACTGGATAGAAGCTTCCCGAGAAACTACTTTGTGATGTATGCATTCAGCTCAGGGAGTTATACTTTTTTTCTCACAAGGCAGCATTTGAACACTGTTCCTGTGAAATCAAAAAACTGATATATTGGAGTGTGTTGAGGACTATGGCAAATAGTGAAATATACTGAAATAAAATCAAGAACGAAGCGTTCCAAGAATCTGCTCTGTGATATGTGCATTCACTTCACAGAGTTATGCTTACACTATGTTAATGAGTATGCTAACTTAATGCTTACTCTATGATCCCCAGTTTTGAAACTCTGTCTTTGAAGAATCTGTGAAGGGATATTTAGTGACGGCCGGAGGCTTTTGTTGAGCAAGGAAACGTATTCCGATGAAAGCTGCAGAGAAACTTTCTGAGCAACTGCTTTGCGAAGTGTGAATTCGTCTCTTAGAGTTAAACCATTCCTTGGATTGAGCAGCTTGAAATCACTGTTTCTGTGGAATCTGAGGAAGGACATTTGGGAACAATCCTTCGAATATGGAGAAAGAAATATCGTCAGGTAAAATCCAGAAAGAAGATTTCTGCGAAAGTACTCTGTGTCATCTTAATTCCTCTCGCTCATTTAAGCCTTACTTTTCATTGAGCAGTTTTCTAACCCTGTATATGTTTAGCTTATGTTGGGATATTCAGAAGCACTTTGAGGCTAACGGTGAAAAAGGAAATATGTTGAGACCTAAATTGGAGAGAAGCTTTCCGAGGAACTGCTTTGTGACTTGTGCATTCAACTCACAGTGTTGTACCTCTCTTCTCATACGGTGTCGGGGATATCCTTTTGGAGAAACAGGTAGCAAGCGATATTCGGGAGCATTTGGTGCCGATGGTGAAAAGACAAATAGCCTCAGAAAAAAACTGGAAAGAAGCTTTCTGGGAAACTACTCTGTGATATGTGTACTCATCCCACAAAGATAAAGTTTTATTTTCACTACGCAGCTTGGAAAATGTCATGGATGGATCCATGAAAAGACCTTTGGGAGCACATTGAGGCCTATGGTGAAAAAGGAAATAACTTCAAATAAAAACTGGAAAGAAGTATTCTGTGGTTCACCCTTTGGCTGTGATTATTCATCTCACATAGATGATGCTTTCTTTACATTATGCATCTTGGAAACTCCCTCGTGGATGGATCTGTGAAGGGATATTTGGGATCACATTCGGGCTTATGGTGAAATAGAAAATATAGTCAGATATAAACTGGAGTGAAGCTTTCTGAAAAACTGCTTGGTGATTGGTGCATTCCACTCAGGTAGTTATAACTTTCTTCTCATAAGGCACAGTTTGAATACTGTTCCTCTAAAACCAAAAGAGGGATATTCAGAGCACATTGAAGACTATGGAAAAAAGTGAAACGTCGTCCAATAAAAAGCAGAAAGAAGCACCTCATGAAACTGCTCAATGACCTGTCCATTCTTTTCAGAGGGTTAAAGCTTACACTATCTTTCCCAGTTTGAATGTTGGTCTTTGAGGATAAAGCACTCCAGGAAACTGCTCTCTGTCATGTCCATTCTTTTGAAAGGTTTAAAGCATTCTCTTCACTTCCCAGTTTGAAAGTCAGTCTTTGAGGTTTCTGCAAAGGGATAGTAAGTGGCAACCGGAGGCCTGTGACAAGCAAGTTAATGTCTTTCATCGAAAATTGGAGAGAAGCTTTCTGTGCAACTCTTTTGTGAAATTTGTATTCATCTCATAGAGTTGAATCATTCTTTCAATTCAACAGTTTGAAATCACTGTCGGCCGGGCGCGGTGGCTCAAGCCTGTAATCCCAGCACTTTGGGAGGCGGAGACGGGCGGATCACGAGGTCAGGAGATCGAAACCATCCTGGCTAACACAGTGAAACCCCGTCTCTACTAAAAAATACAAAAAACTAGCCGGACGAGGTGGCGAGCGCCTGTAGTCCCAGCTACTCGGGAGGCTGAGGCAGTAGAATGGCGTGAACCCGGGAGGCGGAGTTTGCAGTGAGCTGAGATCCGGCCACTGCACTCCAGTCTGGGCGACAGAGAGAGACTCTGCCTCAAAAAAAAAAAAAAAAAAAAAAAAAAAAAAAAAAAAAAAAAAATCACTCTCTGTGGAATCTGAGAAAGGATATTTGGAAACACTCTTTAGAATATCCTGAAAGAGAAGTAACCTCAGAGAGACGAGAAGGAAGCTTTCGGTAAAACTGCTCTGTGTCACGTGAATTCTGCCCACACATTTAAGCTTCTCTGTTCATTGCACAGTATCATAACACTGTTTTTGTTTAGTCTGTGAAGGGATATTCTGGAGCACTTTGAGGCTTATGGTGAGAAGGGAAATGTCATCAGGTAGAAACTGGAGACAAGCTTTCTGAGGAGCTACTTTGTGACGTGTGCATTCCACTCACAGAAATATACTTTTCTTCTCAGAGAGGATTCCAGAATCCCTTTTGCAGTAAAAGCTACCAAGAGACATTCGGGATTGTAGGGACAGCTATGGTGAAAAAGGAAATATCCTCAGACAAAACAGGAAAGAAGATTTCTGTGAAACTGCTTCGTGTTAGATATATCTACTCATCTCGCATAGTTCAAAGTTTTCTCATATTACGCAGTTTGGAAACTCCGTCATGCACGAATCCGCAAAGGGACATGTAGGACCACATTCAGGCCTACGGTGAAAGAGGCGATATCTTCAGATAAAAACTGGATAGAAGCTTTCTGAGAAACTACTTGTGATGTATGCATTCCGCTCATGGAATTATACCTCTTTTCTCACAAGTCAGTGTTTAAGCACTCTTTCTGAGTAACCAAAAAAGTGATACTTCGGATCGCATTGAGGACTATGGCAAATAGTGAAATATACTGAAATAATATCGAGAAAGAGTCATTCCAAGAATCTGCTCTCTGATATGTGCATTCAATTCACAGCATTTATGCTTACTCTATGTTCCCCAGTTTCAAAATTCTGCCCTTGAAGAATCTCTGAAGGGATATTTAGTGATGCCAGGAAGCTTGTTGTGAGCAAGGAAACATCTTTCGATGAAACCTGCAGAGTAACATTCTGAGCAACTGCCTTGCTATGTGTGTTTGTCTTCTAGATTTAAACCATTCTGTGGATTGAGAATATTGAAAATACTGTTTTTATGGGATTTGAGGAAGGACATTTGGGAACAATCCTTAGAACATGGAGAAAGAAATATCCTCAGGTAAAATCCAGAAGGAAGCTTTCTGTGAAAATACTCTGTGACATCTTAATTCCTCTCGCTTAGTTAAGCCTCTCCTTACGTTGAGTAGTTTTATAACCCTGTGTATGTTTAGCATGGGATGGGACATTCGGAAGTACTTTGAGGCTTATGGTGAAAAAGTAAATAGGTTCAGAGTGAAACTGGAGAGAAGCTTTCCGAGGAACTGCTTTGTGACGTGTGCATTCCACTCACAGTGTTATACCTCTCTTCTCATACAGGGTCGAGGAAACCCTTTTGGAGAAACAGGTACCAAGTGATATTCGGGAGCATGTTGATGCTGATGATGAAAAGGAAATAGCCTCAGATAAAACCTGGAAAAAATCTTTCCAGTAAACTAATCTGTGATATGTGTAATCCTCACAGAGATAAAGGTTTCCTTACATTACATAGCTTGAAAACTGTCATGGACGGAGCCATGAAGGGACTTTCGGGAGCAGACTCAGGACTATGGTGAAAAAGGAAATATCTTCAGATAAAAACTGGAAAGAAGCTTTCTGCGAATCTGCTTTTTTTCTATGTTTATTCTTCTCACATAGATGAAGCTTTCTTTACATTCTGCAGCTTGGAAACTCCCTCGTGGATGGATCCACGATGAGATATTTGGGAATACATTCGAGTCTATGGTCAAGTAGGAAATATAGTCAGATAAAAACTGGACAGAAGCTTTCTGAGGAGCTGCTTGGTGATGTATGCATTCCACTCAGGGGCTTTCAATGTTCTTCTCATAAGGCACAGTTTGAACACTATTCCTGTAAAACCAAAAGAGTGTTATTCGGAGCACATTGAAGACTATGGCAAAGTGAAATGTCATCCAATAAAAAAACAGAAAGAAATACTCAAAGAAATTGCTCCCTGACATGCCCATTCTTTTCACAGGGTTAGAGCTTACTCTTCATTTCCCAGTTTGAAAGTTGACCTCTGAGGGTTCTGAGAATGGATACTAAGCAGCAACTGGAGGCTTGTTTCGAGCAAGGAAATGTCTCCCATCGAAAATTAGAGAGATACCCAAAATTTTGGGATGTCTGTGTTCATCTCAAAGATTTAAATCATTCTTTGGATTGAGCAGTTTGAAATCACTGTTTCTGTGGAATCTGAGAAAGGACATTTGGAGACACTTTTTAGAATACCCTGAAAAAGAAATAACCTCAGATGGAAACCAGAAGGAAGCTTTCTGTGAAACTGCTCTGTGTCACGTGAATTCTGCTCACACAATTAAGCTTCTTTCTTCACTGAGCATTATCATAACACTGTTATTGATTGGACTGTGAAGGGATATTCAGGAGGGATTTTAAGGTTATGGTGAGAAAGGCAACGTCTTCAGATAGAAACTAGAGAGAAGCTTTCTGAGGAGCTGCTCTGTGACATGTGCATTCCACTCACAGAAATATACCTTTCTTCTTCTAGAGGATTCCGGAATCCCTTTTGGAGAAAAACTTCCAAGAGACATTCGAAAGTATATGGATGGCTATGGTGAAAAAGGATGTATCCTCAGAGAGAACTGGAAAGAAGCTTTCTGTGAAACTGCTTCATGTTAGATATATCTATTCATCACGCATAGTTCAAACCTTTCTTATATTACGTGGTTGGAAACTCCGTCATGCACAAATCCGCGAAGGGACTTTTGGGAGCACATTCAGACCTATGGTGAAAGAGGATATATCTTCAGATATAAACTGGATAAAAGCTTTGTGAGAAACTACTTGTGATGTATGCATTCTGCTCAGGGAGTTATACCTCTTTTCTCACAAGGCAGTGTTTAAATACTGTTCCTGTGTAACCGAAAAAGTGATATTTTGGAGCGCACTGAGGACTATCACAAATAGTGAAATGTACTGAAATAAAATCAAGAAAGAAGCGTTCCAAGAATCTGATCTCTGATATGTGCATTCACTTCACAGAATTTATGCTTACTCTATGTTGCCCATTTTCGAAATTCTGTCTTGAAGAATCTGTGAAAGGATATTTAATGACACCCGGAGGCTTGTGGTGAGCAAGGAAACATCTTTTGATGAAACCTGCAGAGTAACTTTCTGAGAAACTGCTTTGTGATGTGTGTATTCATCTCATTGATTTAAACCATTCTTTGGATTGAGCAGCTTGAAATCATTGTTTTTGTGGAATCTGAGGAAGGACATTTGGGAATGATCCTTAAAACATGGAGAAAGAAATATCCTCAGGTAAAATCCAGAAGGAAGCTTTATGTGAAACTACTCTGTGTCATCTTAACTACTCTCACTTAGTTAAGCCTCTCCTTACATTGAGTCGTTATATACCCCTGTGTATGTTTCGTGTGTGATGGGACATTCGGGGGCACTTTGAGGCTTATGGTGAAAAAGGAAATATGTTTAGATCGAAACTAGAGAGAAGCTTTCCGAGAAAGTGCTTTGTGACCTGTGCATTCCACTCACAGCAATATACCTTTCTTCTCCTAGAGGATTCTGGAATCCCTTTTGGAGAAAAAGCTACCAAGAGACATTCTGGAGTACAGAGACGTCATCTTAGTTAAGCCTCTCCTTACGTTAAGCAGTTTTAAAACCCTGTGTATGTTTGGCTTGTGATGGGACATTCAGGAACACCTTGAGGCTTACAGTGAGAAAGGAAATATTTTCAGAGTGAAACTGGAGAGAAGCTTTCCGAGGAACTGCTTTGTGACGTGTGCATTCCACTAACAGTGTTTTACCTCTCTTCTCATAGAGTCTCGGGGAAACCCTTTTGGAGAAACAGGTACCAAGTGATATTCGGGAGCATGTTGATGCCGATGATGAGAAGGGAAATAGACTCAGACAAAACCTGGAAGGATGCCTTCTAGGAAACTACTCTGTGATATGTGTAATCACCTCACAGAGATACAGATTTCCTTACATTACACAGCTTGAAATCTGTCATGGATGGAACCTCGAAGGGACTTTCGGGAGCACACTGAGGACTATGGGGAAAAACAAAATATCTTCAGATAAAAACTGGAAAGAAGCTTTCTGTGAATCTGCTTTTTTCTATGTTTATTCTTCTCATATAGATGAAGGTTTCTTTACATTTCACCGGTTGGAAACTCCAGTGTGGATGGATCCAAGAAGGGATATTTGGGATCACATTCGGGCCTATGGTCAAATAAGAAATATAGTCAGATTAAAACTGGAGAGAAGCTTTCTGAGAAACTGCTTGGTTATGTGTGCATTCCACTCAGGGAGTTTTAATGTTCTTCTCATAAGGCAGAGTTTGACACTGTTCCTGTAAAACCAAAAATGTGATATTCAGAGCACATTGAAGACTATGGCAAAAAGTGAAATGTCCTCCAATAAAAAAAAGAAAGAAGCACTCGAAGAAACTGCTGTCTGACATTCCCATTCTTTTCACAGGGTAGCTTACTCTACATTTCCCTGGTTGAAAGTCGGCCTCTGAACATTCTGCGAAGGGCTAGTAAGTGGCAACCAGACGCCTGTGTCAAGCAAGGAAATGTCTCCCATCGAAAATTGGAGAGAAGCTTTCTGTGCAACTCTTTTGTGATGATTTTATTCATCTCAAAGAGGAAAATCATTCTTTAGATTCAGCAGTTTGAAATCACTGTTTCTGTGGAATCTGAGAAAGGACATTTGGAGACGCTCTTTAGAATACCCTGAAAAAGAAATAACCTCAGAAAGAAACCAGAAGGTAGGTTTCTGTGCACCTGCTCTGTGTCACGTGAATTCCAGTCACACAGTTAAGCTTCTCGTTTCATTGAGCAGTATCATAACACTGTTTTTGTTTTTCTCTGAGAAGGAATACTCATGAGCGCTTTGAGACTCATGGTGAGAAATGAAAAGTCTTCAGATAGAAAATGGAGATAAGCTTCCAAGGAACTGCTTTGTGACGTGTGCATTCCACTCACAGTGTTATACCTCTCTTCTTCTAGAGGATTCAAGAATCCCTTTTGGAGAAAAAGCTACCAAGAGACATTCGTGAGTATAGGACGGCTATGGTGAAAAAGGAAATATCCTCAGACAAAACTGGAAAGACGATTCCTGTGAATCTGCTTCGTGTTAGATATATCTATTCGTCTTGCATAGTTCAAACTTTTCTTATATTACACAATTTGGAAACTAGGTCATGCACGGATCCATGAAGGGACATTCAGGAGCGCAATCTGGCCTTCAGTGAAAGAGGAGTTATCATCAGGTAAAAAGTGGAGAGGAGCTTTCTGAGAAAATATTTTTTGATGTATGCATTCCACTCAGGGAGTTATGCCTCTTTTCTCACAAGGCAGGATTTGAACACTGTTCCTGTGTAATCAAAAATGTGATATTTCGTAGCACACTGATGACTATGGTGAATAGTGAAATATACTGAAAATAAATCGAGAAAGAAGCGTTCCAAGAATCTGCTCTCTGATATGTGCATTCAATTCACAGGATTTATGCTTACTCTATGTTGCCCAGTTTCGAAATTCTGTCTTTGAAGACTCTGTGAAGGGATATTTAATAAAGACTGGAAGCTTGTGGTGAGCAAGGAAACATCTTCTGATGAAACCTGCAGGGTACCTTTCTAAGCAACTGCTTTGTGATGTGTGTATTCGTCTCATAGATTTAAACCATTCTTTGGATTCAGCAGCTTGAAATCACTGTTTTTGTGGAGTCTGAGGAAGGACATATGGGAACGATGCTTAGAACATGGAGAAAGAAATATCCTCAGGTAAAATCCTGAAGGAATTTTCTGTGAAACTACTCTGTGTTATCTTAATTACTCTCTCTTAGTTAAGCCTTTCCTTACATTGAGTAGTTTTATAACACTATGTGTGTTTAGCGTGTGATGGGACATTTGGGAGCACTTTGAGGCTTATGGTGAAAACGAAAATATTTTAAGACTGAAATTGGAGAGAAGCTTTCCGAGGAACTGCTTTGTGATGTGTGCATTCCACTCACAGAAATACACCTTTCTTTTCCTAGAGGATTCCAAAATCCCTTTTTGAGAAAAAGCTACCAGGAGACATTCAGGATTACAGGGACGACTATGGTGAAAAAGGAAATATCCTCAGACAAAACTGGAGAGAAGATTTCTGTGAATCTGCTTCGTGTTAGATATATCTATTCATCTCGCATAGTTCAAACCTTTTTTATATTACGCAGTTTGGAGTCCCCGTCATGCACGCATCCACGAAGGGACATGGGAGCACATTCAGGCCTATGGTGAAAGAGAAGATGTCTTCAGAGAAAAACAGGATAGAAGCTTTCTGAGAAACTGCTTGTGATGGATGCATTCCGCTCAGGGAGTTATACCTCTTTTCTCACAAGGCAGTGTTTAAACAGGGCTATTGTGTAACCGAAAAAGTGATATTTCAGAGGGCACTGAGGACTATGGCAAATAGTGAAATATACTGCAATAAAATCGAGAAAGAAGTGTTCCAAGAATCTGCTCTCTGATATGTGCATTCACTTCCAGAATTTATGCTTACTCTATGTTACCCAGTTTTGAAATTCTGTCTTTGAAGGGATATTTAGTGACACCCGGAGGCTTGTGGTGAGCAAGGAAACATCTTCCGATGAAATCCGCAGGGCAACATTCTGAGCAACTGCTTTGCGATGTGTGTATTCATCTCCTAGATTTAAACTGTTCTTTGGATTGAGCAGATTGAAATCACTGTTTTTGTGAAATCTGAGGAAAGACATTTGGGAACGATCCTTAGAACATGGAGAAAGAAATATCTTCAGGTAAAATCCTGAAGGAAGCTTTCTGTGAAACTACTCTGTGTTATCTTAATTCCTCTCGCTTAGTAAAGCCTCACCTTACGTTGAGTAGTTTTATAACCCTGTGTATGTTTAGCATGTGATTGCACATTCGGGAGCACTTTGAGGCTTACGGTAAAAAGGAAATATGTTCAGAGTGAAACTGGAGAGAAGCTTTCAGAGGAACTGCTTTATGACGAGTGCATTCCACTAACATTGTTATACCTCTCTTCTCATACAGCATCGGGGAAACCTTTTTTGAGAAACAGGTACCAAGTGATATTCGGGAGCATGTTGATGCCGATGGTTAAACGGGATATAGCCACAGATAAAACCTGGAAAGAAGTTTTCTACTAAACTACTTTTTGATACGTGTTATCATCTCACAGACATAAAGGTTTCCTTACATTACACAGCTAGAAAACTGTCATGGACGGATACTCGAAGGGAGTTTCGGGAGCACACTCAGGACTATGTTGAAAAAGGAAATATCTTAGGAAGCTGTCCAGGAACTTGTTCTGTGTCACGTGAATTCCGCTCACACAGTTAAGCTTCTCTTTTCAATGAGCAGTATCATAACACTGTTTTTGTTTAGTCTGCGAAGTGATATTCAGGAGCACTTTGCGACTTACGGTGAGAAAGGAAACGTCTTCAGATAGAAACTGCAGAGAAGCTTTCTGAGGAGCTACTTTGTGACGTGTGCATTCCACTCAAGGAAATATACCTTTCTTCTCCTATAGGATTCTGGAATCCCTTTTGGAGAAAAAGCTACCAAGAGACATTCGTGAGTATAGGGATGGCTGTGTTGAAAATGAAATGTCCTCAGACAAAAACTGGAAAGAATATTTCTGTAAAACTGCTCTGTGTTAGATATATTTATTTATCTCGCATAGTTAAAAGTTTTCTTATACTATGCAGTTTGGAAACTCCATCATGAGCTGATCCGCGAAGGGAGTTTCTAGAGCACATAAAGTCCTACGTTGAAAGATTAGATATCTTCAGATAAAAACTGGATAGAATCTTCCTGAGAAACTAGTTTGTGATGTATGCATTCAACTCAGGGAGTTATACCTTTTTCTCACAAGGCAGCGTTTGAACACTCTTCCTGTGAAACCAAAATAGTGATATTTCGGAGCGCATTGAGGAGTATGGTGAATAGTGAAATATACTGAAATAAAATCGAGGAAGAAGCGTTCCAAGAATCTGCTCTATGATATGTGCATTCACTTCACAGAGTTATGCTTACTCTATGTTAACGAGTATGCTTAATTAACGCCTACTGTATGATGCCCAGTTTCGAAACTCTGTCTTTGAAGAATCTGTGAAAGGATATTTAGTGATGGCCAGAAGCTTGTGATGAGCAAAGAAACGTCTTCTGATGAAAGCTGCAGATAAACTTTCTGAGCAACTGCTTGGCGATGTGTGTATTCGTCTCATAGAATTAAACCATTCCTTGGATTGAACAGCTTGAAATCACTGTTTCTGTGGAATCTAAGGAAGGACTTGTGGGAACGATCCTTCAAATAGGGAGAAAGAAATATCCTGAGGTAAAATCCAGAAGGAAACTTTTTGTGAAACTGATCTGTGTCGTCTGAATTCCTCTCGCTCAGTTAAGCATCACTTTTCATTCAGCCGTTTTCTAACACTATCACTTTGAGACATACGGTGAAAAAAAAAAATATGTTCAGACCTTAACTGGAGAGAAGCTTTCCGAGGAACTGCTTGGTGACTTGTGCATTCAACTCACAGTGTTGTACCTCTCTTCTCATATGGCGTCGGGGATACACTTTTGGACATACAGGTAGCAAGCAATATTCAGGAGCATGATGATGCCGATGGTGAAAAGACAGATAGCCTCAGACAAAAACTGGGAAGAAGCTTTCTAGGAAACTACTCTGTAATATATGTAATCATCCCACATAGATAAAGCTTTCTTTACACTACACAGCTTGGAAACTGTCATGGACGGATCCACGAAAGGACCTTCAGGAGCACATTGTGGACGATGGTGAAAAAGGAAATATCCTCAGATAAAAACTGGAAAGAAACTTTCTGTGATTCTCCCTTTTGCTGTGATTATTCATCTCACATAGATGAAGCTTTCTTTACATTACGCAGCTTGGAAACTCCCTCATGGATGGATCTGTGAAGGGATATTTGGGATCACATTCGGGCCTATGGTGAAATGGAAAATATAGTCAGATAAAAACTGCAGAGAATGTTTCTGAGAAACTGCTTGGTGATGGGTGCATTCCACTCAGGGAGGTATAACTTTCTTCTCATAAGGCACAGTTTGAACACTGTTTCTCTAAAACCAAAAGAGTGATATTCAGAGCACATTGAAGACTATCACAAAAAGTGAAACTTCGTCCAATAAAAACAGAAAGAAGCACCTGATGAAACTGCTCTCTGACCTGTCCATTCTTTTCAGAGGGGTAAAGCTTTCTCGATATTTCCCAGTTTGAATGTTGGTCTTTGAGGATTCTGCGAAGGGATAGTAAGTGGCAACCGGAGACCTGTGTCAAGCAAGGAAATGTCTTCCATCGAAAATTGGAGAGAAGCTTTCTGCGCAACTCTTTTGTGATGTTTGTGTTCATCTCAAAGAGTTAAATCATTCTTTCAATTGAGCAGCTTGAAATCACTGTTTTTGTGGCATCTGAGGAAGGACATTTGCGAACGATCTTTAGAATATAGAGAAAGAAATATCCTCAGGTAAAATCCAGAAGGAAGCTGTCTGTGAAACTGTTCTGTGTGGTTGTAATTCCTCTCGCTTAGGTAAGCCTTTCTTTTCATTGAGGAGTTTTCTAAACCTGTGTATGTTTCGCATGTGATGGGATATTAGGGAGCACTTTCAGGCTAACGTTGGAAAAGGAAGCATGTTCGGACCGAAACTGGAGAGAAGCTTCCAGGGGAACTGCTTTTTGACGTGTGCATTTCACTCCCACTGTTATATCTCCCTTCTCATACAGAATCGAGGAAGCCCTTTTGGATAAACAGACACTAAGTGATATTCAGGAGCATGTTGATGCAGATGGTGAAAAGCGAAATAGCCTCAGACAAAACCTGGAAAGAAGCTTTCTAGGAAACTACTCTGTGATAAGTATAATAATCTCACATAGGAAAAGCTTCCTTTATATTACGCAGCTTGCAAACTTCTTCCTGAAGGGATCCACGAAGGGATATTTGGGATCATATTCGGGCCTACGGTGAAATAGAAAATATAGTCAGATAAAAACTGGAGAGAAGCTTTCTGAGAAACTGCTTGGTGATGTGTGCTTTCCACTCAGGGACTTATAACTTTCTTCTCAGAAAGCACAGTGTGAACACTGTTCCTGTGAAATCAAAAGAGTGATATTCGGAGCACATTGTAGACTATGGCTAAAAGTGAAATGTTGTGCAATAAAAAACAGGAAGAAGCACTCGAAGAGTCAGCTCTCTGACATGTCTATTCTTTACACAGGGTTAAAGCTTAGTCTGCATTTCCCAGTTTGAAAGTTGGTCTGTGAGAATTCTGCGAAGGGATAGTAAGTGGCAACCGGAGGCCTGTGTCGAGCAAGGAAATGTCTTCCACCGAAAATTGGAGAGAAGCTTTCTGCGCAACTCTTTCCTGATGTTTGTATTCATCTCATAGAGTTAAATCATTCTTTGGATGGAGCAGTTTGAAATCACTGTTTCTCTGGAATCTGAGAAAGCACTTTTGGAAATGCTCTTTAGAATATACTGAAAAAGAAATGACCTCAGAGAGAAACCAGAAGGAAGCTTTCTGTGAAACTGCTCTGTGTCAGGTGAATTCTCCTCACACAGTTAAGCTTCCCTTTTCATTGAGCTGTACCATAACACTGTTTTTGTTTAGTCTGCGAGGGGATATTCTGGAGAGCTTTGAGGCTTATGGTGAGAAAGAAAACGCCTTCAGATAGAAACTGGAGAGAAGCTTTCTGAGGAGCTGCTTCATGACGTGTGCATTCCACTCACAGACATATAGCTTTCTTCTCCTAGAGGATTCCGCAAACACTTTTGGAGGAGAAGCTACCAAGAGATATTCAGGAGTATAGTGACGACTATGGTGAAAAAGGAAATATCCTCAGACAAACCTGGAAAGAAGATTTCTGTGAAACTGCTTAGTGTTAGATATATTTATTCGTCTTGCATAGTTAAAACTTTAATTATATTATGCTGTTTGGAAACTCCATCATGCACAGATCTGAGAAGGGAGATTCGGGAGCATATACAGGCCTACAGTGAAAGAGGAGATATCTTCAGTAAAAAATTGGAGAGAGGCTTTTGGAGAAAGTACTTTGTGATGTATGCATTCCCCTCAGGGAGTTATACCACTTTTCTCACAAGGAAGCATTTGAAGACTGTTCTTGTGGAACAGAAAAGGTGATATTTCAGAAAGCATTGAGGACTATGGCGAATAGTGAAATATACTGAAATAAAATCAAGGAAGAAGCGTTCCAAGAATCTGCTTTCTAATAAGTGCATTCACTTCACAGATTTAATCATTAGTCTATGTTGCACAGTTTTGAAACTCTGTTTTTGAAGAATCTGTGAAGGGATGTTTAGTGACACCTGGAGGCTTGTGGTGAGCAAGGAAAAGTCGTCCGATGAGACCTGCAGAGAAATGTCCTGTGCAACTGCTTTGTGATGTGTGTATTCGTCTCCTAGAGTTAAACCATTCTTTGGATTAAGCAGTGTGAAATCACTCTTTTTGTGACATCTGAGAAAGAGTATTTCAGAAGGATCCTTAGAATATGGAGAAAGCAATATCCTCACGTAAAATACAGAAGGAAGCTTTCTGTGAGACTGTTCTGTGTCATCTTAATTACTCTCATTCAGGTAAGCCTCTCTATTCTTTGAGCAGTTTCCTAGCCCTGTGTATGTTTCACGTGTGATGGGATATTCGGGAGTACTTTCAGGCTAACGGTGAAAAAGGAAATATGTTCAGACCGAAACTGGAGAGAAGCTTTCCAAAGAACTGCTTTGTGACGTGTTTATTCCAGTCACAGTGTTATACCTCTCTTCTCATACAGGGTCGGGGAAACCCTTTTGGAGAAACAGGTATCCAGTGATATTCAGGAGCATGTTGATTCCGATGGTGAAAAGCAAAATAGCCTCATACAAAAAATGGAAAGAAGCCTTCTAGGAAACTACTCTGTGATATGTGTAATCATCTCACATAGATAAAGCTTTCTTTAAATTACACAGCTTGGATATGGTCATGGACGGATCCACGAAGGGACCTTCGGGAGTACATTTTGGTCTCTGGTGAAAAAGGAAATATCTTCAAATTAAAAATGGAAAGAAAATTTCAGTGAATCTGCTTTTTACTATGTTTATTCATGTCACATAGATGAAACTTTCTTTACATTACGCAGCTTGGAAACTCCCTCGTGGATGTTTCAGATCACAGTCAGGCCTATGGTGAAATAGGAAATATAGTCAGATGAAAAGTGGAGAGAAGCTTTCTGAGAAACTGCTAGGTGATATGGGCTTTCCCCTCAGAGAGTTATAATTCTCTTCTTATAAGGCACAGCTTGAACACTGTTCCTGCAAAACCAAAAGACTGATATTTGGAGGACATTGAAGACTATGCAAAAAGTGAAATGTTGTCCAACAAAAAACAGAAAGAAGGAATCGAAGAAACTGCTCTCTGACATGGCCATTCTTTACACAGAGTTAAAGCTTACTCTACATTTCCCAGTTTGAAAGTCCGTCTTTGAGTTTTCTGCGAAGGGATACTAAGAGGCAACCTGAGGCCTGCGTGAGGCAAGGAAATGTCTTTCATAGAAAATTGGAGAGAAGCATTCTGCGCAACCCTTTCATGATGCTTGTATTCATTTCATAGAGCTAAATCATCCTCTGGATTGAGCAGTTTGAAATCACTGTTTCTGTGGAATCTGAGAAAGGACATTTGGAAACGATCTTTGGAATATTCTGAAAACCAAAAAACCTCAGAGAGAAACCAGGAGGAAGCTTTCTGTGAAGCTACTCTGTGTCACTTGAATTCCGCTCCCAGAGTTAAGCTTCCCTTTTCATTGAGCTGCATCATAACACTGTTTTTGTTTAGTCTACAAAGGGATATTCTGGAGGTCTTTGATGCTTATGGTGAGAAAGGAATCATCTTCAGATATAAACTGGAGAGATGCCTTCTGAGGAGCTGCTTTGTGATGTGTACATTCCACTCACAGAAATATACCTTTCTTCTCCTAGAGGATTCCAGATTCCCATTTGGAGAAAAAGCTACAAACAGATATTTGGGAGTATAGCGACAACTATGGTGAAAAAAGAAAATATCTTCAGAAAAAAACTGGAAAGAAGATTTGTGTGAAACTGCTTTGTGTCAGATATATTTATTCGTCTCGTATAGGTAAACATTAATTGCATTATGCAGTTTGGAAACTCCGTCATGCACAGATCCACGAAGGTACATACGGGAGCACATTCAGGCCTATGGTGAAAGAAGAAATATCTTCAGAAAAAAAACTGGATAGAATCTTTCTGAGAAACTACTTTGTGATGTATGCATTCCCTCAGGGATTTATACCTCTTTTCTCACAAGGTAGTGTTTGAACACTGTTCCTGTGAAACCGAAAAAGTGATATTTCGGAAATCATTGAGGACTATGGCGAATAGTGAAATATACTGAAATAAAATCGAGGAAGAAGAGTTCCAAGAATCTGCTCTCTGATAGGTGCATTCACTTCACAGAGTTAATCATTACTCTATGTTGCGCAATTTTGTAACACTGTCTTCGAAGAATCTGTGAAGGGATATTTAGTGACGCCTGGACGCTTGTGGTGAGCGAGGAAACGTCATCCGATGAAACCTGCAAAGAAACGTCCTGAGCAACTGTTTTGCAATGTGTGTATTCGTCTCCTAGAGTTAAACCATTCTTTGGATTAAGCAGTGTGAAGTCACTCTTTTTGTGGCATCTGAGAAAGCATATTTGGGAAGGATCCTTAGAATATGAAGAAGGAAATATCCTTAGGTAAAATGCAGAAGGAAGCTTTCTGTGAAACTGCTCTGTGTCGTCTTACTTCCTCTCACTCAGATAAGCCTCTCTTTTCATTGAGCAGTTTTCTATCCTTGTGTATGTTTAGCGTGTGATGGGATATTCAGAAGTACTTGGATGCTAAGGATAAAAAAGGAAATATGTTTAGACCGAAACTGGAGAGAAGTTTTCCGAGGAAATGCTTTCTGATATGTGCATTCCAGTCAAAGTGTTATACTTCTCTTCTCATATAGCGTCGGGGAAACCCTTTAGGAGAAGCAGGAAGCAAGTCATATTGAGAAGCATGTTGATGCTGATGGTGAAAAGGGAAATAGCCTGAGACAAAAACTGGAATGAAGCTTTCAATGAAACTTCCCTGTGATATATGTAATCATCTCACATAGATAAAGCTTTCTTTACATTATGCAGCTTGGAAACTGTCATGGACGGATCCATGAAAGGACCTTTGGAGCACATTCTGCACTATGGTGAAAAAGAAAATATCATCAGATAAAAACTGGAAGGAAGCTTTCTGTGAATCTGGTTTTCGCTATGACTATTCATCTTACATAGGTGAAGCTTTCTTTATATTAAACAACTTGCAAAATCCCTCATGGATGGATCCACGAAAGGATATTTGGGATCACATTCGGGCTTATGTTGAAAAAGGAAATATAATCAGATAAAAACTGGAGAGATGCTTTCTGAGAAACTGCTTGGTGATGTGCGCATTCCACTCAGGGAGCTATAACTTTCTTCTCATAAGGCACAGTTTGAGCACTGTTCCTGTAAAACCAAAAGAGTGATATTCAGAGCACATTGAAGACTATGGCAAAAAGTGAAATGTCGTCCAATAAAAAAGAGACAGAAGCACTCGAAGAAACTGCTCTCTGACATGTCCATTCTTTTCACAGGGATAAATATTACTCTACATTTCCCAGTTTGAAGGTCGGTCTCTGAGGCTTCTGTGAAAGGATAGTGAGTGGAGACCGGAAGCCTGTGTGAGGCAAAAAAAGTGACTTCCATTGAAAATTGGAGAAGAGCTTTCTGCGCAACTCTTTTGTGATGTTTGTAGTCATCCCATAGAGTTAGATTATTCTTTGGATTGAGCAGTTTGAAATCACTGTTTCTGTGGAATCTGAGAAAGGACATTTGGAAACGCTCTTTAGAATATCCTGAAAAAGAAGTAACCTCAAAGAGAAACCAGAAGGAAGCTTTCTGTGAAACTGCTCTGTGTCACATGAATTCCGCTCACACAGTTAAGCTTCTCTTTTCATTGAGCTGTATCATAACACTGTTTTTGTTTAGTCCGCGAAAGGATACTTTGGAGGGCTTTGAGGCTTATGGTCAGAACAGAAACATCTTCAGACAGAAACTGCAGAGAAGCTTTCTGAGGAGCTGCTTTGTGATGTGTGCATTCCACTCACAGAAATATACCTTTCTTCTCCTAGAGAATTCCGGAATCACTTTCGGAGGAAAAGACAACAAGAGATATTCGAGAGTATAGCGACGACTATGGTAAAAAAGTAAATATCCTCAGACAAACCTGTAAAGATTTCTGTGAAACTGTTTTGTGTTAGATATATTTATTAGCCTTGCATACTTAAAACGTGAATTATATTACACTGTTTGGAAACTCCGTCATGCACAGATCCGAGAAGGGACATTCGGGAGCACATTCAGGCCTCCAGTGAAAGAGGAGATATCTTCAGAAAAAAACTGGATAGAAGCTTTCTGAGAAACTAATTTGTGATGTATGCACTCCACTCAGGGAGATATACCTCTTTTCTCACAAGGCCGTGTTTGAAAACTGTTCCTGTGAAACTGAAAAAGTGCTATTTCAGAATGCATTGAGGACTATGGCAAATAGTGAAATGTAATGAAATAAAATCGAGGAAGAAGCGTTCCAACAATCTGCTCTCTGGTAAGTGCATTGACTTCACGGAGGTAATGCTTACTATATGTTGCCCAGTTTCAAAACTCTGTCTTTGAAGAATCTGTGAAGGGATATTTAGTGATGCCCGGAGGCTTGTGGTGACCGAGGAAATGCCTTCCGATGACACCTGCAGAGAAACGTTCTCAGCAACTGCATTGCAATGTGTGTATTCATCTCATAGAGGTAAACCATTCTTTCGATTGAGTAGCTTGAAATCACTATTTTTGTGGAATCTGAGGTAGGGCATTTGAGAACTATCTTTAAAATATGGAGAAAGAAATATCCTCAGGTAAAATCCAGAAGGAAACTCTCCGTGAAACTGCTCTGTGTCGTCTTAATTTTTCTCACTCAGGTAAGCCTCCCTATTCTCTGAGCAGCTTCCTATCCCTGTGTATGTGTCACGTGTGATGGGATATTCGGGAATACTTTGAGGCTAATGGTGAAAAAGGAAATATGTTAAGACCAAAACTGAAGAGAAGCTTTCTGAGGAACTGCTTTGTGATGTGTGCATTTCAGTCACCATGTTATATCTCTCTTCTCATACAGCGTCGGGGAAACCCTTTTGGAGAAACAGATACCAAGTGACATTCGGGAGCATGTTGATGCCAATGTTGAAAAGGGAAATAGCCTCAGACAAAAACTGGAAAGAAGCTTTCTAGGATACTACTCTGTGATATGTGTAATCATCTCACATAAATAAAGCTTTCTTTACATTAGGCAGCTTGGAATATGTCATGGACGGATTCACGAAGGGACCTTTGGGAGCACATTCTGGACTCTGGTGAAAAAGGGAATATTTTCAGATAAAAACTGGAAAGAACCTTCCTGTGAATCTGCTTTTTGCTATGTTTATTCATCTCACATAGATGAAGCTTTCTTTATAATATGCAGGTTGGAAACTCCCTCGTGGATCGATCCGCGAAGGGATATTTGGGATCACATTCAGGCTTATGGTGAAATAGGAAATACAGTCAGATAAAAACTGGAGAGAAGCTTTCTGAGAAACTGCTTGGTGATGTGTGCATTCCACCCAGGGAGTTATAACTTTCTTCTCATAAGGCACAGTTTGAACACTGTTCCTGTAAAAACATAAGAGTGATGTTCAGAGCACATTGAAGATTATGACAAAAGTGAAATGTCGTCCAATAAAAAACAGAAAGAAGCACTCAAAGAAACTTCTCCCGGACATGTCCATTCATTTCAGAGGATTAAAGCTTACTCTACATTTTCCAGTTTTAAGGTCGGTCTTTAAGGCTTCAGCGAAGGGGTCGTAAGTGGCAAACCGAGGCCTGTGTGAGTGAGGGAAATGTCTTTCATCGAAAATCGGACAGAAGCTTTCTGTGCAACTCTTTTGTGATGTTTGTATTCATCTCATAGAGTTAAATCTTTCTTTGGGTTGAACAGTTTGAAATCACCGTTTGTGTGGAATCTGAGAAAGAACATTTGGAAACATTCTTTAGAATATCCTGAAAAAGAAATAACCTCAAAGAGAAACCAGGAGGAAGCTTTCTGTGAAACTGCTCTATGTCTCGCGAATTCCGCTCTAACAGTTAAGCTTCTCTTTTCATCAAGCTGTATCATAACACTGTTTTTGTTTAGTCTGTGAAGGGATATGCAGGAGCGCTTTGAGACTTACAGTGAGATAGGAAACGAATTCAGAAAGTAACTGGAGAGAAGTTTTTGAGGAGCTGCTTTGTGACATGTGCATTGCACTCACATTAATATACCTTTCTTCTCCTAGAGAATTCCGGAATACCTTTGGAGAAAAAGCTACCAAGAGATATTCGGGAGTCGACTATGTTCAAAAAGGAAATATCTTCAGACAAAAACTGGAAAGAAGATTTCTGTGAAACTGCTTTGTGTTAGATATATTTATTCGTCTCGTATACTTAAAACTTTAATTATATTATGTAGTTTGGAAACTCCGTCATACACTGATCCGCGAAGGGACATTCGGGAGCACATTCAGGCCTATGGAGAAAGGGGAGATATCTTCAGATAAAAACTGGATAGAAGCTTTCTGAGAAACTCCATTTTGTGATGTATGCATTCCCCTCAGGGCGTTATACCTCTTTTCTCACAAGACAGTGTTTGAACATTGTTTCTGTGAAACCGAAAATGTGATATTTCTGAAAGCATTGAGGACTATGGCGAATAGTGAAATATACTGAAATAAAATTGAGGAAGAAGCGTTCCAAGAATCTGTTCTCTGATATGAGCTTTCACTTCAAAGAGTTAATGCTTACTTTATTTTGCCCAGTTTCAAAACTTCATCTTTAAAGAATCTGGATAAGGATATTTAGTGAAGCCTGGAGCCTTGTGGTGAACGAGGAAACGTCTTCGGATGAAACCTGCAGAGAAACGTTCTGAGCAACTGCTTTGTGATGTGTGTATTCGACTCATAGACTTAAACCATTCTTTGGATTGAGCAGCTTGGAATCACTGTTTTTGTGGCATCTGAGGAAGGACATTTGGGAACCATCCTTATAATATGGAGAAAGAAATATCCTCAGGTAAAATCCAGAAGGAAGCTTTCTGTGAAACTCCTCTGTGTCATCTTAATTCCACTCGTTCAGTTAAGAAATATGTTCAGACCGAAACTGGAGAGAATCCTTCTGAGGAACTGATTTGTGACGGGTGCATTCCAGTGACAGTGTTATACCTCTCTTCTCATATAGCGTCGGGGAAACCCTTTTGGAGGAACAGGTACCAAGTGATATTCAGGAGTATGTTGATGCCGATGGTGAAAAGGGAAATAGCCTCAGACAAAAACTGGAAAGAAGCTTTCTAGGAAACTACTCTGTCATATGTGTAATCATCTCACATAGTAAAACTTTCTTTACATTACGCACCTTGGAAACTGTCATGGACAGAGCTACGAAGAGACTTTTGGGAGCACATTCAGGACTATGGTGAAAAAGTAAATATCTTCAGATAAAAACTGGAAGGAAGCTTTCTGTGAATCTGCTTTTTTCTATGTTTATTCATTTCACAGAGATGAAGCTTTCTTTACATTATGCAGCTTGGAAACTCCCTCATGAATGGACCCATGAAAGGATATTTGGGATCCCATTGGAGTCTATGGGGAAATAGGAAATATAGTGAGATAAAAACTGGAAAGAAACTTTCTGAGAAACTGCTACATGGTGTGAGCATTCCCCTCAGGGAGTTATAACTTTCTTCTCATAAGGCACAGTTTGAACACTGTTCCTGTAAAAACCAGAAGAGTGGTATTCGGATCCCATTGAAGACTACGGCAAAAAGTGAAATGTTGTCCAATAAAAAAGAGAAAGAAGCACTCGAAGAAACTGCTCTCTAACATGTCCATTCTTTTCACAGGGTTAAAGCTTCCTCTACGTTTCCCAGCTTGAAAGTCGGTCTTTCAGGGTTCTGCAAAGGGATAGAAAGTGGCAACCGGAGGCCTTGTAAGTGTCGAGCAAGGAAATGTCTTCCATCGAAAATCGGAGAGAAGCTTTCTGTGCAACTCTTTTGTGATGTTTCTATTCATCTCATAGAGTTAAATCATTATTTGGGTTGAGCAGTTTCAAATCACTGTTTCTGTTATATCTGAGAAAGGACATTTGGAAACGCTCTTTAGAATATCTGGAAAAAGAAATAACCTCAGAGAGAAACCAGAAGGAAGCTTTCTGTGAAACTGCTCTGTCTCACGTGAATATGCTCATACAGTTAAGTTTCTCGGTTCATTGAGCTATATCATAACACTGTTTTTCTTCAGACTGTGAAGGGATATTCAGGAGTGATTTGAGGATTACGGTGAGAAAGGAAACGTCTTCAGATAGAAACTGGAGAGAAGTTTTCTGAGAAGCTGCTTTGTGACGTGTGCATTCCACTCACAGAAATATGCCTTTCTTCTCCTAGAGTATTCCGGAATCCCTTTTGAGTAAAAGCTACCAGGAGACATTTGGGAGTATAGGGATGGCTATAGTGAAAAAGGATGTGTCCTCAGACAGAACTGGAAAGAAGCTTTCTGTGAAACTGCTTCGTGTTAGATACATCTATTCATCTTGCATAGTTCAAACCTTTCTTATATTACGCAGTTTGGAAACTCCTTCATGCACGAATCTGCGAAGGGACATTCCGGAGCACATTCAGGCCTATGGTGAAAGAAGATATATCTTCAGATAAAAACTGGATAAAAGCTTTTTGATAAACTACTTGTGATGTATTCATTCCACTCAAAGAGTTATACTTCTTTTCTCACAAGGCAGTGTTTAAACACTGTTCCTGTGTAACCGAAAAAGTGATATTTCGGAGTGCACTGAGGACAATGGCAAATAGTGAAATATACTGAAATAAAATCGAGAAAGAAGCGTTCCAAGAATCTGCTCTCTGATATGTGCATTCACTTCACAGCATTTATGCTTACTCTATGTCGCCCAGTTTCAAAATTCTGTCTTTGAAGAATCTGTGAAGGGATATTTAGTGATGCCCGGAGGCTTGTGGTGAGTAAGGAAACATCTTCCGATGAAGCCTGCAGAGTAATATTCTGAGCAACGGCTTTGTGATGTGTGTATTCATCTCATTGAGTTAAACTGTTCTTTGGATAGAGCAGATTGAAATCACTGTATTTGTAGAATCTGAGGAAGGACATTTGGGAATGATCCTTAGAACATGGAGAAAGAAATATCCTCAGGTAAAATCCAGAAGGAAGCTTTCTGTGAAAATACTCTGTGTCATCTTAATTTCTCTTGCTTAGTTAAGCCTCTCCGTGCATTGAGTAGTTATATAACCCTGTGTATGTTTAGCGTGTGATGGGACATTCGGGGGCACATTGACGTTTACAGTGAAAAAGGAAATATGTTAAGACTGAAACTGCAGAGAAGCTTTCCAAGGAACTGCTTTGTAACGTGTGCATTCCACTCACAGAGATATACTTTTCTTCTCCTAGAGGATTCCGGAACCCCTTTTGGAGAAAAAGCTACCAAGAGACATCGGGAGTATAGGGATGGCTATGGTGAGATAGGAAATATCCTCCAACAAAACTGGAAAGAAGATTTCGGTGAAACTGCTTCATATTACATATATCTATTCATCTCGCATAGTTCAAACCTTTCTTATATTACGCAGTTTGGAAACTCCGTCATGCATGAATCCACGAAGGGACATTTGGGAGCACATTCAGGCCTATGGTGAAAGAGGAGATATCTTCAGATAAAAACTGGATAAAAGCTTTCTGAGAAACTACTTGTGATGTATGCATTCCGCTCAATTATTTATACCTATTTTCTCACAAGGCAGTGTATAAACACTGTTCCTGTGTAACGGAAAAAGTGATATTTCACAGCGCATTGAGGAATATGGAAAATAGTGAAATATACTGAAATAAAATCGAGATAGTAGCGTTCCAAGAAACTACTCTTTGATATGTGCATTCACTTCACGGAATTTATGCTTATTCTATGTTGCACAGTTTCGAAATTCTGTCTTTGAAGAATCTGGGAAGAAATATTTAGTTACAACCGGAGGTTTACGGTGAGCAAGGAAACATCTTCCGATGAAACCTGCAGAGTAACTTTCTGAGCAACTGCTTTGCGATGTGTGTATTCATCTCAGAGAGTTAAACCGTTCTTTTGATTGAGCTGATTGAAATCACTGTTTTGTGGAATCTGAGGAAGGACATTTGGGAACGATCCTTAGAATATGGAGAAAGAAATATTCTCAGGTAAAATCCAGAAGGAAGCTTTCTGTGAAACTACTCTGTGTCGTCTTAATTCCTCTCACTTAGTTAAGCCTCTCCTTATGTTGAGTAGTTTTATAACCCTGTATATGTTCAGCGTGTGATGGGATATTCGGGAGCACTTTTAGGCTTATGGTGAAAAAGGAAATATCTTCAGACAGAAACTGGAGTGAAACTTTCCGAGGAACTGCTTTGTGATGTGCGCATTCCACTCACAGTGTTATACCTCTCTTCTCATACAGCGTTGGGGAAACCCTTTTGGAGAAACAGGTACCAAGTGATATTCGGGAGCATGTTGATGCCAATGATGAAAAGGGAAATAGCCTCAGACAA
The DNA here is from genome assembly GCF_002776525.5 of Piliocolobus tephrosceles. NCBI lineage: Eukaryota > Metazoa > Chordata > Mammalia > Primates > Cercopithecidae > Piliocolobus > Piliocolobus tephrosceles. The sequence goes on along the minus strand of NC_045435.1, from coordinate 126,505,201 downwards.
AACCTGGAAAGAAGCTTTCTAAGAAACTACTCTGTGATATGTGTAATCATCTCACAGAGATAAAGGTTTCCTTACATTACACAGCTTGAAAATTGTCATGGACGGATCCACCAAGGGACTTTCGGTAGTGTACTCAGGACTGTGGTGAAAAAGGCATTATCTTCACATAAAAACTGGAAAGAAGCTTTCTGTGAATCTGCTTTTTTCTATGTATATTCTTTTCACATAGATGAAGCTTTCTTTACATTATGCAGCTTGGAAACTCCCTCATGGATGGAACCACGAAGGGATATTAGGGATCGCATCAGGCCTATGGTAAAATAGGAAATATAGTCAGATAAAACTGCAGAGAAGTTTTCTGAGAAACTGCTCGGTGATGTGTGCATTCCACACAGGGACTTGTAATGTTCTTCTCATAGTCACAGTTTTAACACAGTTCCTGTAAAACCAAAAGAGTGATATTGGGAGCACATTGAAGACAATGGCAAAAAGTGAAATGTCGTCCAATAAGAAACAGAAAGAAGCACTCAAAGAAACTGCTCTCTGACATGCCTGTTCTCTTCTCAGGGTTAAAGTTTAATCTACATTTCCCAGTTTGAAAGTCGGCCTCTAGGGGTTCTGCAAAGCGATAGTAAGTGGCAATCGGGGGTCTTTGTCGAGAATGGAAATATCTCCCATCGAATATTGGAGAGAAGCTTTCTGCACAACTCTTTTGTGATGTTTGTATTCGTCTCAAAGAGTTAAATCATTCTTTGGATTGAGCAGTTTGAAATCACTGTTTCTGTGGACTCTGAGAAAGGACATTTGGAGACACTCTTTAGAATACACTGAAAAAGAAATAACCTCAGAGAGAAACCAGACGGAAGCTTTCTGTGAACCTGCTCTGTGTCACGTGAATATGCTCACACAGTTAAGTTTCTCTTTTCATTGAGAAGTATCATAAAACTGTTTTTGTTTAGATTGCGAGTCGATATCCATGAGCGATTTGAGGGTTACGGTGAGAAAGGAAACGTCTTCAGATAGAAACTGCAGAGAAGTTTTCTGAGGAGCTGCTTTGTGACGTGTGCATTCCACTCACAGAAATATACCTTTCTTCTGGTGTTTTATACATGAAGTCCTTGCCCATGCCTATGTCCTGAATGGTATGACCTAGGTTTTCTTCTAGGGTTTTTATGGCATTAGGTCTAACATTTAAGTCTCTAAACCATCTTGAATTAATATTTGTATTAGGTGTAAGGAAAGGATCTATTTTCTGTTTTATACTTATGGCTAGCCAATTTACTCAGCACCATTAATTTAATAGGGAATCCTTTCCCTATTTCTTGTTTCTCTCAGGTTTGTCAAATATCAGATGGATGTAGATATGGGGTATTATTTCTGAGGACTCTGTTCTGTTCCATTGGTCATATCTCTGTTTTGATAACAGTACCATGCTGTTTTGGTTACTGTAGCCTTGTAGTATAGTTTGAAGTCAGGTAGCGTGATGCCTCCAGCTTTGTTCTAAATCATGCTACTGTAAAGACACATGCACACGTACGTTTATTGCAGCACTATACACAATAGCAAAGACTTGGAATCAACCAAAATGTCTATCTGTGACAGACTGGATTAGGAAAATGTTTCAAATATACACCATGGAATACTATGCAGTCATAAAAAGGATGAGTTTGCATCATTTGTATGGACATGGATGCAGCTGAAAACCATCATTCTTAGCAAACTATCAGAAGAACAGAAAACCAAACACCGCATATTCTCACTCATAGGTGGGAACTGAACAATGAGATGACTTGGACTCGGGAAGGGGAACATCACACATCGGGGCCTATCATGGGGAGGGGGGTGTGAGGAGGGATTGCATTGGGAGTTATACCTGCTATAAATGACAAATTGATGGGTGCTGACGAGTTGATGGATGCAGCACAACAATGTGGCACAGGTATACATATGTAACAAACCTGCACATTGTCCACATGTACCCTAGAACTTAATGTATAGTAATAAAAAAAGGGAAATATACTTTTCTTCTTCTAAAGGATTCCAGAATCCCTTTGGAGAAAAAGCTGCCAAGAGATATTCGGGGGTATACCGATGACTATGGTGAAAAAGGAAATATCCTCAGAAAAATACTGGAAAGATTTATTTGAAACTGCTTTGTGTTAGATCTATTTCTTCATGTCACATAGGAAAAACTATAATTATATTATGCAGTTTGGAAACTCCGTCATGCACAGATCCACGAAGGGATATTCGAGAGCACATTCCAGCCTATGGTGAAAGAGGAGATATCTTCAGGTAAAAACTGCATAGAAGCTTTCTGAGAAACTACTTTGTGATGTATGCATTCAATTCAGGGAGTTCTACCTCTTTTCTCACAAGGCAGTGTTTGAACTCTGTTCCCGTGAAACTGAAAAAGTGACGTTTCGGAATGCATTGAGGACTATGGCGAATAGTGAATAGTGAAATGTACTGAAATAAAATCGAGGAAGAAGTGTTCCAAGAATCTGCTCTCTGATATATGAATTTGCTTCACAGAGTTAATGCTTACTCTATGTTGCCCAGTATTGAAACTCTGTTTTTGAAAAATCTGTGAAGGGATATTAAGTGACAGCCAGAGGCTCACGGTGAGTGAGGAAACATCTTCTGATGAAACCTGCAGAGAAACGTTGTGAGCAACTGCTTTGTGATGTGTGTATTCGTCTCCTAGAGTTAAACCATTCTTTGGATTTAGTAGCTTGAAATCACTGTTTTTGTGGAATCTGAGGAAGGATATTTGGGAACGATCTTCAGAATATGGAGAAAGAAATATCCTGAGGTAAAATTGAGAAGCAAGCTTTCTGTGAAATTACTCTGTGTCGTCTTAGTTCCTGACACTCAGATAAGCCTCTCTTTTCATTCAGCAGGTTTCTAGCCCTGTACATGTTTAGTGTGTGATGGGATATTCGGGAGCACTTTGAGGCTTACAGTGAAAAAGGAAATATGATCAGACCGAAACTGGAGAGAAGCTTTCCGAGGAACTGCTTTGTGACGTGTGCATTCCAGTCACAGTGTTATACCTCTCTTCTCATACACTGTCAGGGTAACCCCGTTGGAGAAACAGGTACCAAGGAATATTCGTGAGCATGTTGATGCCTTTGGTGAAAAGGGAAGTAGCCTCAGACAAAAACAGGAAAGATTCTTTCTAGAAAACTATTCTGTGATATATGTAACAATCTCACATAGTTAAAGCTTTCTTTGCATTACACAGCGTGGAAACTGTTATGGATGGATCCACAAAGACACCTTTGGGATCACATTCAGGGCTAGGGTGAAAGAGGAAATATCTTCAGATAAATACTGGAAAAAGCTTTCTCTGAATCTGCTTTTTGCTGTGTTTATTCATCTCACATGGATGAAGCTTTTTTACAATACGCAGCTTGGAAACTCCCTTGTGGATGGATCCACGAAGGGATATTTGGGATCACATTCGGGCCTATGGTAAAATAGGAAACAGAGTCAGATAAAAACTGGAGAGAAGCTTTCTGAGAAACTGCTTGGTGATGTGTACATTCCACTCAGGGTGTTATAACTTTCTTCTCATAAGGCACAGTTTGAACACGGTTCCTGTAAAACCATCAGAGTGATTTTTGCAGCACATTGAAGATTATCGCAAAAAGTGAAATGTCATCCAATAAAAAACCTAAAGAAGCACTCCAAGAAACTGCTTTCTGACATGTCCATTCTTTTCACAGGCTAAAGCTTACTCTACATTTGCCAGTTTCAAAGTCGGTCTTTTGAAGGTTCTGTGAAGGGATAGTAAGTGGCGACCAGAGGCCTGTGTGAGGCAAGGAAACGTCTTCCATCGAAAATCGGAGAGAAGCTTTCCCCACAACTCTTTTGTGATGTTTGTATTCATCCCATAGTGTTACATCATTCTTTGGATTGAGCAGTTTGAAATCACTGTTTCTGTGGAATCTGATAAAAGACATTTGGAAATGCTGTTTATAATATTCTGAAAAAGAAATAACATCAGAGAGAACCCAGAAAGAAGTTTTCTGTGAAACTGCTCTGTGTCATGTGAATTCCACTCACACAGTTAAGCTTCCTTTTTCATTGAGCTGTATCATAACACTGTTTTTGCTTAGTCTACAAAGGAATACTCTAGAGGTCTTTGAGGCTCATGGTGAGAAAGGAAACGTCTTCAGATGGAAACTGGAGAGAAGCTTTCTGAGGAGTTGCTTTGTGACGTGTGAATTCCAGTCACAGAAATATATCTTTCTTCTCTGAGAGGATTCTGGAATCCCTTTTGGAGAAAAATCTACCACGAGATATACGAGAGTATAGTGACCACTATGGTGAAAAAGGAAATATCCTCAGAGAAAACCTGGAAAGGAGATTTCAGTAAAACTGCTTTGTGTTATATATATTTATTCATCTTGCATAGTTAAAACTTTAATGTGATCCCGAATGTGATCCCAAATATTTCTACGTGGATCCATCCAGGGGGGAGTTTCCGAGCTGTATAATGTAAAGACAGCATCATCTATGTTAGATGAATAAACATGGCAAAAAGCAGATTCACAGAAAGGTTCTTACCAGTTTTTATCTGAAGATATTTCCTTTTTCACTCAAGTCTTGAATGTGCTCACAATGGTCCCTTGGTTTATATGTCCATGACAGTTTCCAGGCTCCATAATATAAAGAAGGCTTTATCTATGTGAGATGACTACACATACCACTGAGTAGTTTCCTACAAAGCTTCCTTCCAGTTTTTGTCTGAGGCTACTTCCCTTTTCACCATTGGCATCAACATGCTCTGGAATATCACCTGGTATCTGTTTCTCGAAAAGGGCTTCCCGGACACTGTATGAGAAGACAGGTATAACACTGTGACTGGAATGCACACGTCACAAAGCAGTTCCTCGGAAAGCTTCTCTCCAGTTTCGGTATGAACATATATCTTTTTTCACTGTAAGCCTTAAAGTGTTCCCAAATATCCCACCACACGCTAAACAAACACAGGGCTAGAAAACTGCTGAATGAAAAGAGAGGCTCATTTGAGTGAGAGGAATTAAGACGACACAGAGCAGTTTCACAGAAAGCTTCCTTCAGGGTTTTACCTGAGGATATTTCTTTCTCCATATTCTAAGGATCGTTCCAAATGTCCTTCCTCAGATTCCACAAAAAGAGTGACTTCAAGGAGCTCAATCGAAAGAATGGTTTACCTCTATTAGACGAATACACACATCGCAAAGCAGTTGCTCAGAATGTTTCTCTGCAGGTTTCATCGGAAAACGTTTCCTCGCTCACCACAAGCTTCCGGGCGTTACTAAATATCCCTTCACAGATTCTTCAAAGACAGAGTTTCAAAACTGGGCAACATAGAGTAAGCATTAATTCTGTGAAGTAAATGCACCTATCAGAGAGCAGATTCTTGGAATGCTTCTTCCTCGATTTTATTTCAGTATATTTCTCTATTCGCCATTGTCCTCAATGCCTTCCAAAATATCACGTTTTCGGTTTCACAGGAACAGTGTTCAAACACTGCCTTGTGAGAAAAGAGGCATAACTCCCTGAGTGGAATGCATACATCACAAAGTAGTTTCTCAGAAAGCATCTATCCAGTTTTTACCTGAAGATATCTCCTCTTTCACTGTAGGCCTGAATGTGCTCACAAATGTCTCTTCGTGGAAATGTGCACAACGGAGTTTCAAAACTGCATCATATAATTAAAGTTTTAACTATGTGAGACGAAAAAATATATCTAACACAAAGCAGTTTCACAGAAGTCTTCTTTCCAGTATTTTTTCTGAGGATATTTCCTTTTTCAACTTAGTCGACCCCCGAATATCTCTTGGTTGCTTTTTCTCCAAAAGGGATTCCGGAATCCTCTAGGAGAAGAAATGTATATTTCTGTGAATAGAATGCACACGTCACAAAGTGGCTCCTCAGAAAGCTTCTCTCCAGTTTTTATCTGAAGACATTTCCTTTCTCATCCGTAAGCTTCAAAGCCCTCCAGAATATCCCTTCACAGACTAAACAAAAACAATGTTATATTACAGCTCAATGAAAAGAGAAGCTTATTGCGGCACTATTCACAATAGCAAAGACTTGGAATCAACCCAAATGTCCATCAGTGACAGACTGGATTAAGAAAATGTGGCACATATACACCATGGAATACTATGCAGCCATAAAAAAGGATGAGTTTGCGTCCTTTGTAGAGACATGGATGCAGCTGGAAACCATCATTCTTAGCAAATTATCACAAGAAGAGAAAACCAAACACTGCATGTTCTCACTCATAGGTGGGAACTGAACAATGAGCTCACCTGGACTCGGGAAGGGGAACATCACACACTGGGGCTATCATGGGGAGGGGGGAGGGGGGAGGGGGGAGGGATTGCATTGGGGAGTTATACCTGATATAAATGATGAATTGATGGGTGCTGACGAGTTGATGGGTGCAGCACACCAACATGGCACATGTATACATATGTAACAAACCTGCACGTTATGCACATGTACCCTAGAACTTAAAGTATAATAATAAAAAAAAAAAAAAGAAGCTTAACTGTGTGAGTGGAATTCAAGTGACACAGACCAGTTTCACAGAAAGATTCCTTCTGGTATCTATCTGATGTTATTTCTATTTCAGGACGTTCTAAAAAGTGTTTCCAAATGTTCTTTCTCAGATTCCACAGAAACAGTGATTTCAAACTGCTCAATCCAAAGAATGATGTAACTCTATGAGATGAATAAAAACATCACAAAAGAGTTGCGCAGAAAGCCTCTCTCCGATTTTCGATGGAAGACATTTCTTTGCCTTATAAAAGGCCTCCAGACGCCACTTACAATCCCTTCACAGAACCCTCAAAGACCGAATTTCAAACTGGAAAATGTAGAGTAAACTTTCACCCTTTGAAAAGTATGGACATGTCACAGAGCAGTTTCTTGGGGTGCTTCTTTCTTTTTTTAATGGAAGACATTTCAATTAAGCCATACTCTTCAATATGCTCCGAACATCTCTCCTTTGGTTTTACAGGAACAGTGTTCAAACTGTGCCATATGAGGAGAAAGTTATAACTCCCTGAGTGGAATGCCCACATCACCAAGCAGTTTCTCACAAAGCATCTCTCCAGTTTTTATCTGACTGTATTTCCTATTTCACCAGAGGCCCGAATGTGACCCCAAATATTCCTTCGCGGATCCAGCCATGAGGGACTTTCCAAGCTGCATAATGTAAAGAAAGCTTCATCTATGTGAAATGAATAAACATAGCAAAAAGCAGATTCACAGAAGGCTTCTTTCCAGTTTTCATCTGAAGATATTTCATTTTTCACCATAGTCCAGAATGTGCTTCCAAAGGTCCCTTCATGGAAATGTGCGCAATGTAAAGAAAGCTTTATCTACATGAGATAATTATACATATCACAGAGCAGTTTCCTAGAAAGCTTCTTTCCAGTTTTTGTCTGAGGCTATTTCCCATTTCACCATCGGCATCAACATGCTCCCGAATATCTCCTGGTACCTGTGCCTCCAAAAGGGTTTCCCTGAAGGTGTATGAAAAGGAAGATATAACACTGTGACTGGAATGCACACGTCACAAAGCAGTTCCTCGGAAAGCTTCTCTCCAGTTTTGGTCTAAACATATTTCCTTTTTCACCATTAGCCTCAAAGTGCTTCCGAATATCCCATCACACAGGGGTAGAAAACTGCTCAATGAAACGAGAGGCTTATCTTAGTGATAGGAATTAAGACCACACAGAGCAGTTTCACAGAAAGCTTTCTTCTGGATTTTACCTGAGGATACTTCTTTCTCAATATTCTAAGGATGTCCTTCCTCAGATTCTACAAAAACAGTGATTTCAAGCTATTCAATCCAAAGAATGGTTTAACTGTAGGAGACAAATACACACATTGCAAAGCAGTTTCTCAGAACGGTTCTCTGCAGGTTTCATCAGAAAATGATTCCTTGCACAACACAAGCCTCCAGGCGTCACTAAATATCCCTTCACAGATTATTCAAAACAGAGTTTTGAGACTGGGCAACATAGAGCAAGCATTAACTCTGTGAAGTGAATGCAGCTATCAGAGAGCAGATTCTTGGAACGCCTCTTTCTCGATTTTATTTCAGTATATTTCACTATTCGCCATAGTCCTCAATGCATTCTGAAGTATCACTTCTGTTTGACAGGAACAGTGTACAAACACTGCCTTGTGAGCAAAGAGGTGTAACTCCCTGAGTGGAATGCATACATCACAAAGTAGTTTCTCAGAATACTTCTATCCAGTTTTTACCTGAGGATATCTCCTCTTTCACCGTCGGCCTGAATGTGCTCCTGAACGTCCCTTCGTGGATCTGTGCATGACGGAGATACCAAACTGCATAATATAATTAAAGTATTAACTATGCAAGACGAATAAATATATCTAACACAAAGGGGTTTCACAGAAATCTTCTTTCCAGTTTTGTCTGAGGATATTTCCTTTTTCATCATAGCCTTACCTATACTCCCAAATGTCTGTTTTTAGCTTTTTCTCCAAAAGACTTTCCGGAATCCTCTAGGAGAGGAAAGGTATATTTCTCTGAGTGGAATGCACACATCACAAAGCAGCTCCTCAGAAAGCTTCTTTCCAGTTTCTATCTGAAGACGTATCCTTTCACACCATAAGCCTCAAAGCCCTCCAGAATATCCTTTCACAGACGAAACAAAAACAGTGTTATGATACAGCTGAATGAAAAGAGAAGTTTAACTGTGTGAGTGGAATTCTCGTGACACAGAGCAGTTTCACAGAAAGCTTCCTTCTGGTTTCTCTCTGAGGTTATTTATATTTCAGGATATTCTAAGAACGTTTCCAAGTGTACTTTCCCAGATTCCACAGAAACAGTGAATTCAAACTGCTCAATGCAAGGAACGATTTAACTCTATGAGATCAATAGAAACATCACAAAAGATGTGTGCAGAAAGCTTCTTTCCGATTTTCGATGGAAGACATTTCCTTGCAGGCCTCCTGTCGCCACTAACTATCCCTTTGCAGAACCCTCAAAGACGGACTTTCAAACTGGAAAATGTAGAGTAAACTTTAACCCTGTAAAAAGAATGCATATGTCAGAGTATGGCTTCTTCGAGTGCTTGTTTCTGTTTTTTATTGGACGACATTTCACTTTTTGCCGTAGTCTTCAATGTGCTCCGAATATCAGTGTTTTGGTTTTACAGGAACAGTATTCAAACTGTGCCTTATGAGAATTAAGTTATAACTCCCTGAGTGGAATGCACACATCACCAAGCAGGTTCTCATAAAGCTTCTCTCTAATTTTTATCTGACTATATTTCTTCTTTCACCATAGTCTCGAAAGTGATCCCAAATATCCCTTCGCTGATCTATCCATGAGGGAGTTTTTAAGCTGTGTAATGTAAAGAAAGCTTCATGTATATGAGATGAATAAACATAGCAAAAAGCACGTTCACAGAAAGCTACTTTCCACGTTTTATCTGAAGATTTTTCCTTTCTCACAATAGTCTAGAATGTGCTCCCAAAGGTCCCTTTGTGGATCTGTCCGTGACAGTTTCCAAGCTGCGTAATGTAAAGAAACATTTATCTTTGTGAGATGATTGCACATGTCACAGAGTATTTTTCTAGAGACCTTCTTTCCAGTTTTTGTCTGAGAATCTTTCCCTTTTCATCATCGGCATCAACATACTCCCGTATATCACTTGGTTCCTCTTTCTCCAAAAGGGTATCACCGACGCTGTATGAGAAGAAAGCTATAACACTGTGACTGGAATGCACACGTCACAAAGCAGTTCCTCGGAAAGCTTCTCTCCAGTTTCGGTCTGAACATACTTCCTTTTTCACCGTTAGCCTCAAAGTGCTATTGAATATCCCATCACACGCTAAACCTACAGAGGGCTAGAAAACTACTCAATGAAAAGAGAGGCTTACCTGAATGAGAGGAATTAAGATGACACAGAGCAGTTTCACAGAACGCTTCCTTCTGGGTTTTACCTCAGGATATTTCATTCTCCATATTCTAAGTATCGTTTCCAAATGTCCTTCCTCAGATTCCACAAAAACAGTGTTTTCAAGCTGCTTAATCCAAAGAATGGTTTAACTCTATGAGACGAATGCACACATCACAAAGCAGTTACTCAGAACGTTTCTCTGCTGCTTTCATAGAAAGACGTTTCCTCGCTCACCACAAGCCTTCGGGCGTCACTAAATATGTCTTCCCAGATTCTTCAAAGGTAGAGTTTCGAAATGGGGCAATAGAGAGTAAGCATTAACTCTGTGAAATGAATGCACATATCAGAGAGCAGATTCTTGTAATGCTTCTTCCTCGATTTTTTTTCAGTATATTTTACTATTCACTATAGTCCTCAATGCATGTGGAAATATCACTTTTTTGGTTTCACAGGAGCAGTGTTCAAACACTGCCTTGTGAGAAAAGTGGTATAACTCCCTTAGTGGAATACATATATAACAAAGTTGTTTCTCAAAAAGCTTCTATCCAGTTTTTATCTGAAGACATCTCCTCTTTCACCATAGGCCTGAATGTGCTCCCGAATGTCTCTTCGATGATCTGTGCATGACAGAGTTTCCAAACTGCATAATATAATTAAAGATTTAACTATGTGAGAAAAATAAATATATCTAACACAAAGCAGTTTCACAGAAATCTTTCCAGTTTTTGTCTGAGGATATTTAATTTTTCACCTTAGTCGACTCCAGAATATCTCTTGGTAGCTTTTTCTCCGAAAGGGATTCCGGAATACTCTAGGAGAAGAAAGGTATATTTCTGCACACGTTACAAAGCAGCTCCTCAGAAAGCTTCTGTCCAGTTTCAATCTGAAGACGTTTCCTATCTCACCGTAAGCCTCAAAGCCCTCCAGAATATCCCTTCGCAGTCTAAAAAAAAAAAAAAAAAAAAAAAAAAAAAAAAACCAGTGTTATGATACAGCTCAATGAAAAGAGAAGTTTAACTGTGTGAGCGGAATTCACGTGACACAGGGCAGTTTCACAGAAAGCTTCCTTCTGGTTGCTCTTTGAGGTTATTTCTTTTTCCAGATATTTTAAAAAGCATTTCCAAATGTCCTTTCTGAGATTATACAGAAACAGTGATTTCAAACTGCTCAATCCAAAGAATGTTTTAACGCTATGAGGTGAATACAAACATCACAAAAGAGTTGCGCTGGAAGCTTCTATCAGATTTTGGATGGAAGACATTTCCTAGCCTCACACAGGCCTCCAGGCATCACTTAAAATCCCTTCGCAGCAACCTCAAAGAATGCCTTTCAGTCTGGTAAATGTAGAGTAGGCTTTAACCCTTTGAAAAGAGTGGACATATCAGAGAGCAGTTTCGTCGAGTGCTTCTTTCCTTTTTTTATTGGACGAGATTTCATTTTTTGCCATAGTCTTCAATGCGCTCCGAATATCACTCTTTTGGTTTTACAGGAACAGTTTTCAAACTGTGCATTATGAAAAGAAACTTCATGGATCCGTCCATGAAAGTTTCCAAGCTGCATAATGTAAAGAAAGCTTTATCTATGTGAGATGATTACATATATCACAGAGTAGTTTCCTTGAAAGCTTCTTTCCAGTTTTTGTCTGTGGCTATTTCCCTTTTCATCATCAGCATCAGCATGCTCCCCAGTACCACTTGGTAGCTGTTTCTCCAAAAGGGTTTCACCGATGCTCTATGAGAAGTGAGGTATAACACTGTCACTGGAATGCACACGTCACAAAGTAGTTCCTTGGAAAGCTTCTCTCCAGTTTCTGTCTGAACATACTTCCTTTTTCACCGTTAGCTTCAAAGTGATCCCGAATATCCCATCAGACGCTAATCATACACAGGGCTAGAAAATTGCTCAATGAAGAGAGAGGCTTATCTGAGTGAGAGGAATTAAGATGACACAGAGCAGTTTCACAGAAAGCTTCCTTCTGGATTTTACCTGAGGATATTTCTTTCTCCATGTTCTAAGGATTGTTCCCAAGTGTCCTTCCTCAGATTCTACAAAAACAGCGATTTCATGCTGCTCAATCCAAAGAATGATTTAACTCTATGAGACCAATGCACACATCACAAAGCAGTTGCTCAGAACGTTTCTCTGCAGGTTTCATTGGAAGGCGTTTCCTCGTTCACCACAATCCTCCAGGCGTCACTAAATATCCCTTCACAGATTCTTCAAAGACTGAGTATCAAAACTGGGCAACATAGACTAAGCATTAACTCTGTGAACTGAATGCCCATATCAGAGAGCAGATCCTTGGAACGCTTCTTCCTCGATTTTATTTCAGTATATTTCACTATTCACCATAGTCCTCAATGCGTTTTGAAAAATCACCTTTTCGGTTTCACAGGAACTGCGTGCAAACACTGCCTTGTGAGAAAAGAGGTATAACTCCTTTAGTGGAATGCATACATCACAAAGTAGTTTCTCAGAAAGCTTCCATCCAGTTTTTATCTGAAGATACCACCTCTTTAACCGTATGCCTGAATGTTCCCCTGAATGTCCCTTCATGGATCTGTGCATGATGGAGTTTCCAAACTGTGTAATATAATTAACGTTTTAACTATGCGAGATTAATAAATATATCTAACACAAAGCAGTTTCACAGAAATCTCCTTTCCAGGTTTGTCTGAAGATATTTCCTTTTTCACCAGAGAAGTCACTATACTCCAGAATGTCTCTTGGTAGCTTTTTCTCCAAAAGGGATTCCGGAATTCTCTAGGAGATGAAAGGATATTTCTGTGAGTGGAATGCACACGTCACAAAGCAGCTCCTCAGAAAGCTTCACTCCAGTTTCTATCTGAAGACGTTTCCTTTCTCACCGTAAGCCTCAAAGACCTCCAGTGTATCCCTTCGCAGGCTGAGCAAAAACAGTGTTATGATACAGCTCAATGAAAAGAGCGTTTCCAAATGTCCTTTCTCAGATTCCACAGAAACAGTGATTTAAAACTGCACCATCCAAAGAATGATTTATCGCTATGAGATGAATACAAACGTCACAAATGAGTTGCGTAGAAAGCTTCTCTACGATTTTCAATGGAGGACATTTCCTTGCTTGACACAGGATTCTGGTTGCCACTTAGGATCCTTTCGCAGGAACCTCAAAGACTGACTTTCAAACTGGGGAATGTAGAGGAAGCTTTAACCCTGTGTAAAGAATGGACATGTCAGAGAGCAGCTTCTGGGAGTGCTTCTTTCTGTTTTTTATTGGGTGACATTTCACTTTTTGCCGTAGTCTTCAATATGTTCCAAATATCACTTTTTTTTTGTTTTACAGGAACAGTGTTCAAAGTGTGCCTTATGAGAAGAAAGTTATAGCTGCCTGAGTGAAATGCACACATCACCAAGCAGTTTCTCAGAAAGCTTCTCTCCATTTTTTACCTTACTATATTTCCTATTTCACCATAGGCTCGAACGTGATCCAAAATATCCCTTCACGGATCCAACCACGAGGGAGGTTCCCTGCTGTGTAATGTATAGAAAGCTTCAGCCATGTGAGGTGATTAATCATAACAAAATGCAGATTTACAGAAACCTTCTTTCCGGTTTTTTTCTGAAGATATTTCCATTTTCACCATAGTCCTGAATGTGCTCTAGATTGTCCCTTCGTGGATCCATCCATGACAGTTAACCAAGCTGTGTAATGTAAAGAAAGCTTTATCTATGTGAGATGAAAACTCATATCACAAAGTAGTTTCCTAGAAAGCTTCTTTCCAATTTTTGTCTAGGCTATTTCCCTTTTCACCATCGACATCAACATGCTCTCGAATATTGCTTGGAACCAGGGTTTCAACGACGCTGTATGAGAAGGGAGGTATAACACTGTGAGTGGAATGCACATGTCACAAAGCAGTTCCTCGGAAAGCTTCTGTCCAGTTTCGTTCTGAACATATTTCTTATTTCACCATAAGTTTCAAAGTGCTGCCGCATATGCCATCAAACGCTAAACATATACAGGGTTAGAAAACTCAACAATGGAAAGAGAGGCTGAACTGAATGAGAGGAATTAAGATGACACAAAGCAGTTTCACAGAAAGCTTCCTTCTGGATTTTACCTGAGGATATTTCTTTCTCCATATTCTAAGTATTCTTCACAAATGTCCTTTCGCAGATTCCACAAAAACAGTGATTTCAAGCTGCTCAATCCAAAGAATGGTTTAACTCCTTGAGACGAATACACACTTTGAAAGCAGTTGCTCAGAAAGATTCTCTGTAGTTTTCTTTGGATCACGTTTCCTAGCATACCACAAGCCACCGAGTGTCTCTAAATATCCCTTCCCAGATCTTTCAAAGACAGACTTTCAAAACTGGGCAACATAGAGTAAGCATTAACCCTGTGAAGTGAAGGCACATATCAGAGAGCAGATTCTTGGAACGTTTCTTCCTCGATTTTATTTCAGTATATTTCACTATTCGCCATATTCCTCAAAGCGTTCTGAAATACCACTTTTTCGGTTTCACAAGAACAGTGTTCCAACACTGCCTTGTGAGAAAATAGGTATAACACCCTGAGTGGAATGCATACATCACAAAGTAGTTTCTCAGAAAGCTTCTGTCCAGGTTTTATCTGAAGATATCTCCTCTTTCATCGTAGGCCTGAATGTGCTCCTGAATGTCCCTTTGCGGATCTGTCCATGACGGAGTTTCCAAAGTGAGTAATATAATTAAAATTCTAAATATGTGAGATGAATAAATATATCTAACACAAAGCAGTTTCACAGAAATCTTCTTTCCAGTGTCCGTCTGAGGTTATTTCCTTTTTCACCATAATCGTTGCTATATTCCCGAATATCTCTTGGCGGCTTTTTCTCCAAAAGGGATTCCGGAATTCTCTAGGAGAAGAAAGGTATATTTCTGTGAGTGGAATGCGCACGTCACAAAGCAGCTCCTCAGAAAGCTTCTCTCCAGTTTCTATCTGAAGACATTTCCTTTCTCACCGTAAGCCTCGAAGTCCTCCGGAGTATCCCTTCGCAGACTAAACAAAAACAGTGTTATGCTACAGCTCAATGAAAAGAGAAGCTTAACTGTATGAGGGGAATTCACGTGACACAGAGCAGTTTCACAGAAAGCTTCCTTCTGGTTTCTCTCTGAGGTTATTTCTTTTTCAGGATATTCTAAAGAGCATTTCCAAATGTACTTTCTCAGATTCCACAGAAACAGTGATTACAAACTGCTCAATTCGAAGAATGATTTAACACTATGAGATGAATACAAACGTCACAAAACAGTTGCGTAGAAAGCTTCTTTCTGATTTTCGATGGAAGACATTTCCTGCCTCATGCAGGCCTCTGGTAGCCACCTACTATCCGTTCACAGAACCCTCAAAGACCGACTATCAAACTGGGAAACGAAGAGTAAGGTTTAACCCTGTGAAAAAAATGCAGATGTCAGAGAGCAGTTTCTTCGAGTACTTATTTCTGTTTTTGGTTGGACGACATTTCACTTTTTGCCCTAGTCTTCAGTGTGCTCTGAATATCACTCTTTTGATTTTACAGGAACAGTGTTCAAACTAGGCCTTATGAGAAGAAAGTTATAAGTCCCTGAGTGGAATGCACACATCAAAAGCAGTTTCTCAGATAGCTTCTCTCAAGTTTTTATCTGATTTTATTTCCTATTTCACCACAGGTCCAAATATGATCCCAAATATCCCTTCACGGATCAATCCATGAGGGAGTTTCCAAGCTGTGTAATGTAAAGAAAGCTTCATCTATGTGAGATGAATAAACATAGCAAAAAGCAGATTCACAGAAAGCTTCTTTTCAGTTTTTATGTGAAGATACTTTCTTTCTCACCATAGTCCAGAATGTGCTCCTGAAGATCCCTTCGTCGATCTGTCCATGACAGTTTCCAAGCTGCGTAATGTAAAGAAAGCTTTATTTATTTGAGATGATTACAGATATCAGAGTAGTTTCCTAGAAACTTTCTTTCCAGTTTTTCTCTGAGGCTATTTCCGTTTTCACCATCGGAATCAACATGCTCCCAAATATCACTTGGTACCTGTTTCTCCAAAAGTGTTTCCCCAACGCCGTATGAGAAGAGAGGTATAACACGGTCGCTGGAATGCACAAGTCACAAAGCAGTTCCTCAGAAACCTTCTATCCAGTTGCGGTCTGAACATGTTTCCTTTTTCACCGTTAGCCTCAAAGTGCTCCTGAATATCCCATCACACGCTAAACATACACAGAGCTGGAAAACTGCTCAATGAAAAGAGAGACTTATCTGAGTGAGACGAATTAAGATGATACAGAACAGTTTCACAGAAAGCTTCCTTCTGGAATTCACCTGCGGATATTTCTTTCTCCATATTCTAAGGATTGTTCCCAAATGTCCATCCTCAGATTCCACAAAAACAGTTATTTCTAGCTGCTCAATCCAAAGAATGATTTAACTCTAGGAGACGAATGCACACATCGCAAACCAGTTGCTCAGAACGTTTCTCTGCAGGTTGCATCGGAAGACGTTTCCTCGCACACCATAAGCTTCCAGACATCATAAATATCCCTTCACAGATTCTTCAAAACAGAGTTTGGAAATTGGGCAACATAGAATAAGCATCAACTCTGTGAAGTGAATGCACATATCAGAGAGCAGATTCTTGGAACGCTTCTTCCTCGATTTTATTTCAGTATATTTCACTATTCGCCATAGACCTCAATGCGTGTTGAAATATCACTTTTTCGGTTTCACAGGAACAGTGTTCAAACACTGCATTTTGAGAAGCAATGTATAACTCCCTGTGTGAAATGCATCCATCACAAAGTAGTTTCTCAGAAAGCTTCTATCCAGATTTTATCTGAAGATATCTCCCCTTTCACCGTAGGCCTGAATGTGCTACCATATGACCCTTTGCAGAACTGTGGGTGATGGATTTCCAAACTGCGTAATATAATTAAAGTTTTGACTAAGCGAGATGAAAAAGTATGTCTAACATAAAGCAGTGTCAGAGAAATCTTCTGTCCAGTTTTTGTCTGAGGATATATCCTTTTTCACCAGAGTCGTTGCTATACTCCCGAATATCTCTTGGAAGTTTTTCTCCAAAAGGGATTCTGGAATTTTCCAGGAGAAGAAAGGTATATTTCTGTGAGTGGAATGCACACATCACAAAGCAGCTCCTCAGAAGGCTTCCCTCCAGTTTCTATCTGAAGACATTTCCCTTAACACAGTAAGCCTCAAAGCCCTCCAGAGTATCCTTTCACAGACTAAACAAAAACAGTGTTATGAAACAGCTCAATGAAAAGCGAAGCTTAACTGTGTGAGCAGAATTCACGTGACACAGAGCAGATTCACAGAAAGCTTCTTTCTGGTTTCTCTCTGAGGTTATTTCTTTTTTCAGGATATTCCAAAGGGCGTTTCCAAATGTCCTTTCTCTGATTCCACAGCAACAGTGATTTCAAACTGCTCAATCCAAAGAATGATTTAACGCTATGAGATGAATACAAACATCACAGAAAAGTTGTGCCGAAAGCTACTCCCCAATTTTCGATGGAAGACATTTCCTAGCCTCACACAGGCCTCTGGTCGCCACTTACTATCCCTTCGCAGAACCCTCAAAGACCGACTTTAAAAATGAGAAATGTACAGTAAGATTTAAACCTCTCAAAAGAAAGCACATGTCAGAGAGCAGTTTCTTCGAGTACTTGTTTCTGTTTCTTATTGGAAGACATTTCACTTTTTACCGTAGTCTTCAATGTGCTCCGAATATGATTCTTTTGGTTTTACAAGAACAGTGCTCATACTGTGCCTTATGAGAAGAGAGTTATGACTTCCTGAGTGGAATGCACACATCACCAAGGAGTTTCTCAGAAGTCTTCTCTCCAGTATTTATCAGACTATATTTCCTATTTCACCATAGGCCCAAATGTGACTCCAAATATCCCTTCGTGGATCCATCCATGAGGGAGTTTGCAGGCTGTGTAGTGTAAAGAAAGCTTCATCTGTGTGAGATGAATAAACATAGTAAAAAGCAGATTCAAAGAAAGCTTCTTTCCAGTTTTTATCTGAAGATATTTTCTTTTTCAAAATAGTTCAGAATATGCTCCCGAAGGTCCCTTAGTGGATCCGTTCATGACAGTTTCCAAGCTGCGTAATGTAAAGAAGGCTTTACCTATGTGAGATGATTACACATATCACAGACTCGTTTCCTAGAAAGCTTCTTTCCAGTCTTTCTCTGAAGCTATATCCCTTTTCACCATCGGCATCAACATGCTCCCGAATATCACTGGGTATCTGTTCCTCCAAAAGAGTTTCAACGACGCTGTATGAGAAGAGAGGTATAACACTGTGAGTGGAATGCACACGTCACAAAGCAATTCCTCAGAAATCTTCTCTCCAGCATCGGGCTGAACAAATTTCCTTTTTCGCAGTTAGACTCAAAGTGCTCCCGAATATCCCATCACACGTTAAACATACACAGGACTAGAAAACGGCTCAATGAAAATAGAGACTTACCTGAGAGAGAGGAATTAAGATGACACAGAGCAGTTTCAAAGAAAACTTCCTTCTGGATTTTACCTGAAGATATTTCTTTCTCCATATTCTATGGATCATTCCCAAATGTCCTTCCTCAGATTCCACAAAAACAGTGATATCAAGCTGCTCAATCCAAAGAATGGTTTACCTCTATCAGACGAATACACACATCGCAAAGCAGTTGCTCAGAAGGTTTCTCTGCAGGTTTCATCAGAAGGCATTTCCTTGCTCACCAGAAGCCTCCAGGTATCACAAAATATCCCTTCACAGATTCTTCAAAGACAGAGTTTCAAAACTGGGCAACATAGAGTAAACATTAACTCTGTGAAGTGAATGCAGCAATCTGAGCGCAGATTCTTGGAACTATTCTTCCTCGATTTTATTTCAGTATATTTCACTATTCGCCATAGTCCTCAATGCGTTCTGAAATATCCCTTTTTCGGTTTCACAGAAACAGTGTTCAAACACTGCCTTGTGAGAAAAGAGATAAAACTCCCTGAGTGGAATGCATACATCACAAAGTAGTTTCTCAGAAAGCTTCTATCCAGTTTTTATCTGAAGATATCTCCTCTTTCACCGTAGGCCTGAATGTTCTCCTGAATGTCCCTTCGCAGATCTGTGCACGACGGAGTTTCCAAACTGCGTAATATAATGAAAGTTTTAACTATGTGACATGAATAAATATATCTAACAGAAAGCAGTTTTACAGAAATCTTCTTTCCATTTTTTGTCTGAAGATATTTCATTTTTCACCAAAGTCGTCCCTTTTCTCCCGAATATCTCTTGGTAGCTTTTTCTCCAAAAGGCATTCTGGAATCCTCTAGTAGAAGAAAGGTATATTTCTGTGAGTGGAATTCCCACATCACAAAGCAGTTCCTCAGAAAGCTTCTCTACACTTTCTATTTGAAGTCAATTACTTTCTCATTGTAAGCCTCAAATCCCTCCACAATATCCCTTTGTAGACTAAACAAAAACAGTGTAGTGATACAGCACAATGAAAATAGAAGTTTAACTCTGTGAACGGAATTCACATGACACAGAGCAGTTTCACAGAAAGCTTCCTTCTGGTTTCTCTCTGAGGTTGTTTCTTTTTCAGGATATTCTATAGAGCGTTTCCAAATGTCTTTTCTCAGACTCCACAGAAACAGTGATTTCAAACTGCTCAATCCAAAGAAAGATTTAGCTCTATGAGATGAATACAAACATCATGAAAGAGTTGTGCAGAATGGTTATCTCTGATTTTCCATGAAAGACATTTCCTTGCCTCACACAGACCTCAGGTTGCCACTTAGTATCCCTTCACAGAAACGTCAAATACCGACTTTCAAACTGGGAAATGTAGAGTAAGCTTTAACACTTTGAAAAGAATGGACATGTCAGAGAGCAGTTTCTTCGAGTGTTTCTTTCTGTTTTTTATTGGACGACATTTGACTCTGCCATAGCCTTCAATGTGCTCCAAATATCACTCTTTTGGTTTTTACAGGAACAGTGTTCAAAGTGCTTTATGAGAAGAAACTTCGTGGTTCCTCCCATGACAATTTCCAAGCTGTGTAATGTAAAGAAAGCTTTATCTATGTGAGATGATTACACATATCACAGAGTCTTTTCATAGAAAGCTTCTTTCCAGTTTTTGTCTGTGGCTACTTCCATTTACAACATCGGCACCTGCATGCTCCCGAATATCACTTGGTAGCTGATTCTCCAAAAGGGATTTCCCGATGCTGTAATAACAGACGTTATTACAGCTGTTATAACACTGTAAGTGGAATGCACACATCACAAAGCAGTTCCTCAGAAAGCTTCTCCCCAGTTTCAGGGTGAACATATTTCCTTTTTCACTGTTAGACTCAAAGTGCTCCCGAATATCCATCACACGCTAAACATACACAGGGCTAGAAAACTGCTCAATGAAAAGAGAGGCTTATCTGAGTGTAAGGAATTAAGATCACACAGAGAAGTTTCAGAGAAAGCTTCCTTCTGGATTTTATCTGAAGATATTTCTGTCTCCATATTCTAAGGATCGTTCCCAAATGTCCTTCCTCAGATTCCACAAAAACAGTGATTTCAAGCTGCTGAATCCAAAGAATGGTTTCCCTCTAGGAGACGAATACACACATCGCAAAGCAGTTGCTCAGATTGTTTCTCTGCACAACCCTTTTGTGATGTTTGTGTTCATCTCATAGAGTTAAATAATTCTTTGGATTGAGCAGTTTGAAATCACTGTTTCTGTGGAATCTGAGAAAGGACATTTGGAAACGCTGTTTAGAATATCCTGAAAAAGAAAAAACCTCATAGAGAATCAGAAGGAAGCTTTCTGTGATCCTGCTCTGTGTCATGTGAATTCCGCTCACACAGTTAAGCTTCTCTTTTCATTGATCTGTAGCATAACACTGTTCTTGCTTAGTCTGTGAAGGGATACTTTAGAGGGCTTTGAGGCTTACGATGAGAAAGGAAACATCTTCATATTGAAAGTGGAGAGAAACTTTCTGAGGAGCTGCTTTGTGACGTGTGCATTCCACTCACAGAAATATACCTTTCTTCCGGTGTTTTAGACATGAATTCCTTGCCTATGCCTATGTCCTGAATGGTACTATCTAGGTTTTCTTGTAGGGATTTTATGGTATTAGGTCTAACATTTAAGTGTCTAATCCATCTTGAATTAATTTTCATATAAGGTGTAAGGAAAGGATCCATTTTCAGCTTTCTACTTTTGGCTAGCCAATTTTCTTAGCACCGTTTATTAAATAGGGAATTCTTTCCCCATTTCTTGTTTCTCTGAGGTTTGTCAAAGGTCAGATGACTGTAGATGTGTGATATTATTTCTGAGGACTCTGTTCTGTTCCATTGGTCTATACCTCTGTTTTGATACCAGTACCATGCTGTTTTGGTTACTGTAACCTTGTAGTATAGATTGAAGTCAGATAGCGTGATGTCTCCAGCTTTGTTCTAAATCATGCTGCTATAAAGACAAATGCACACGTATGTTTATTGCGGCACTATTCACAATAGCAAGACTTGGAAAGAACCCAAATATCCATCAGTGACAGACTGGATTAGGAAATTGTGGCACATATACACCATGGAATACTATGCAGCCATAAAAAGGATGAGTTTGCATCGTTTGTAGGGACATGGATGCAGCTGGAAACCATCATTCTTAGCAAACTATCACAAGAACAGAAAACTAAACACTGCATGTTCTCCCTCATAGGTGGGAACTGGACAATGAGATGACTTGGACTCGGGAAGGGGAACATCACACATTGGGGCCTATCATGGGGAGGGGGATGGGGAGGGATTGCATTAGGAGTTATACATGATATAAATGACAAATTTATGGGTGCTGACGATTTGATGGGTGCAGCACAACAACGTGGCACAGGAATACATATGTAAGAAACTTGCACATTGTGCACATGTACCCTGGAACTTAAAGTATAGTAATAAAAAAAGGGAAATATATTTTTTTCTTCTAAAGGATTCCGGAATCCCTTTTGGAGAAAAAGCTACCAACAGATACTCATAAGTATAGCTAAGACAATGGTAAAAAAGGAAATATTCTCAGAAAAAAACTGGAAAGAAGATTTCTGTGAAACTGCTTTGTGTCAGATATCTTTATTCGTCTCCCATAGTTAAAACTTCAATTATATTACGCAGTTTGGAAACTCCGTCATGCACAGATCCATGAAGGGATGTTTGGGAGCACATTCAGGCCTACACTGAAAGAGGAGATATCTTCAGATAAAAAGTGGATAGAAGATTTCTGAGAAACTACTTTGTGATGTATGCATTCCACTGAGGGAGTTATAACTTTTCTCACAAGGCAGTGTTTGAACTCTGTTCCTGTGAAACCGAAAAAGTGATATTTCAGAACACATTGAGGACTATGGCGAATAGTCAAATGTACTGAAATAAAATTGACAAAGAATCGTTCCAAGAATCTGCTCTCTGCTATGTGAATTCACTTCACAGACTTAATGCTAGTCTATGTTGCCCAGTGTCAAAACTCTGTCTTTGAAGAATCTGTGAAGGGATATTTTGTGAGGCCCATAGGCCTGTGGTGAGCCAGGAAATGTCTTCCGATGAAACCTGCAGAGAACCGTTTTGAGCAACTGCTTTGCGATGTGTGCATTCGTCTCATATAGTTAAACCATTCTTTGGATTGAGCAGTTTGAGTTCACTGTTTTTGTGGAATCTGAGGAAGGATATTTGGGAATGATCCATATAATATGGAGAAAGAAATATCCTCAGGTAAAATCCAGCATGAAGCTTTCTGTGAAACTGCTCTGAAACTGCTCTGTGTCATCTTAATTCCTCACACTCAGATAAGCTTCTCTTTTCATTCAGCAGTTTTCTAGCCATGTGTATGTTTAGTGTGTGATGGGATATTCGGAAGTACTTTGAGGCTAACGGTGAAAAAGGAAATATGTTCAGACCGAAACTGGAGAGAAGCTTTCCGAAGAACTGCTTTGTGACCTGTGCATTCCAGTCACAGTGTTATACCTCTCTTTTCATACAGCGTCGGGGAAACTCTTTTGGAGAAACAGGTTCCAGGTGATATTCGGGAGCATGTTGATGCCAATGGTGAAAAGGGAAATAGCCTCAGACACAAACTGGAAAGAACCTTTCTAGGAAACTACTCTGGGATACGTCTAATGATCTCACATAGATAAAGCTTTCCTTACATTACACAGTTTGGAAACTGTCATGGACGAATCCACAAATGGACCTTCGGGAGCAAATTCTGGACTAGGGTGAAAAAGGAAATATCTTCCAATAAAAACTGGAAAGAAGCTTTCTGTGAATCAGATTTTTGCTGTATTTGTTCATCTCACATAGATGAAGCTTTCTTTACATTATGCAGATTGGAAACTTCCTCGTGGATGGATTCTTAAAGGGATATTTGGGATCACATTCGGGCCTATGGTGAAAGAGGAAATATAGTCAGATAAAAACTGGAGAGAAGCTATCTGAGAAACTGCTTGGTGATGTGTGCATTCCACTCAGGGTGGTATAACTTTCTTCTCATAAGGCACAGTTTGAACACTGTTCCTGTAAATCCAAAAGAGTGATATTCAGAGCACTTTGAAGACTAGGGCAAAAAGTGAAATGTTGTCCAATAAAAAACAGAAAGAAGCACTTGAAGAAACTGCTCTCTGAGATGTCCATTATTTTCAAAGGGTTAAAACTTACTCTACATTTCCCAGTTTGAAAGTACGTCACTGTGGGTTCTGCGAATGGATAGTAAGTGGTGACTGGAAGCCTGTTTGAGGCAAGGAAATGTCTTCCATTGAAAATCGGAGAGAAGCATTCTGTGCAACTCTTTTGTGATGTTTGTATTCATCTCATGAAGTTAAATCAGTCTTTGGATTGAGTAGTTTGAAATCTCTGTTTCTGTGGAATCTGAGAAAGGACACGTGGAAATGCTGTTTAGAATATCCTGAAAAGGAAATTACCTCAGAGAGAAACCAGAAGGAAGCTTTCTGTGAAACTGCTCTGTGTCACGTGAATTCCCCTTACACAGTTAAGCTTCTCTTTTCATTGAGCTGTACCATAACACTGTTTTTGTTTAGTGTGCAAAGGGATATTCTGGAGGGCTTTGAGGCTTCCGGAGAGAAGGAAATGTCTTCAGATACAAACTGGAGAGGAGCTTTTTGAGGAGATGCTTTGTGACTTGTGCATTAAACTCACAGAAATATAGCTTTCTCCTAGAGGATTCCGGAATCCCTTTTGGAGAAAAAGCTACCAAGAGATATTCAGGAGTATAGTGACGACTGTAGTGAAGAAGGAAATATCCTCAGACAAAAACTGGAAAGAAGATTTCTGTGAAACTGCTATGTGTTAGAAATATTTATTGGTCTGCATAGTTAAAACTTTAATTATATTATGCAGTTTGTAAACTCCATCATGCACAGATCCGCGAAGGGATGTTCGGGCACACATTCAGGCCTACGGTGAAAGAGGAGATATCTTCAGATAGAAACTGGACAGAAGCTTTCTGAGAAACTACTTTGTGATGTATGCATTCCACTCAGGGTGTTATACCTCTTTTATCACAAGGAAGAATTTGAACACTGTTCCTGTGATACCGAAAAGGTGATATTTTGGATACATTGAGGACTATGGCGAATACTGAAATATACTGTAATAAAATCGAGGAAGAAGCATTCCAGGAATCTACTCTCTGATATGTGCATTCACTTCACAGAGTTAATGCTTACTCTATGTGGCCCAATTTCGAAACTCTGTATTTGAAGGATCTGGGAAGGGATATTTAGTGACGCCCGGAGGCAAGGAAACACTTTCTGATGAAATCTGCAGAGAAACGTTCTGAGCAACTGCTTTGAGATGTGTATTCGTCTCATAGAGGTAAACCATTCTTTTGATTGAGCAGCTTGAAATCAGTGTTTTTTTGGAATCTCAGGAAGTACATTTGGGAATGGTCCTTAGAATATGGGGAAAGAAATATCCTCAGGTAAATTCCAGAAGGAATCTTTCTGTGAAACTGCTCTGTGTCATCTTAATTCCTCTCACTCAGGTAAGCCTCTATTTTCATTGAGCAGTTTTCTTTCTTTCTTTTTTTTTTTTTTTTGAGACAGGGTTTTGCTCTGTCACCCAGGCTGGAGTGCAGTGGCCGGATCTCTGCTCACTGCAAGCTCCGCCTCCTTGCTTTACACCATTCTCCTGCCTCAGCCTCCCGAGTAGCTGGGATTACAAGCGCATGCCATCTCACCCAGCATTTTTTTTTTTTTTTTTGTATTTTTCAGTAGAGACGGGGTTTCACCGTGTTAGCCAGGATGGTCTCGATCTCCTGACCACGTGCTCCCCCCGTCTCGGCCTCCCAAAGTGCTGGAATTACAGGCTTGAGCCACCACGCCCAGCCCAGTGAGCAGTTTTCTAAACCTGTGTATGTTTAGCGTGTGATGGGATATTTGGGAGCACTTTGAGGCTGACGGTGAAAAATGAAATATGTTCAGACAGAAACTGGAGAGAAGCTTTCCTTGGACATCCTTTATGACATGCGCATTCCAGTCACAGTTTTATACCTCTCTTCTCATACAGTGTCAGGGAAACCCTTTTGAAGAAACATGAACCAGGTGATATTCGGGAGCATGTTGATGCCGATGGTGAAAAGGGAAATAGCCTCAGACAAAACTGGAAAGAAACTTTCTAGGAACCTGCTCAGTAATATGTGTAATCATCTCACATACATAAAGCTTTCTTTACATTATACAGCTTGGAATCTGTCATGTACGAATCCACGAAGGAACCTTCTGGAGCACATTCATCACAAGGGTGAAAAAGGAAATATCTTCAGATAAAAACTGGAAAGAAGCATTCTGTGAATCTGTTTTTTGCTGTGTTTATTCATATGCCATATATTAAGCTTACTTTACATTACGCAGCTTGGAAATTCACTCGTGGATGCATTCATGAACCGATATTTGGGATCGTATCTGGGCCTATGGAGAAATAGGAAATAAGCGACGTCTTATAAAAACTGGAAGGTAATTTTCTGAGAAACTGCTTGCTGTTGTGTGCATTCCACTCAGGGAGTTATAACTTTCTTCTTATAAGGCATATTTTGAACACTGTTTTTGTAAAACCAAAAGAGTGATATTCAGAGCACATTGAAGACTATGGCAAAAAGTGAAATGTCGTCCAAAAAAAAAAAAAAAAAAAAAAACAGAAAGAAGCACTGGAAGAAACTGCTGTCTCTCAAGTCCACTCTTTTGAGAGAGTTAAAGCTTATTGTACATTTCCCATTTAGAAAGTCTGTCTTTGAGGTTTCTGCGAAGGTATAGTAAATGGCAACTGGGGGCTTGTGTTAAGCAAGGAAACCTCTTCCATCGAATATTGGAGAGAATCTATCTGCGCAACACTTTTGTGATGTTTGTATTCATCTCATGGAGTTAAATCATTCTTTGGACAGAGCAGTTTGAAATCAGTTTCTGTGGACTCTGAGAAAGGACATTTGGAAATGCTACTTAGAATATCCTGAAAAAGAAATAATCTCAGAAAGAAACCAGAAGGAAGCTTTCCGTGAAACTGCTCTGTGTCAAGTGAATTCTGCTCACACAGTTAAGCTTCTCTTTTCATTGAGCTGTATCATAACATTGTTTTTGTTTAGTTTGTGAAGGGATATTCAGGAGTGCTTTGAGGCTGACAGTGAGAAAGGAAACAACTTCAGATAGAAACTGGAGACAAGCTTTCTGAGGAGCTGCTTTGTGACGTGAGCATTCCACTGACAGAAATATACCTTTCTTCTCCTAGAGGTTACCGCAATCCCTTTTGGAGCAAAGCCTACCAAGTGATATTTGGGAGCATGTTGATGCCGGTGGTGAAAAGATAAATAGCCTCAGACACAAACTGGAAAGAAGATTTCTGTGAAACTCCTTTGTAAGCATTTTAATCAGTGAGTTTTCACTTTCTTCTCATAAGACACAGTATAAACACTGTTCCTGTAAAACCAAAACAGTGATATTCAGAGCACATTGAAGTCTACGGCAAAAAGTGTTATATCATCTAATACAAAACATAAAGAAGTACTTGAAGAAACTGCTGTCTGTCATATGCATTCTGTTCACAGGGTTAAAGCTTACTCTACACTTCCCAGGTTGAAACTCGGTATTTGAGCGATCTGCAAAGGGATAGTCAGTGGCGACCAGAGGCCTGTGTGAGGCAAGGAAATATCTTCCATCGAAAATCAGAGAAAAGCTTTCTGCGCAACTCTTTTGTGATGTTTGTATACATCTCATAGCGTTAAATCATTCTTTGGATTGAGCAGTTTGAAATCACTGTTGCTGTGGAATCTGAGAAAGGACATTTGGAAACGCCCTTTAGAATATTTTGAAAAACAAATAACCTCAAAGGGAAACCAATAGGAAGCTTTCTGTGAAACTCCTCTATTTCACGTGAGTTGTGCTCACATAGTTGAGCTTCTCTTTCCATTTTGCTCTGTCATAACACTTTTTTGCTTAGTCTGCAAGGGGATACTCTGGAGGGCTTTGAGGTTTACGGTGAGAAAGGAAACGTCTTCAGATAGAAACTGGAGAGAAGCTTTCTGAGGAGCTGCTTTGTGACATGTGAACTCCAATCACAGAAATATACCTTTCTTCTCCTAGAGGATTCCGAAATCCTTTTGGAGAAAAAGCTACCAAGAGATATTCAGGAGTATAGCGACGACTATGGTGATAAAGGAAATATCCTCAGAGGAAAACTGTAAAGAATATTTACGTGAAACTGCTTTGTGTTAGATATATTTTTTCATCCCGCATAGTAAAAACTTTACTTATATTACGTAGCTTGGAAACTCTGTCATGCACAGATCTGCGAAGGGACATTCGGGAGCACATTCAGGCCTACGGTGAAAGAGGAGATATCTTCATATAAAAATTAGATAGAAGCTTTTTGAGAAACTACTTTGTGATGTATGCATTCCACTCAGGGAGTTATACCTCTTTTCTCACAAGTCAGTGTTTGAACACTGTTCCTGTGAAACCGAAAATGTTATAATTCGTTACGCATTGAGGATTATGGCGAATAGTGAAATGTATTGAAATAATATCGAGGAAGAAGCATTCCACGAATCTGCTCTCTGTTATGTGCATTCACTTCACAGAGTTAATGCTTACTCTATGTTGCCCAGTTTCAAAATTATGTCTTTGAAGAATCTGTGAAGGGATATTTAGTGACGCCTGGTGGCTTGTGGTGAGCGAGGAAATGCCTTCTGAAGAAACCTGTAGAGAAACGTTCTGAGCAACTGCTTTGCGATGTGTGTATTCGTCTCATAGAGTTAAATCATTCTTTGGATTCAGCAGCTTGAATTCACTCTTTTAGAGAAATCTGAGGAAGGACATTTGGGAATGATCCTTAGAATATGGGGAAAGAAATATCCTCAGGTAAAATCCAGAAGGAAGCTTTCTGTGAAACTGCTCTGTGTCGTCTTAATTCCTCTCACTAAGGTAAGCCTCTCTTTTCATTGAGCAGTTTTCTAAACCTGTGTATGTTTAACGTGTGATGGGATATTCGGGAGCACATTGAGGCGAGCAGTGAAAAAGGAAATATGTTCAGTCCGAAACTGGAGAGAAGCTTTCCGAGGAACTCCTTTGTAAGATGTATATTCCAGACACAATTTTATTTTATTTTATTTATTTATTTTTTTTAATTTTTTTATTTTTATCATACTTTAAGTTCTAGGGTACATGTGCATAATGTGCAGGTTTGTTACATATGTATACATGTGCCATGTTGGTGTGCTGCAACTATCAACTCGTCAGCTCCCATCAATTCATCATTTATATCAGGTATAACTCCCCAATGCAATCCCTCCCCCTCCCCCCTCCCCATGATAGGCCCCATTGTGTGATGCTCCCCTTCCCGAGTCCAAGTGAGCTTATTGTTCAGTTCCCACCTATGAGTGAGAATATGTGGTGTTTGGTTTTCTCTTCTTGTGATAGTTTGCTAAGAATGATGGTTTCCAGCTGCATCCATGTCCCTACAAAGGACGCAAACTCATCCTTTTTTATGGCTGCATAGTATTCCATGGTGTCTATGTGCCACATTTTCTTAATCCAGTCTGTCACTGATGGACATTTGGGTTGATTCCAAGTCTTTGCTATTGTGAATAGTGCCGCAATAAACATACATATGCATGTGTCTTTGTAGTAGCATGATTTATAATCCTTTGGGTATATACCCAGTAATGGGATGGCTGGGTCATATGGTACATCTAGTTCTAGATCCTTGAGGAATTGTCATACTGTTTTCCATAATGGTTGAACTAGTTTACAATCCCACCAACAGTGTAAAAGTGTTCCTATTTCTCCACATCCTCTCCAACACCTGTTGTTTCCTGATTTTTTAATGATTGCCATTCTAACTGGTGTGAAATGGTATCTCATTGTGGTTTTGATTTGCATTTCTCTGATGGCCAGTGATGCTGAGCAATTTTTCATGTGTCTGTTGGCTGTATGAATGTCTTGTTTTGAGAAATGTCTGTTCATTTCCTTTCCCCACTTTTGGATGGGGTTGTTTGTTTTTTTCTTGTATATTTGTTTGAGTTCTTCGTAGATTCTGGAAATTAGCCCTTTGTCAGATGAGTAGATTGCAAAAATTTTCTCCCATTCTGTAGGTTGCCTGTTCACTCTGATGGTAGTTTCTTTTGCTGTGCAGAAGCTCTTTAGTTTAATCATATCCCATTTGTCAATTTTGTCTTTTGCTGCCGTTGCTTTTGGTGTTTTAGACATGAAGTCCTTGCCCATGCCTATGTCCTGAATGATACTACCTAGATTTTCTTCTAGAGTTTTCATGGTATTAGGTCTAACATTTAAGTCTCTAATCCATCTTGAATTAATCTTCCTATAAGGAGTAAGGAAAGGATCCAGTTTCAGCTTTCTACTTATGGCTAGCCAATTTTCCCAGCACCACTGGGGATATCACCACCGACCCCACAGAAATACAAACTACCATCAGAGAATACTATAAACACCTCTACGCAAATCAACTAGAAAATCTAGAAGAAATGGATAATTTCCTGGACACGTACACTCTCCCAAGACTAAACCAGGAAGAAGTTGAATCCCTGAATCGACCAATAGCAGCCTCTGAAATTGAGGCAACAATTAATAGCCTACCCACCAAAAAAAGCCCAGGACCAGATGGATTCACAGCTGAATTCTACCAGAGGTACAAGGAGGAGCTGGTACCATTCCTTCTGAAACAATTGCAATCAATAGAAAAAGAGGGAATCCTCCCTAACTCATTTTATGAGGCCAGCATCATCCTGATACCAAAGCCTGGCAGAGACACAACAAAAAAAGAGAATTTTAGACCAATCTCCCTGATGAACATCGATGCAAAAATCCTTAATAAAATACTGGCAAACCGGATTCAGCAGCACATGAAAAAGCTTATCCACCATGATCAAGTGGGCTTCATCCCTGGGATGCAAGGCTGGTTCAACGTTCGCAAATCAATAAACGTAATCCAGCATATCAACAGAACCAAAGACAAGAACCACATGATTATCTCAATAGATGCAGAAAAGGCTTTTGACAAAATTCAACAGCCCTTCATGCTAAAAACGCTCAACAAATTCGGTATTGATGGAACGTACCTCAAAATAATAAGAGCTATTTATGACAAACCCACAGCTAATATCATACTGAATGGGCAAAATCTGGAAAAGTTCCCTTTGAAAACTGGCACAAGACAGGGATGCCCTCTCTCATCACTCCTATTCAACATATTGTTGGAAGTTCTGGCTAGGGCAATCAGGCAAGAGAAAGAAATCAAGGGTATTCAGTTAGGAAAAGAAGAAGTCAAATTGTCCCTGTTTGCAGATGACATGATTGTATATTTAGAAAACCCCATCATCTCAGCCCAAAATCTTCTTAAGCTGATAAGCAACTTCAGCAAAGTCTCAGGATACAAAATTAATGTGCAAAAATCACAAGCATTCTTATACACCAGTAACAGACAAGCAGAGAGCCAAATCAGGAATGAACTTCCATTCACAATTGCTTCAAAGAGAATAAAATACCTAGGAATCCAACTTACAAGGGATGTAAAGGACCTCTTCAAGGAGAACTACAAACCACTGCTCAGTGAAATAAAAGAGGACACAAACAAATGGAAGAACATACCATGCTCATGGATAGGAAGAATCAATATCGTGAAAATGGCCATACTGCCCAAGGTTATTTATAGATTCAATGCCATCCCCATCAAGCTACCAATGAGTTTCTTCACAGAATCAGACACAATTTTATACCTCTCTTCTCTTACAACGTCAGGGAAACGCTTTGGAGAAACAGGTACCGGATGATATTCGGGAGTATGTTGATGCCGATAGTGAAAAGGGAAATAGCGTCAG
Organism: Piliocolobus tephrosceles; assembly: GCF_002776525.5. Lineage (NCBI taxonomy): Eukaryota > Metazoa > Chordata > Mammalia > Primates > Cercopithecidae > Piliocolobus > Piliocolobus tephrosceles. Next base: position 126,473,863 of record NC_045435.1, on the reverse strand, counting down.
AGAAAAACTGGAATGAAGTGTTATAGGAAACTACTCAGTGATATGTGTAAACATCTCACATAGATAAAGCTTTCTTTACATTATGCAGTTTTGAAACTGTAAAGCAAGGATCCATGAAGGGACCTTCGGGAGCACATACAGGACTAGGATGAAAAAAGAAATATCTTCAGATAAAAACTGGTAAGAAGCTTTCTGTGAATCTGCTTTTTGCTATGTTTATTCATCTCAAATATATGAAGCTTTCTTTACATTACCAGCTTGGAAACTTCCTGGTAGAGGCATCCGTGTAGGGATACTTCGGATCACATTTGGTCCTATGGAGAAATAGCAAATATAGACAGATAAAAATTGGAGACAATCTTTCTGAGAAACTGCTTGGTGATGTGTTCATTCCACTCAGGGAGTTATAAATTGCTTCTCATAAGGCACAGTTTGAACACAGTTCCTGTAAAACCAAGAGAGTGATATTCGGAGCACATTGAAGACTATGGCAAATAGTGAAATGTCCTCCAATAAAAAAGAAAAAGAAGCACTCGAAGAAAATGCTCTCTGACGTGTCCATTCTTTTCACAGGATTAAAGCTTACTCTACATTTCCCAGTTGGAAAGTCGTTCTTTGAGGATTCTGTGAAGAGATAGTAAGTGGCGAGCGGAGGCCTGTGTGAGGCAAGAAAATGGCTTCCATCGAAAATCAGAGAGGAGCTATCTGCGCAACTGTTTTCTGATGTTTGTATTCATCTCATAGTGTTAAATCATTCTTTGGATAGAGCAGTTTGAAATCACTGTTTCTGTGGAATATGAGAAAGGACATTTGGAAACGCTCCTTAGAATATCCTGAAAAAGAAATAACCTCAGAAAGAAAGCAGAAGGAAGCTTACTGTGAAACTGTTCTGGATCACGTGAATTCCACTCACACAGTTAAGCTTCTCTTTTCATTGAGCTATATCATAACACTTTTTTTGTTTAGTCTGCGAAGGGATATTCTGGAGGGCTTTGAGGCTTATGGTGAGAAAGGAAACGTCTTCAGATAGAAACGGGAGAGAAGCGTTCTGAGGAGCTGCTTTGTGACGTGTGCATTCCACTCAGAGAAATATACCTTTCTTCTCCTAGAGGATTCCGGAATCCCTTTTGGAGAAAAAGCTACCAAGAGATATTTGGGAGTATAGTGACGACTATGGTGAAAAAGGAAATATCCTCAGACAAAAACTGGAAAGAATATTTCTGTGAATCTACTTTGTGTTAGGTAGATTTACTTGTCTCGCATAGTTAAAACTTTAGTTATATTACACAGTTTGGAAACTCTGTCATGCAGATATCCGCGAAGAGACATTCGGGAGCAGATTCAGGCCTACGGTGAAAGAGGACATATCTTCAAGTAAAAACTGGATGGAAGGTTTCTGAGAAAATACTTTGTGATGTATGCATTCCACTCAGGGAGTTATACTTCTTTTCTCCCAAGGCAGTGTTTGAACACTGTTCCTGTGAAATTGAAAAAGTCATATTTCGGAACTCATTGTGGACTATGGCGAATAGTGAAATGTGAAATAAAATTGAGGAATAAGCATTCCAAGAATTTGCTCTCTGATATGTGCATTCACTTCACAGACTTAATGCTTAGTCTATGTTGCCCAGTTTTGAAACTCCGTCTTTGAGAAATCTGTGAAGGGATACTTAGTGACGCCCGGAGGCTTGTGAGGCTTGTGGTGAGCGAGGAAACGTCATCCGATGAAACCTGCAGAGAAACGTTCTGAGCAACTGCTATGTGATGTGTGTATTCGTCTCCTAGATTTAAACCATTCTTTGGATTAAGCAGTGTGAAATCACTGAATTTGTGGCATCTGAGGAAGAATATTTGGAAAGGACCCTTAGAATATGAAGAAAGAAACATCCTCAGGTAAAACCCAAAAGGAAGCTTTCTGTGAAACTGCTCTGTGTCGTCTTACTTCCTGTCACGCAGATAAGCCTCTCTTCATTCAGCAGCTTTCTAGCCCTCTGTATGTTTAGCGCGTAATGGGATATGCGGGAGCACATGGAGGCTAACGATAAAAAAGTAAATACGTTTTGACCGAAACTGGAGAGAAGCTTTCCGAGGAACTGCTTTGAGATGTGTGCATTCCAGTCTCAGTGTTCTACCTCTTTTCTCTTACAGCGTTGGGGAAGCCTTTTGGAGAAACAGGTACCAAGTCATATACGGGAGCATGTTGATGCCAATGGTGAAAAGGGAAAGAGCCGCAGACAAAAACTGGAAAGAAGCTTTCTAGGAAACTTCTCTGTGATATATGTAATCATCTCACATAGATAAAGCTTTCTTTAAATTAAGCAGGTTGGAAACTGTCATGGACGCAACCACAAGGGACCTTCAGGAGCACATTCTGGACTCTGGTGAAAAAGGAAATATCTTCAGATAAAAACTGGAAAGAAGCTTTCTGTGAATTTGCTGTTTTCTATGTTTATTCATCTCACAGAGATGAAGCTTTTTTTATATTACACAGCTTGGAAACTCCCTCGTGGATAGATCCACGGAAGGATATTTGGGATCACATACGGGCTTATGGTGAAATAGGAAATATAATCAGATAAAAACTGGAGAGAAGCTTTCTGAGAAACTGCTTAGTGATGTGCACATTCCACTCAGGGAGCTATAACTTTCTTCTCAGAAGGCACAGTTTGAACACTGTTCCTGTAAAACCAAAAGAGTGATATCCGGAGCACATTGAAGACTATGGCAAAAAGTGAAATGTCATCCAATGGAAAACAGAAAGAAGCACTCCAAGAAACTGCTCTCTGACTTGTCCATTCTTTTCACAGGGTTCAATCTTACTCTACACTTCCCAGTTTGAGGTCCGTCTCTGAGGCTTCAGCGAAGGCATAGTAAGTGGAGAACAGAGGCATGTGTGAGGCAAAAAAATGACTTCCATCGAAAATTGGAGAGGAGCTTTCTGTGCAACAGTTTTGTGATGTTTGTAGTCATCTCATATAGTTAAATCATTCTTTGGATTGAGCAGTTTGAAACCCTATTTCTGTGGAATCTGAGAAAGGACATTTGGAAATGCTCTTTAGGATATCCTGAAAAAAAAATAAGCTCAGAGAGAAACCAGAAGGAAGCTTCCTGTGAAACTATTCTGTTTCAAGTGAATTCCGCTCACACAGTTAAGCTTCTTTTTCATTGAACTGTATCATACTGCTGTTTTTGATTACTCTGCGACGGGATATTCTAGAGAGCTTTGAGGCTTACGGTGAGAAAGGAAACGTCTTTAGATAGAAACTGGAGAGAAGCATTCTGAGGAGCTGCTTTGTGACGTGTGCATTCCACTCACAGAAATATACCTTTCTTTTCCTAGGGGATTCCGGAATCCCTTTTGCAGAAAAAGCTACTAAGAGATATTTGGGAGTATAGCGATGACAATGGTGAAAAAGGAAATATCCTCAGACAAAAACTGGAAATAAGATTTCTGTGAAACTGATTTGTGTTAGATATATTTATTCCTCTCACATAGTTAAAACTTTAGTTATATTATGCAGTTTGGAAACTCCATCACACACAGATCTGCAAAGGGACGTTTGAGAGCACATTCAGGCCTACGGTGAAAGAGGAGATATCGTTAGATAAAATCTGGATAGAAGCTTTCTTAGAAACTACTTTGTGATGTATACATTCCAGTAAGGGAGGTATACCTCCTTTGTCACAAGGCACTGTTTTCACACTGTTCCTGTGAAACCGAAAAAGTGATATTTCGGAACGCATTGAAGACTATGGCGAAGAGAGAAATATACTGAAATAAAATCATGGTAGATGCATTCCAAGAATCTGTTCTCTGATATGTGCATTCACTTCGCAGAATTTATTCTGACTCTATGTTGCCCAGTTTCAAAACTCTCTCTTTGAAGAATCTGGGAAGGGATATTTAGTGAGGCCCGGAGGATGTTGATGAGGAGGAAACGCCTTCCGATGAAACCTGCAGAGAAACTTTCTGAGCAACTGCTTTGTGATATGTGTATTCTTCTCATAGAGTTAAAGAATTCTTTGGATGGAGTAGCTTGAAACCACTATTTTTGTGGAATCTGAGGAAGGACATTTGGGAGTGATCCTTAGAATATGGAGAAAGAAATATACTCATGTAAAATCCAGAAGAAAGCTTTCTGTGAAACTGCTCTGTGTCATCTTAATTCCTCTCACTCAGATAAGCCTTTCTTTTCATTGGGCAGATTTCCACCCCTGTGTGTGTTTAGCGTGTGATGGGATAATCGGGAGCACTTTGACTCTAACAGTGAAAAAGGAACTATGTTCAGACCAAAACTGGAGAGAAGATTTCCGAGGAACTGCTTTGTGACGTGTGCATTCCAGTCACACTGTTATACCTCTCTTCTCATACAGCATCAGGGAAACCCTTTTCGTGAAACAGGTACCAAGTGACATTCGGGAGAATGTTGATGCCGATGGTGAAAAGAGAAATAGCCTCAGACAAAAACTGGAAAGAAGGTTTCTAGGAAACTACTCTGTGATATGTGTAATCATCTCACATAGATAAAGCTTTCTTTACATTACGCAGCTTGGAAACTGTTATGGACGGATCCATGAAGGGACCTTTGGTAGCCCATTCTGGACTATGGTGAAAAAAGAAATATCTTCTGATAAAAACTGGAAAGAAGCTTGCTGAGAATCTGCTTATTATTTATTCAGGAGCACTTTGAGACTAAAGGTGAAAAAGGACATATGTTCAGAACCAAACTGGAGAAAAGCATTCCAAGGAACTGCTTTGTGATGTGTGCATTTCAGTCACAGTGTTATACCTCTCTTCTCATACATCATCGAGGAAACCCTGTTGGAGAAACAGCTACCAAGTGACATTCAGCAGCATGCTGATGCCAATGCTGAAAAGGGAAATAGCCACAGACAAAAAATGGAATGAAACTTTTTTGGAAACCACTCTGTGATATGTGTAATCATCTCACATAAATAAAGCTTTCTTTACATTACGCAGCTTGGAAACTGTCATGGACGGATCCACGAAGTTTCCTCTCATAAAGCAGAGTTTGAACACTGTTCCTGTAAAATCAGAAGAGTGATATTCGGAGCACTTTGAATACTATGGCAAAAAGTGAAATGTCGTCCAATAAAAAAAAGAAAGAAGCACTCGAAGAAACTGCTCTCTGACATGTCCATTCTTTTCACAGGGTTAAAGCTTACTCTACATCTCCCAGTTTGAAAGTCGGTCTGTGAGGTTTCTGAGAAAGGATAGTAAGTGGCGACCGGAGGCCTGTGTGAGGCAAGGAAATGTCTTCCATCGAAAATCGGAGAGAAGATTTCTGCGCAACTGTTTTGTGATGTTTGTATTCATCTCATAGAGTTCAATCATTCTTTGGATTGAGCAGTTTGGAATCACTGTTTCTGTGAAATCTGAGAAAGGACATTTGGAAACGCTCTTTAGAATATCCTGAAAAAGAAATAACCTCAGACAGAAATCAGAAGGAAGCTTTCTGTGAAATTACTCTTTGTCACGTGAATTTTGCTCACATAGTTATGTTTCTCTTTTCATTGAGTTCTATCTAACACTATTTTTGCTTAGTCCGCGAAGGGAAACTCTGGAGGTCTTTGTGGCTTACGGTGAGAAAGGAAACGTCCTCAGATGGAAACTGGAGAGAAGTTTCTGAGGACCTGCTTTGTGACGTGTGCATTCCACTCAGAGAAATATACCTTTCTTCTCTTAGAGGATTCCAGAATCCCTTTTGGAGAAAAAGTTACAAAGAGATATTCGAGAGTATAGCAACGAATATGGTGAAAAAGGAAATGTCCTCACACAAAAACTGGAAAGAAGATTTCTGTGAAAATGCTTTGTGTTAAATATCCTCATTCGTCTGGGATAGTTAAAATTTTAATTATATTATGGAGTTTGGAAACTCCGTCATGCACCGATCCGTGAAGGGACATTCTGGTGCACATTCAGGCCAATGGTGAAAGAGGAGATATCTTCAGATAAAAACTGGATAGAAGCTTTCTGAGAAACTACTTTGTGATGTATACATTCCACTCAGAGAGTTATACCTCTTTTCTCCAAGGCAGTGTTTGAATACTGTTGCTGTGAAACCAAAAATGTGATATTTCGGAACACATTGAGGACTATGGTGAATAGTGCAATATACTGAAATAAAATTGAGGAAGAAACGTTCCAAGAATCTGCTCTCTTGTATGTGCATTCACTTCACACTGTTAATGCTTACTCTGTTGCCCAGTTTTGAAACTCTATCTTTGAAGAATTTGTGAAGGGATATTTAGTGACGCCTGGAGGCTTGTGTTGAGCAAGGAAACGTCTTCCAATGAAACCTGCAGAGAAAATTTCTGAGCAACCACTTTGTGATGTGTGTATTTGTCTCATGGAGTTAACACATTCTTTGGATTGAGCAGCTTGAAATCACTCTTTTTGTGGCATCTGAGGAAGGACATTTGGGAACGATCCTTAAAATACGGAAAAGGAAATATACTCAGGTAAAATCCAGAAGGAGTTTTTCTGTGAAACTACTCTCTGTCGTCTTAGTTCCTCTCACTCAGTTAAGCCTCTCTTTTCATTGATCAGTTTTCTCATCCTGTGCATGATTAGCATGTGATGGGATATTCGGGAGCACATTGAGGCTTATGGTGACAAAGGAAATATGTTCAGACCGAAACTGAAGAGAAGCTTTCCAAGGAACTGCTTTGTGACATGTGCATTCCACTCACAGTGTTATACCTGTCTTCTCATACAGCATCGGGAAAACCCTTTTTTAGATACAGGTCCCAAGTGATATTCTGGAGCATGTTGATGCTGATGGAAAAAGGGAAATAGCCTCAGAAAAAAACCTGGAAAGAAGCTTTCTAGGAAACTATTCTGTGATATGTGTAATCACCTCACACAGATTAAGTTTTCTTTACATTATGCAGCTCGGAAACTGTCATGGACGGATCCATGAAGGGATCTTCAGGAGCACATTCAGTACTATCTGAAAAAGGAAATATCTTCAGATAAACACTCAGAAGAAGCTTTCTGTGAATCTGCATTTTCCTGTATTCATTCAACTCACACATTGGAAGCTTTCTTTACATTACATGGTTTGGAAGTCCCTCGTGGATGGATCCGCGAAGGGATAGTAGGGATGCCATTCGGGTCTATGGGCAAAGGGGAAATGTAGTAACATAAAAACTGGAGAGAAGCTTTGTGAGAAACTGCTACATGATGTGCGCATTCCACTCAGGGGCTTATAACTTTCTTCTCATAAGGCACAGTTTGAACACTCTTCCTGTAAAACCAAAGAGTGATATTCAGATCACATTGAGGACTATGGCAAAAAGTGAAATGTCGTCCAATAGAAAACAGAGAGAAGCACTCGAAAAAACTGCTCTCTGACAGGTCCATACTTTTCACAGTGTTAAAGCTTACTTTACATTTCCCAGTTTGAAAGTTGGTCTTTGAGGGTTCTACGAAGGGATTGTAACTGGCAACCAGAGGCCTGTGTGATGCAAGGAAATGTCTTCCAACGAAAATGGACAGATGCTTTCAGAGCAACTCTTTTGTCATGTTTGTATTCTTCTCATAGTGTTAAATCATTCTTTGGATTGAGCAGTTTGAAATCACTGTTTCTGTGGAATCTGAGAAAGGACATTTGGAAACGCTCTTTAGAATATCCTGAAAAAGAAATAACCTCAGAGAGAACAAGAAGGAAGTTTTCGGTGATCCTGCTCTGTCTCACGTGAATTCTGCTCACACAGTTAAGCTGCTCTTTTCATTGAGCTGTATCATAACACTGTTTTTGCTTAGTCTGCGAAGGGATACTTTGGAGGGTTTTGAGGCTTACGGTGAGAAAGGAACATCTTCATATAGAAACTGGAGAGAAACTTTCTGAGGAGTTGCTTTGTGATGTCTACATCCCACTCGCAGAAATATACCTTTCTTCTGGTGTTTTAGACATGAAGTCCTTGCTCATGCCAATGTCCTGAATGGTACTACCTAGGTTATCTTCTAGGGTTTTTATGTAATTAGGTCTAACATTTAAGTGTCTAATCCATCTTGAATTATTTTTCATATAGGGAGTAAGGAAAGGATGCTTTTTCAGCTTTCTACTTATGGCTATCCAAATTTCCCAGCACCATTTATTAAATAGGGAATCCTTTCCCCATTTCTTGTTTCTCTCAGGTTTGTCAAACATCAGATGGCTGTAGATGTGTGGTATTATTTCTGAGAACTCTGTTCTGCTCCATTGGTATATCTCTGTTTTGATACCAGTACCATGCTCTTTTGGTTATTGTAGCCTTGAAGTAAAGTTTGAAGTCAAGTAGCATGATGCCTCCGGCTTTGTTCTAAATCATGCTGCTATAAAGACACATGCACATGTATGTTTATTGAGGCACTATTCACAAGAGCAAAGACTTGGAATCAACCCAAATGTCCATCAGTGACAGACTGGATTAGGAAAATGTGGCACATATACACCATGGAATACTATGCAGCCAAAAAAAGGACGAATTTGCATTGTTTGTAGGGACATGGATGCAGCTGGAAACCATCATTCTTAGCAAACTATCACAAGAACAGAAAACCAAACAACGCATGTTCTCACTCAGAGGTGGAAACTCAACAATGAGATCACTTGGACTCGGGAAGGGGAACATCACACATCGGGGCCTACCATGGGGAGGGGGTGGGGGGAAGGATTGCATTGGGAGTTATACCTGATATAGATGACAAATTGATGGGTGCTGACGAGTTGATGGGTGCAGCACAAAAAAGTGGCACAGGTATACATAAGTAACAAACGTGCACATTGTGCACATGTACCCTAGTACTTAAAGTATAGTAAAAAAAAAAAAAAAGAAAGAAAAAAGAAAAAAAGAAATATACCTTTCATCTTCTAAAGGATTCTGGAATTCCTGTTGGAGAAAAAGCTACCAAGAGATATTCGGGAGTATAGCGATGACTATGGTGAAAAAGGAAATATCCTCAGACAAAAACTGAAAAGCAGATTCCTGTGAAACTGCTTTGTGTTAGATATATTTATTCAGCTCGCATAGCAAAAACTTTAATTATATTACGCAGTTTGGAAACTCTGTCATGCACAGATCCGTGAAGGGACATTCAGAAGTACTTTCAGGCCTACGGTGAAAGAGGAGATATCTTCAGATTTAAACTGGATAGAAGCTTTCTGAGAAACTACTTTGTGATGTATGCATTCCGCTGAGGGTGGTATACCTCTTTTCTCACAAGGCAGTGTTTGAACTCAGTTCCTGTGAAACCGAAAAAGTGATATTTTGGAAAGCATTGAGTACTATGGCAAATAGTGAAATATACTGAAATAAAATCGAGGAAGAAGCTTTCCAAGAATCTGCTCTCTGATATGTGATTTCACTTCACAGAGTCAATGCTTACTCTATGTTGCCGAGTTTTGAAACTCTCTCTTTGAAGAATCTGTGAAGAGATATTTAGTGACGCCCAGAGGCTTACTGTCAACGAGGAAACCTCTTCCAATGAAACGTGCAGAGAAACGTTCTGAGCAACTGCTTTGCTATGTGTGTATTTGTCTCATAGAGATAAACAATTCTTTCGACTGAGGAGCTTGAAATCACTGTTTTTGTGGAATCTCTGGAAGGACATTTGGTAATGATACTTAGAATATGGAGAAAGAAATATCCTGAGGTGAAATCCAGAAGGAAGATCTCTGTGAAACTGCTCTGTGTCATCTTAATTCCTCTCACTCAGATAAGCCTCTCTTTTCATAGAACACTTTTCCATCCCTGTGTATGTTTAGCATGTGATGGGATATTCGGGAGGACATTGAGGCTGACGGTGATAAAGGAAATATGTCCAGACCGAAACTGGAGAGAAACTTCCGAGGAACTGCTTTGTGATATGGGCATTCCAGTCACAGTGTTATACCTCTCTTCTCATACAGTGTTGGGGAAATCCTTTTGGAGAAACAGGTACCAAGTGATATTCAGGAGCATGTTGATGCCGATGGTGAAAAGGAAAATAGCCTCAGACAAAAATTGGAAAGAAGCTTTCTAGGAAACTACTCTGTGATATGTGTAATCATCTCATATAGATAAAGCTATCTTTACATTACACAGCTTGGAAACAGTCATGGATGGATCCACGAAGGAACCTTCGAGAGCACATTCTGGACTACGGTGAAAAAGGAAATATCTTCAGATAAAATCTGGAAAGAAGCTTTCTGTGAATCTGCTTTTTGCTATGTTTATTCACCTCACATAGATGAAGCTCTCTTTACATTACGCAGCTTGGAAACTTCCTCGAGGATAGATCCGTGAATGGATATTTGGCATCACATTCAGGCCTATTGTGGAAGAGTAAATATAGTCAGATAAAAACTGGAGAAAAGGTTTATGAGAAACTGCATGGTGATGTGTGCATTCGACTCAGGGATTTATAACTTTCTTCTCATAAGGCACAGTTTAAACACTGTTCCTTTAAAACCAATAGAGTGATATTTGGAGAACGTTGAAAACTAAGGCAAAAAGTGAAATGTCGTCCAATAAAAAACAGAAAGAAACATTTGAAGCCGGGCGCGGTGGCTCAAGCCTGTAATCCCAGCACTTTGGGAGGCTGAGATGGGCGGATCACGAGGTCAGGAGATCGAGACCATCCTGGCTAACACGGTGAAACCCCGTCTCTACTAAAAATACAAAAACTAGCTGGGCGAGGTGGCGGGCGCCTGTAGTCTCAGCTACTCGGGAGGCTGAGGCAGGAGAATGGCGTAAACCCGGGAGGCGGAGCTTGCAGTGAGCTGAGATCCGGCCACTGCACTCCAGTCCGGGCGACAGGGCAAGACTCTGCCTCAAAAAAAAAAAAAAAAAAAAAGAAACATTTGAAGAAACGGGTCTCTGACATGTCCATTCTTTTCACAGGGTTAAAGCTTACTCTACATTTCCTAGTTTGAAAGTCGATCTTTGAGGTTTCTGTGAAAGGATACTAAGAGGTAACCAGAGGCCTGTGTGAGGCAAGGAAATGTTTTCCATTGAAAATCGGAGAGAAGCTTTCTGTGCAACTCTTTTGTGATGTTTGTATTCATCTCATAGAGTTAAAATATTCCTTGGATTGAGCAGTTTTAAATCACTGTTTCTGTGGAATCTTAGAAAGGACATTTGGAAATGCTCTTTAGAATATCCTGAAAAAGAAATAACCTCAGAGACAAACCAGAAGGAAGCTTTCTGTGAAACTGCACTGTAACAAGTGAATTCCACTGATCCAGTTAAGCTTCACTTTTCATTAAGCTGTATCATAACATTGTTTTTGTTTATTCTGTGAAGGGATATTCTGGAGGGCTTTGAGGCTTATGGTGCAAAAGGAAAGGTCTTCAGATAGAAACTGGAGAGAAGCTTGGTGAGGAGATGCTTTGTGACATGTGCATTCTACTCAGAGAAATATATCTTTCCTTTCCTAGAGGATTCAGGAATCCCTTTTGGAGAAAAAAGCTACAAAGAGATATTCGGGAGTATAGCGATGACTATGATGAAAAAGGAAATATCCTCAGACAAAAGCTGAAAAGAAGATTTCTGTGAAACTGCTTTGGGTTTGTATATTTATTCATCTCGCATAGTTAAAAATTTGGTTACATTACGCAGTTTAAAAATTCCATCATGCACAGATCCACTAAGGGACGTTCCGGAGCACATTCAGCCCTACGGTGAAAGAGGAGATATCTTCAGATAAAAACTGGATAGAAGCTTTCTGAGAAACTACTTTGTGATGTATGCATTCCACTCAGGGAGTTATACCTCTTTTCTCACAAGGCAGTGTTTGAACACTCTTCCCATGAATCCGCAAAAGTGATATTTCAGAACGCATTGCGGACTATGGCGAATAGTGAAATATACTGAAATAAAATCGAGAAAGAAGCGTTCGAAGAATCTGGTCTCTGATATGTGCATTCACTACACAGAGTTAATGATTACTCTATGTTGCCCAGTTTCGAAACTCTGTCTTTGAAGAATCTGTGAAGGGATATTTAATGGCGCTCAAAGGCTTCTGGTGAGCGAGGAAACGTCTTCCGATGAAACCTGCAGAGAAATGTTCTGAGCAATTGCCTTGCAATGTGTGTATTCGTCTCAAAGAGTTAAACCATTCTTTGGATTGAGCAGATTGAAATCACTTTTTTTGTGGAATCTGCGGAAGTACATCCTCAGAATAGGGAGAAAGAAATATCCCCAGGTAAAATCCAGAAGGAAGCTTTCTGTAAAACTGCTCTGTGTCATCTTAATTCCTCTCACTCAGATAAGCCTCTCTTTTCATTGAGCAGTTTTCTTTTTTTTTTTTACATTTTTATTTTTTATTATTATACTTTAAGTTCTAGGGTAGATGTGCATAACGTGCAGGTTTGTTACATATGTATATTTGTGCCATGTTGGTGTGCTGCACCCATCAACTCGTCAGCACCCATCGATTCGTCATTTATATCAGGTATAACTCCCAATGCAATCCCTCCCCCTCCCCCCTGATAGGCCCAGATGTGTGATGTTCCCGTTCCCGAGTCCAAGTGATGTCATTGTTCAGTTCCCACCTATGAGTGAGAACATGCGGTGTTTGATTTTCTGTTCTTGTGATAGTTTGCTAAGAATGATGGTTTTGAGCTGCATCCATGTTCCTACAAAGGATGCAAACTCATCCTTTTTTATGGTTGCACAATATTCCATTGTGTATATGTGCCACATTTTCTTAATCCAGTCTGTCACAGATGGACATTTGGGTTGATTCCAAGTCTTTGCTATTGTGAATAGTGCCACAATAAATATACGCCACAGTAACCAAAACAGCATGGTACTGGTACCAAAACAGAGATATAGACCAACGGAACAGAAAATAGTCCTCAGACATAATACCAGACATCTACAGCCATCTGATCTTTGACAAACCTGAGAGAAACAAGAAATGGGGAAAGGACTCCCTATTTAATAAATGGTGCTGAGAAAATTGGCTAGCCATAAGTAGAAATCTGAAACTGGATCCTTTCCTTACACCTTATACAAAAATTAATTCAAAATGGATTAGAGGCTTAAATGTTAGACGTAATATCATAAAAACCCTAGAAGAAAACCTAGGTAGTACCATTCAGGACATAGGCATGGGCAATTACTTCATGTCTAAAACACCAAAAGCAACGGCAGCAAAAGCCAAAATTGACAAATGGGATATGATTAAACTAAAGAGCTTCTGCACAGCAAAAGAAACTACCATCAGAGTGAACAGGCTACCTTCAGAATGGGAGAAAATTTTTGCAATCTACTCATCTGACAAAGGGCTAATATCCAGAATCTACAAAGAACTCAAACAAATTTACAAGAAAAA
>NC_045435.1:126449538-126460136 GCF_002776525.5 Piliocolobus tephrosceles | reverse complement strand
ATCTCGATGTACCATATGACCCAGCCATCCCACTACTGGGTATATACACAAAGGATTGTACATCATGCTGCTATAAAGACACATGCACACGTATGTTCATTGAGCAGTTTTCTAGCCCTGTGTATGGTTAGCGAGTGATGGGATATTTGGGAGCACTTTGAGGCTAACAGGGCTAACAGTGAAAAAGGAAATATGTTCAGACTGAAACTGGAGAGAAGCTTTCTGAGGAACTGCTTTGTGACGTGTGCATTCCGGTCACAGTGTTATACCTCTGTTCTCAGACAACGCCTGGGAAATCTTTTGAAGAAACAGGTACCAAATTATATTCGTGAGCATGTTGATGCTGATGGTGAAAAGGAAATTGCCTCCGACAAAACCTGGAAAGAAGCTTTCTAGGAAACTGCTCTGTGATATCTGTAATCATTTCACATAAATAAAGCTTTCTTTACATTACGCAGCTTGGAAACTGTCATGCAAGGATCCATGAAGGGACCTTTTGGAGCACATTCTGGACTCTGGTTAAAAAGGAAATATCTTCAGATAAAAAGTGGAACAAAGGTTTCTGTGAATCTGCTTTTTACTATGTTTATTCATCTCACAAAAATGAAGCATTCTTTACATTACGCAGCTTGGAAAATCCCTCGTGGATGTTTGGTATCATAGTCGGGCCTATGGTGAAATAGGAAATATAGTCAGATAAAAAGTGGAGGGAAGCTTTCTGAGAAACTGCTTGGTGATATGTGCATTGCAGTCAGGGAGTTATAACTTTCTTCACATAAGGCACAGTTAGAACACTTTTCCTGTAAAACCAAAAGAGTGATATTTGGAGCACATTGAAGACTATGGCAAAAAGTTAAATGCTGTCCAATAAAAAACAGAAAGAAGCACTCGAACAAGCTGTTCTCTGACATGTCTCTTCTTTTCACAGGTTAACGCTTACTCTACATTTGCCAGGTTCAAAGTCGTTCTTTGAGGGTTCTGGGAAGGGATAGTAAGCTGCAAATGAAGTCCTGCTTGAGGCAAGAAAATGTCTTCATCGAAAATTGGAGAGAAGCTTTCTGCTCAACTCTTATGAGCTGTTTGTATTCATCTCATAGAGTTAAATCATTCTTTGGATTGAGCAGTTTGAAATCACTGTTTCTATTGAATGTGAGAAAGGACATTTGGAAACGCTCTTTAGAATCTCCTGAAAAAGAAATAACTTCAGAGAGAAACGAGAAGGAAGCTTTCTGTGAAACTGCTCTGCGTCATGTGAATTCCCCTCACACAGTTAAGATTCTCTTTTCATTGAGCTGTATCATAACACTGTCTTTGTATAGTCTGTGAAGGATATTCTGGAGGGCTTTGAGGCTTACCGGGAAAAAGGAAATGCCTTCAGATAGAAATTGAAGAGAATGTTTCTGAGGAGCTGCCTTGTCACGTGTTCATTCCACTCACAGAAATATACCTTTCTTCACCTAGAGGATTCGGGAATCCCTTTTGGAGAAAAAGCTACCAAGAGATATTCAGGAGTATAGCGACGACTATGGTGAAAAAAGAAATAACCTTAGACAAAACCTGGAAAGAAGATTTCTGTGAAACTGCTTTGTGTTAGATATATTTATGTGTGTCACATAGTTGAATCTTTAATTATAGTATGCAGTTTGGAAAGTCAGTCATTCACAGATCCACGAAGGGACATTCGGGAGCACTTTCAGGCCTATGGTGAAAGAGGAGATATCTTCTAAAATAAAATCGTGGAAGAAAGAGATGTACATCACAAAGTATCTTTTCAGAAAGCTTCTATCCAGTTTTTATCTGAAGATATCTCCTCTTTCAACGTATATCTCAGAAAGACACGCATTGGTCTTTGAGGTTTCTGTGAAGGGAGAGTAAGTGGCACCCGGGGGCCTGTGTCAAGCAAGAAAATGACTTCCATCGAAAATTGGAGAGAAGCTTTCTGTGCAAGACTTTTGTGATGTTTGTATTCATCTCATAGAGTTACATCATTCTTTGGACTGAGCAGTTTGAAATCACTGTCTCTCTGGACTCTGAGAAAGGACATTTGGAAATCCTCCTTAGAATATCCTGAAAAAAAATAACCTCAGATAGAAACAGGAAGAATGTTTCTGTGAAACTGCTCTGTGTCACGTGAATTCCGTTAACACAGTTAAGCTTCTCTTTTCATTGAGCTGTGTCATTGCACTGTTTTTGTTTAGTCTGCGAAGGGATATTCTGGAGGGCTTTGAGTCTTACAGTGAGAAATAAAACATCTTTAGATAGAAACTGAAGAGAAGCTTTCTGAATAGCTGCTTTGTGATGTGTGCATTCCACTGACAGAAATACACCTTTCTTCTCCTAGAGGATTCCGGAATCCCATTTGGAGAAAAAGCTACCAAGAGATATTTGGGAGTATAGCAACGACTATGGTGAAAAAGGAAATATCCTCAGACAAAAACTGGAAAGAAGATTTCTGTGATACTCTCGGTATTAGATATATTTATTCATCTCGCATAGTTAAAACTTTAATTATATTATGCAGTTTGGAAACTTAGTCATGCACAGATCTGCGTAGGGACTTTTGGGAGCACATTCAGGCCTACAGTGAAAGAGGAAATATCTTCAGGTAAAAACCGGATAAAAGATTTCTAAGAAATTACTTTGTGATGTATGCATTAAACTCAGGGAGTTTTACTTCTTTACTCACAAGAATGTGTTTGACCACTGTTTTTGTGAAACCAAAAAAGTGATATTTCGGAAAGCATTGAGGATTATGGTGGAGAGTGAAATGTACTAAAATAAAAACGAGGAAGAAGCTTTCCAAGAATCTGCTCTCAGATAGGTGCATTCACTTCACAGAGTTAGTGCTTACTCTACTTTGCCCAGTTTCGAAACTCTGTCTTTGAAGAATCTGTGAAGGGATATTTAGTGACGCCCGGAGGCTTGTGGTGAGCGAGGAAACGCCTTCCAATGAAACCTCCAGAGAAAAGTTCTGAGCAACCGCTTTGCGATGTCTGTAGTCGGCTCTTAGTGGTAAACCATTCTTTTTATTGAGCAGCTTGAAATCACTGTTTTAGAGGAATCTGAGGAAGGACACTTGGGAACGATCCTTAGAATATTGAGAAAGAAATATCCTCAGGTAAAATCCAGAAGGAAGCTTTCTTTGAAACTGCTCTGTGTCGTCTTAATTCCTCTCACTCAGGTAAGCCTCTCTTTTCATTGAGCAGTTTTCTAGCCCTGTGTATGTTTAGCGTGTGATGGGATACTCAGGAGTACTTTGAGGCTAACAGTGAAACAGGAAGTATGTTCAGACCGAAACTGGAGAGAAGCTTTCCGAGGAACTGCTTTGTGATATGTACATTACACTCACAGTGTTATACCTCTGTTCTCACACAGCATGGGGGAAACTCTTTTGGAGAAACAGGTACCACGTGATATTCAGGAGCATGTTGATGCCAATGATGAAAAGGGAAATACACTGAGACAGAAACTGGAAAGAAGCTTTCTAGGAAACTACTCTGTGATATGTGTAATCATCTCTCATAGATAAAGCTTTCTTTACATTACGCAGCTTGGAAACTGTCATGGATGGATCCACGAAGGGACCTTCGGGAGCACATTCTGGTCTCTAGTGAAAAAGGAAATATCTTCAGATAAAACCTGGAAAGAAGCTTTCTTTGAATCTCCTTTTTGCTATGTTTATTCATCTCACGTAGATGAAGCTTTCTTTACATTACACTGCTTGGAAACTCCCTCATTTATGGATCCACGAAGGGATATTTGGGATCACCTTCCGGCCTATGGTGAAGTAGGAAAAGTAGTCAGGTAAATACTCGAGAAGCTTTCTGAGAAACTGCTTGATGATGTGTGCTTTCCTCTCAGGGAGTTATAACTTTATTCTCATAAGGCACAGTTTGGACACTGTTCCTGTATAACCAAGAGAGTGATATTCGGAGCACTTTGAGGACTATGCAAAAAGTGAAATGTCGTCCAATAAAAAACAGAAAGAAGCACTCGAAGAAACTGCTCTCTGACATTTCCATTCTTTTCACAGGGTTAAAGCTTACTCTACATTTCCCAGTTTGTAAGTCGGTCTTTGAGGGTTCTACGAAGGGATAGTAAGGGGCGACTGGAGGCTTGTGTGAGGCATGGAAATATCTTCCATCGAAAATCCAACAGAAGGTTTCTGCACTACTCTTTTTTGATGTTTGTATTCATCTCATAGAGTTAAATCATTCTTTGGGTTGAGCATTTGAAATCACTGTTTCTCTGGAATCTGAGAAAGGACATTTGGAAACGCTCCTTAGAATATCCTGAAAAGGAAATAACCTCAGAGAGAAACCAGAAGGAAGCTTTCTGTGAAACTGCTCTGTGACATGTGAATTTCGCTCACACAGTTAAGCTTCTCTTGAAATTGAGTAGTATCATAACACTGTTTTTTTTAGTCTGTGAAGCGATATTCTGGAGGACTTTGAGGCTTAGGATGAGAAAGGAAATGTCTTCAGATTGAAACTGATAAGAAGCTTTCTGAGGAGCTACATTTGACGTGTGCATTCCACTGACAGAAATACACATTTCTTCTCCTAGAGGATTCCGGAATCCCTTTTACACAAAAAGCTACCAAGATTTATTCAGGAGTACAGAGACGACTATGGTGAAAAAGAAAATATATTCAGACAAAAACTGTAAAGGAGATTTCTGTGAAACTGCTGGGGTTAGATATATTTATTCATCTCACACAGTTGAAACTTTTCTTATATTATGCTGTTTGGAAACTCCGTCATGCATGGATAAGACAAGGGATATTCGGGAGCACATTCAGGCCTAAGGTGAAAGAGGAGATATCTTCAGATAACAACTGGATAGAAGCTTTCTGAGAAACTACTTTGTGATGTATGCATTCCACTAGGGGAATTATACCTCTTTTCTCACAACGCAGTGTTTCAACACTGTTCCTGTGAAAACAGAAATGTGATATTTCAAAATGCATTGAGGACTATGGCAAATAGTGATATATACTGAAATAAAATCGAGAAAGAAGCATTCCAAGAATCTATTTTCCAATATGTGCATTCACTTCACAGAGTTAATGCTTACTCTATGTTGCCCAGTTTCAAAACTCTGTCTTTGAAGAATCTGTGAAGGGATATTTAGTGATGCCCGGAGGCTTGTGTTGAGCGAGGAAACGTCATGCGATGAAACCTGCAGAGAAACGTTCTGAGTAACTGCTTTGCGATGTGTGCATTCGTCTCAAAGAGTTAAACCAGTCTTTGCATTAGGCAGCTTCCAATCACTGTTATTGTGGAATCTGAGGAAGGACATTTGGAAACGAACCTTTGAATATGGAGAAAGAAATATCGTCAGGTAAAATCCAGAAGGAAGCTTTCTGTGAAACTGCTCTGTGTCGTCTTAATTCCTCTCATTCAGATAAGCCTCTCTTTTCATTGAGCAATTTTCTAGCCCTGTGCATGTTTAGCATGTGATGGGATATTTGGGAGCCCTTTGAAGCTAACAGTGAAAAAGGAAATATGTTCAGACTGAAACTGGAGAGAAGCTTTCCGAGGAACTGCTTTGTGACATGTGCATTCCAGTCACCGTGTTATACCTCTCTTCTCATGCAGCGTCCGGAAACCCTTTCGGAGAAACAGGTACCAAGTGATATTTGGGAGCATGTTGATTCCAATGGCAAAAAGGGAAATAGCCACAGACAAAAACAGGAAAGAAGATTTCTAGGAAACTTCTCTGTGATATGTGTAATCATATCAAATAGATAAAGCTTTCTATACATTAGGCAGCTTGGAAACTGTCATGGAGCAATCCACGAAGGGACCTTCGGGAGCACATTCTGCAACTACGGTGAAAAAGGAAATATCTTCAGATAAAATCTGAAAAGAAGCTTTCTGTGAATCTGCTTTTTGCTACGTTTATTCATCTTAGATACATGAAACTTTCTTTACATTAGGCAGCTTTGAAACTCCCTCGTTGATTGATCTGTGAAATGATATTTGGGATCACATTCGGGATATGGTGAAATAGGATATACAGTCAGAGGAAAACCGGAGAGAAGATTCTGAGAAACTGCTTGGTGACTTGTGCATTCCAATGAGGGAATTGTAACTTTCTTCTCACAAGGGACAGTTTGAACACTCTTCCTGTAAAACCAAAAAAGTGATATTTGGAGCAAATTGACGACTATGGCAAAAAGTGTAACATCGTCCAATAAAAAAGTGAAAGAAGCATTAGAAGAAAATGTTCTCTGACTTATGCATTGTTTTCAGAGGGTTAAGGCTTACTCTACATTTCCTAGTTTGGAAATCGGTCTTTGAGGTTTCCATGAAGGGATAGTAAGGGCAACCAGAGGCCTGGGTGAGGCAAGGAAATGTCTTCCATCGAAAATCCGAGAGAAGCTTTCTGTGCAACTCTTTTGTGATGTTTGTATTCATCTCATAGAGTTAAATCATTCTTTGGATTGAGCAGCTTGAAATCACCATTTCTGTGGAAAGTGAGAAAGAACATATGGAAATGCTCTTTAGAATATCCTGAAAAAGAAATAAACTCAGAGAGAGGCAGAAGGAATCTTTCTGAGAACTGCTCTGTGTCATGTGAATTCCACTCACACACTTAGGCTTCTCATTTCATTGAGCTGTATCATACCACTGTTTTTGCTTTGTCTGTGAAGGGGTACTTTGGAGGTGTTTGAAGCTTACTGAGAGAAGGAAAATAGCTTCAGATAGAAACTGGAGAGAAGCTTGCTGAGGAGCTGCTTTGTGACGTGTGCATTCCACTCACAGAAATATACCTTTCTTCTCCTAGAGGATTCTGGAATCCCTTTTTGAAAAAAAGCTACCAAGAGATATTCGGGAGTATAGTGACGACTATGGTGACAAAGGAAATATCCTCAGACAAAAACTGGAAAGAAGATTTCTGTGAAACTGCTTCGTGTTAGATATATTTATTCATCTCGCATAGTTAAAACTTTCATTATATTACACAAATATAGATGTTTACCTCACAGAAAGCTTTCTTCCAGATTTCACCTGAGGCTATTTCTTTCTCCATATTCTCAGGATCATTGACAAATCTCCTTTCGTGGATTCCACAAAAATAGTGACTTCAAGCTGCTCAATCCAAAGAATAGTTTAACTCCCTGATACAAATACACACATCGAAAGCAATTGCTCAGAAAGATTCTCTGCAGGTTTTATCGGAAGACATTTCCTCGCACACCACAAGCCTCTGGGCGTCAATAAATATCCCTTCACAGATTCTTCAAAGACAGAGTTTCGAAACTGGGCAACATAGAGTAAGCATTAACACTGTGAAGTGAATGCACATATCAGAGAGCAGATTGTTGGAACGCTTCTTCCTCGATTTTATTTCAGTGTATTTCACTATTCGCCATAGTCCTCAATGCATTCCGAAATATCATTTTTTCGGTTTCACAGGAACAGTGTTCAAACACTGCCTTGTCAGAAAAGAGGTATAAATCCCTGAGTGGAATGCAAATATCACAAAGTAGTTTCTGAGAAAGCTTTTATCCAGTTTTTATCTGAAGATATCTCCTCTTTCACTGTAGGTCTGAATGTGCTCCCGAATGTCCCTTCGCGAATCTGTGCACGACCGACTTTCCAAACTGCATAATATAATTAAAGTTTTAACTATGCGAAATGAATAAATACATCTAACAAAAAGCAGTTTCACAGAAATCTGCTTTCAAGTTTTTGTCTGAAGATATTTCCTGTTTCACCATAGTAGTCGCTATACTCCCGAATATCTCTTCATAGCTTTTTCTCCAAAAGGGATTCCGGAATCTTATAGCAGTAGAAAGGTATATTTCTGTGAGTGGAATGCACACATCACAAAGCAGCTCCGCAGAAAGCTTCTCTCCAGTTTCTATCTGAAGACGATTTCTTTCTCAACATAGGCCTCAAAGCCCTCCAGAATATGTCTTCGTAGACTAATCAAACACAGTGTTATGATACAGCTCGATAAAAAGAGAAGCTTAACTGTGTGAGTGGAATTCACGTGACAGAGAGTAGTTTCATAGAAAGCTTCCTTCTGGTTTCTCTCTGAGGTTTTTTTGTTTTTCAGGATATTCCGAAGAGCGTTTCCAAAGGTCCTTTCTCAGATTACACAGAAACAGTGATTTCAAACTGCTCAATCCAAAGAATGATTTAACTCTATGAGGTGAATACAAATATCAGGAAAGAGTTGCACAGAATGCTTCTCTCCAATTTTCGATGAAAGACATTTCCTTACCTCACACAGGCCTCATGTTGCCACTTAGCATCCCTTTGCAGAACCCTGAAAGACCAACTTTCAAACTGGGAAATGTAGAGTAAGCTTTAATCCGGTGAAAAGAATGGACATGTTGGAGAGTAGTTTCTTCGAGAGCTTCTTTCTGTTTTTTATTGGAAGACATTTCACTTTTGCCATAGTCTTCCAAGTGCTGTGAATATCACTCTTTTGGTTTTACAAGAACAGTGTTCAAACTGTGCAGTATGAGAAGAAAGTTATAACTCCCTGAGTGGAAGGCACACATCACCAAACAGCTTCTCAGAAAGCTTCTTTCCAGTTTTTATCTGACTATACATCCTATTTCACCATAGGCCCAAATGTAATCCCAAATATTCCTTCGTGGATCCATCCATGATGGAGTTTCCAAGCTGCGTTATATAAAGAAAGCTTCATCTATGTGAGATGAATAATCATAGGAAAAAGCAGATTCACAGAAAGCTTCTTTCCAGTTTTTATCTTAAGATATTTCCTTTTTCACCATAGTCCAGAATGTGCTCACGAAGGTCCCTTCATGGATCCGTCCATGACATTCTCCAAGCTGCGTAATGTAAAGAAAGCTTTATCTACGTGAGATGATTACACATACTACAGAGTTGTTTCCTAGAAAACTTCTCTCCAGTTTATATCTGAGGCTATTTCCTTTACACCATCGGCATCAAGAAGCTCCCGAATATCACTTGGTACCTGTTTCTTGAATAGGGTTTTGTGACACTGTATGAGAAAAGAGGTATAACACTGTGACTGGAAGGCACGTCACAAAGCAGTTCCTTGTAAAGCTTCTCTCCAGTTTCGGTCTGAACATATTTCCTCTTTCACCGTTAGCCTCAAAGTGCTCCCAAATATCCCTTCACACGCTAAACATACACAGGGCTAGAAAACTGTCAATGAAAAGACAGACTTATCTGAGTGAAAGGAGTTAAGAAGACACAGAACAGTTTCACAGAAACCTTCCTTCTGGATTTTACCTGAGGATATTTCTTTCTCCATATTCTCAGGATCATTCCCAAATATTCTTCCTCAGATTCCACTAAAACAGTGATTCCAAGCTTCTCACTACAGAGAATGGTTTAGCTCTATGATAGAATACACACATCACAAAGCAGTTGCTCAGAACGTTTCTCTGCATGTTTCCTCGGAAAGCGTTTCCTGACTCACCACAAGCCTCCGGCCATCACTAAATATCCCTTCCCAGATTCTTCAAAGACAGGGTTTTTGAAATTGGGCAACATAGAGTAAGCATTAACTCTGTGAAGTGAATGCACATATCAGAGAGCAGATACTTGGAACGCTTCTTCGTCGATTTTATTTCAGTATATTTCACTATTTGCAATAGTCGTCAAAGCGTTCTGAAATATCACTTTTTGGTTTCAGAGTATCCGTGTTCAAACACTGACTTGTGAGAAAAGAGGTATAACTCCCTGAGTGGAATGCATAATCTCAAAGTAATTTCTCACAAAGCTTCTATCCAGTTTTTATCTGAAGATATCTCCTCATTCACCATAGGCCTGAATGTGCCCCTGAACGTCCTATTGCAGATCTGTGCATGACGGAGTTTCCAAACGGGTTTCTGGTTTCTCTCTGTGGTTATTACTTTTTTCAGGACATTCTAAAGTGCGTTTCCTAATGTCCTTTCTCAGATTCGACAGAAAGAGTGATTACAAACTGCTGAATCCAAAGAATGATTTAACTCTATGAGATGAATACAAACATCACAGAAGAGTTGCACAGAAAGCTCCTCTTTGATTTTCTTTTTTTTTTGTTTGTTTTTTTATTATACTTTAAGTTGTAGGGTACATGTGCATAGCGTGCAGGTTTGTTACATATGTACACTTGTGCCATGTTGGTGTGCTGCAACCGTCAACTCGTCAGCACCCATCAATTCATCATTTACATCAGGTATAACTCCCCAATGCAATCCCTTTCCCTTCCACATGATAGGCCCCAGTGTGTGATGTTCCCCTTCCCGAGTCCAAGTGATCTCATTGTTCAGTTCCCACCTATGAGTGAGAACATGCGGTGTTTGGTTTTCTCTTCTTGTGATAGTTTGCTAAGAATGATGGTTTCCAGCTGCATCCATGTCCCCTCAAAGGACGCAAACTCATCCTTTTTTATGGCTGCATAGAATTCCATGGTGTATATGTGTCACATTTTCTTAATCCAGTCTGTCACAGAGGGACATTTGGGCTGATTCCAAGTCTTTGCTATTGTGAATAGTGCCACAATAAACATACGTGTGCATGTGTCTTTGTAGTAGAATAATTTATAATCCTTTGGGTATATACCCAGTAGTGGGATGGCTGGGTCATATGGTACATCGAGAT
>NC_045435.1:126399132-126449138 GCF_002776525.5 Piliocolobus tephrosceles | reverse complement strand
TTTTTCTTGTAAATTTGTTTGAGTTCTTTGTAGATTCTGGATATTAGTCCTTTGTCAGATGAGTAGATTGCAAAAATTTTCTCCCATTCTGAAGGTAGCCTGTTCACTCTGATGGTAGTTTCTTTTGCTGTGCAGAAGGTCTTTAGTTTAATTATATCCCATTTGTCAATTTTGGCTTTTGCTGCCGTTGCTTTTGGTGTTTTAGACATGAAGTCCTTGCCCATGCCAATGTCCTGAATGGTACTACCTAGATTTTCTTCTAGGGTTTTTATGTAATTAGGTCTAACATTTAAGCCTCTAATCCAACTTGAATTAATCTTCTTATAAGGAGTAAGGAAAGGATCCAGTTTCAGCTTTCTACTTATGGCAAGCCAATTTTCCCAGCACCATTTATTAAATAGGTAATCCTTTCCACATTTCTTGTTTCTCTCAGGTTTGTCAAAGATCAGATTGCTGTAGATGTGTGGTATTATTTCTGAGGACTCTGTTCTGTTCCATTGCTCTATATCTCTGTTTTGGTACCAGTACCATGCTGTTTTGGTTACTGTAGCCTTGTAGTATAGTTTGAAGTCAGGTAGCGTGATGCCTCCGGCTTTGTTCTAAGTCATGCTGCTATAAAGACACATGCACATGTATGTTTATTGCGGCACTATTCACAGTAGCAAAGACTTGGAATCAACCCAAATGTCCATCAGTGACAGACTGGATTAGGAAAATGTGCCACATATACAGCATGGAATACTATGCAGCCATGAAAAGGATGAGTTTGCATCCTTTGTAGGGTCTGGATGCAGCTGGAAACTATCATTCTTAGCAAACTTTCACAAGAAGAGAAAACCAAACACCGCATATTCTCAATCATAGGTGGGAACTGAACAATAAGATCACTTGGACTCAAGAAGGGGAACATCACACATCGGGTTCTCTCATGGGGAGGAGGTGTGGGGAGGGAATGCATTGGAAGTTATACCTAATATAAATGACAAATTGATGGGTGCTGTCGAGTTGATGGGTGCAGCACAACAATGTGGCACAGGTATACATATGTAACAAAACTGCACATTGTGCACATGTACCCTAGAACTTAAAGTATGTTAATAAAAAAAAGGAAATATACCTTTCTTCTTCTAAAGGATTCCGGAATCCCTTTTGGGGAAAAGCTACCAAGAGATATTCAGGAGTATAGCGATGACTATGGAGAAAAAAAATATCCTCAGACAAAAACTGGAAAGAAGATTTCTGTGTAACTGCTTTGTGTTAGATATATTTAGTCATCTTGCATAGTAAAAACTTTAATTATATTACGCAGTTTTGAAACTCTGTCATGCACAGATCCGTGAAGGGACATTCGGGAGCACATTCAGGCCTACGATGAAAGAGGAGATATATTCAGATAAAAACTGGATAAAAGCTTTCTGAGAAACTACTTTGTGATGTATGCATTCCACTCAGGGAGTTATACCTCTTTTCTCACAAGGCAGTGTTTGAACTCTGTTCCTGTGAAACCAAAAAAAATGATATATCGGAACACATTGAGGACTATGGCAAATAGTGGAATATACTGAAATAAAATCGAGGAGGAAGCATTCCAAGAATCTGCTCTCTGATATGTGAATTCACTTCACGGAGTTAATGCTTACTCTATGTTGCCCACTTTCGAAACTCTGTCTTTGAAGAATCTGTGAAGGGATATTTAGTCATGCCTGGAGGCTTGTGGTGAGCGACGAAACGTCTTCCGATGAAACCTGCAGAGAAACGTTCTGAGCAACTGCTTTGCAATGTGTGTATTCATCTCTAGAGTTAAAACATTCTTTGGTTCGAGAAGCTTGAAATCACTGTTTTTGTGGAATCTGAGAAAGGACATTTGGGACCGATCCTTAGAATATGGAGAAAGAATTATCCTCAGGTAATATCCAGAAGGAAGTTTTCTGTGAAACTGCTCTGTGTCATCTTAATTCCTCTCACCAGATAAGCCTCTTTTCATTGAATAATTTTACATCCCTGTGTCTGTTTAGAATGTGATGGGATATTCTGGAGCACATTGATGCTGACGGTGAAAAAACAGGTATGTTCAGACAGAAACTGCAGAGAAGCTTTCCGAGGAACTGCTTTGTGACGTTTGCACTTCAGTCACAGTGTTACACTGCTCTTCTCATACATTTTCAGGGAAACCCTTTTGGAGACACAGTTACCAAATGATATTCGGGAGCATGTTGATGCTGATGGTGAAAAGAATAATAGCCTCAGACAAAAAGTGAAAGGAAGCTTTCTAGGAAACTACTTGATTTGTTTTTCTAAGAACCACCAGAGCAAGCACAAAAGAACCAGCGAGTAGGCAAGGCTAAAAGCAAAACTGCAAATTTATTCTTTGGTCATCTAGCTCCAGGAAAAAAGGTGTGTAAGGTGATGTCTGTCGGCCTCCAGCAGAGGAGACCACGAGATTCGCCCAGCGGAGTTCCTAATGCAATCCCGACAAGAGTAGGGCCTGAGAAAGCCCAAGTAGCGCGCCTGCCTGGAGCAGCTTTTCTAAGAGTGGAAGTGCAATAGGCGGGCCACAGGCGTGTCGGGGGTGGGAGGCTCCGCAGGTGCCACTAGGTAAATCTTGGTCTCTTCGGATTGGCATCACCTGGCGCATTCCTGGTTAGTCTGAACCTTCCCGAGTGCCATCTGCATTTTTACACACACGGGAAGAGTTGGTGATGGAGAACCCGGAAATGCACCATCTTGCCTCCGTTCATCCAAACAGTCCAACCTTTTGTTACTAATGGTGACAAAGGGGTGCCGTGATATGTCTGGCTACTTCCTGCTGTTAAAGGGCGTCGTTAAGGTCGAGGCCTATGGTTGGTGTTTGGACTTACGGATGAAGAAGCATTTTGTTGTAGGTGACGCGAGTGATTTCTTGTATCTTGGCATGGAGAAATTTGATCAAAATGGGGGCATATCATAAAATAAAACACAGTGTTAGTCTAGGAATGAGGAATGGAAACATTTGTTGGAATATATACAAAACCCAAAAGGATGGTCCTGGCAAGGCTGGGGAGTACGAAATAGTTAAGAAAATTTAGTAAGTGTGAGGAGAGTGGGGGAAAGTTGAACTGATTTCTACTGATTGCTTTCAGTGGGGGATCTTTCTAGCTGGGAATGAGGAACGAGTGCACAAAGTAGTTGTTGACCAGGCAGCAATTAAGGTGTGGATTGGATGGAAGGCTTGGTCCAGAGAAGGACGGCAAAACAAAATAGGTACTCCACAGTCGATTAAAAAATTAATTGTCTTACCCGCTACCAGAAGAGTTACCCATGGCACCTTCAGTTGTCAAATTCTAGATGTAGGAGCTGCAAGGAGCTCCAAGAATCCTGGGAAAAGGAGTCACTTCGAGATGTGGCCCCTGTTCCCAGGGTGGGGCAATCAGATTTCCTATGTCCTTCCTGTTGGCAAATAGGGCAGGGGGGTGCTGTTGGACGAGGCTTAGGACATTCACTGGCCCAATGTCCTGACGCCTTGCACTTATAGCAAGGCTACGATGGGGCTTTAGGACCCCGTGGACACATGTTGGCATAGTGTCCTGCCTTGTCGCACCTATAGCAGGCTCCTTTTGTAACCTTGGAGTCTGCAGTGTGTGTACTCTCTGATCGAGGGTTACGACTGGGTTGTAAAGCCGAACTGTAACTTCTGTTTGAGGCGAGCCTGTCACTGTGCTTCAGCCATCTCCTTTCTGGAGTTATAGACCTTAAAGGCTAATTTAACCACGTCTTGTATTGCTGCCTGAGGACCATCCTCTACCTTTTGAAGTTTTTTACAAATGTCAGGAGCTGATTGAAAAATGGAGGAGAAGTGAAGGGCGGGGGTGAGAGTACGTAGACAGAAGGAAACCCTAGGTTCCTTTCCGGCTGAACAGAAATGAATAAAGACTCCTCTTTTTCAGGTTCCTGTGAGCTGGCATCCTTTGCCACTATAACCTGAACGAAAGAACCTGGCTACACAAGTCTGGACGAGAGCGTAAGGCCCAAAAGCCTTCTATGTAATTAATTTTGGACCACTTGCCTAGCCGCTGGCAGAAATTGCTGAGGTCAATCAGAACATTACGGTCTAAAGTGCCCTCTGGTGGCCACTGAGACTGATTATCTATTTTGTATTGGGGCCAGGCCACAGTGGAAAGGAAAATTAACCGCTGTAAGGTTTTTAAATTGGCTAGGAGACACCCTAAGGGGGTGCTCTTTGGAAATTTGGACTGGAGGTTTCCCATTTGTTTCCTCTTTACTTACACAATGGAGATCTCTGCCTGGCTTCAAAGCGTCCTTTCAAATCACCAGAGACAGACTGGAGGCTCTTGGTGCCAAGGTGGAGATTACCTTCAGGTGACGGAAGTCTCCGACCTGAACGAGTCTCCCAAGCCACTTGGTGGCTCAAAAAGAAGTCTCGGACCTGCGCAGTGTTTTTAGCCGAGGGAGGTAAAGAGGAGACAAGTGCACTTACCCCAGACAGGCCATGAGAGTAAGGGAAGCGAGTCTCAGGTCCTGGTCCATTTGCGACGTGGAAGCAGGAGGAGGTTCCTCAACCCTTAGAGGCCAGAGGAGGGGTCTCCTCCCGGGTTTCGGCACCAACGGGTTTGTTTTTCTAAGAACCACAAGAGTGAGCACAAAAGAACCAGCGAGTAGGCAAGGCTAAAAGCAAAACTGCAAATTTATTCTTTGGTCATCTAGCTCCAGGAAAAGAGGTGTGTAAGGTGAAATCTGTTGGCCTCCGGCAAAGGAGGCCAAGAGAGTCGCGCAGGTGGAGTTCCTAATGCAGTCGTGACAAGAGTAGAGGGTGAGGAAGCACGCACAGCACGACTGCTGGGAGTGGCTCTTCTAGGAGTGGAAGGGCAATAGGTGGGACACAGACGTTTCGGGGGTGGAAGGCTCCGCAGGTGCCACCAGGTAAATGTTGGTCTTTTCGGATTGACATCTCCTGGCACATGCGTGGTTTGTCTGCACGTTCCTGGGCACCAGCTGCATTTTCACGCACATGGGAAGACTTGGTGATGAAGAACCCAGAAATGCGCCATCTTGCCTCCATTCGTCCAAACATTACCCAGTGGTATGTGTAATCATCTTACACAGAAAAAGCTTTCTTTACTTTATGCAGTCTGGAAACTGTCATGGACAGATCCACCAAGGACCTTAGGGAGCACATTCAAGACTAGGGTGAAAAAGGAAATATCTTCAGATAAAAATTGGTAAGAACCTTTCTGTGAATCTGCTTTTTGCTATGTTTATTCATCTCACATAGATGAAGCTTTCTTTACATTACACAGCTTGGAAACTCCCTCTTGGATGGATCCACGTAGGGATATTTGGGATCACATTCGGGCCTGTGTTGAAAGAGGAAATATAGTAAGATAAAAAATGGATAGAGGCTTTCTGAGAAACTACTTTGTGATGTATGCATTCCTCTCAGGAAATTCTACCTGTTTTCTCACAAGGCAGTGTTTGAACACTGTTCCTGTGAAACAAAAAGTGATATTTCAGAACGCATTGAGGACTATGGAAAATAGTGAAATATACTGTAATAAAATCGAAGAAGAGGCTTGTGGTGAGCCAGGAAACGTCTTCTGATGAAACCTGCAGAGAAAAATTCTGAGCAACTGCTTTGTGTTGTGTGTATTCGTCTCATAGAGTTAAACCATTCTTTGGATTGAGCAGCTTGAAATCACTGTTTTTGTGGCATCTGAGGAAGGACATTTGGGAATGATCCTTAGAATATGGAGAAAAATATATGCTCCTGTAAAATCCAGAAGGAAGTTTTCTGTTAAATTGCTCTATGTCGTCTTAATTCCTCTCACTCAGAGAAACCTCTCTTTTCATTGAGCAGTTTTCTAGCCCTTTGTATGCTTAGGTTGTGAAGGGATATTCGGGAGCACTATGAGGCTAACGGTGACAAAGGAAATATGTTCAGACCGAAACTGAAGAGAAGTTTTCAGATGAACTGCTTTGTGATGTGTGCATTCCAGTCACAGTGTTATACCTGTTTTCTCACACAACGTCGGATAAATCTTTTGGAGAAACAGGTACCAAATGATATTCCCGAGCATGTTGATGCTGATGGTGAAAAGGGAAATAGCCTCTGACAAAACCTGGAAAGAAGCTTTCTAGGAAACTACTCTGTGATATCTGTAATCATCTCACATAGATAAAGCTTGTTTTTATATTACACAGTTTGGAAACTGTCATGGACAGATCCACGAAGGGACCTTCACGAGCATATTCTGGACTCTGGTGAAAAAGGAAATATCTTCAAATAAAAACTGGAATGAACCTTTATGTGAATTGGCTTTTTACTTTGTTTATTCATCTCACATAAATGAAGCTTTCTTTACATTACACAGATTGGAAACTCCCTCGTGCACGGATCCACGAAGGGATATTTGGGATCACATTCGGGCCTATGGTGAAAGTGGAAATATAGTCAGATAAAAACTGGAGAGAATCTTTCTGAGAAACTGCTTGGGGATGTGTACATTCGCCCCAGGGAGTTACAACTTTCTTCTCATAAAGCACAGTTTGAACACTGTTCCTACAAAACTAAAGAGTGATATTCAGAGCACATTGAAGACTATGGCAAAAAGTGAAATGTCGTCTAATAAAAAACAGAAAGAAGCACTCGAAGAAACTGCTCTCTGACATATCCATTATTTTCACAGGGTTAAAGCTTACTCTACATTTCCTAGTTTGAATGTCGGTATTTGAGGTTTCTGTGAAAAGATAGTATGTGGTGCCCGGAGGCCTGTGTGAAGCAAGGAATTGTCCTAAATCAAAAATCAGGGAGAAGCTTTCTGTGCAACACTTTTCTGATGTTTGTGTTCATCTCATAGTGC
The DNA here is from genome assembly GCF_002776525.5 of Piliocolobus tephrosceles. Classification (NCBI taxonomy): domain Eukaryota; kingdom Metazoa; phylum Chordata; class Mammalia; order Primates; family Cercopithecidae; genus Piliocolobus; species Piliocolobus tephrosceles. Next base: position 126,442,284 of record NC_045435.1, on the reverse strand, counting down.
TAAATCATTCTTCGGATTGAGCAGTTTGATATCACTTTTTCTGTGGAATCTTAGAAAGGACATTTGGAAACGCTCTTTAGAATATGCTGAAAAAGAAATAACCACAGAGGGAAACCAGAATGAAGCTTTCTGTGAAAGTGCCCTGTGTCACGTTAATTCTGCTCACACATTTAAGCTTCTCTTTTCCTTGAGCTGTATCATAACACTGTTTTTGTTTAGTCTGCGGAGGGATATTCTGGGGGTCTTTGAGGCTTATGGTGAGAAAGAAAACGTCTTCAGATAGAAAATCGAGGGAAGCTTTATGAGGAGCTGCTTTGTGACGTGTGCATTCCACTCACAGAAATATACCTTTTCTCTTAGAGGATTCCGGAATCCCATTTGCAGATAAAGCTATCGAGAGGTCTTCGGGAGTATAAAGACGACTATGGTGAAAAAGGAAACATCCTCAGACAAACACTGGAAAGCAGATTTCTGGGAAACTGCTTTGTGTTAGATATATTTATTCGTCTCACATAGTTAAAACTTTAATTATATTATGCAGTTTGGAAACTCCATCATGCACAGATCCACAAAGGGATACTCGGGAGCACATTCAGGCCTATGGTTAAAGGGGAGATATCTTCAGATAAAAATTGGATAGAAGCTTTCTGAGAAACTACTTTGTGATGCATGCATTCCACTCAGGGAGTTTCACTTCTTTTCTCACAAGGCAGTGTTTGAACACTGTTCCTGTAAAACCAAGAAAGGGATATTTTGAAACGCCTTGAGGACTGTGGTGAGCAGTGAAATATACTGAAATAAAATCAAGGAAGAAGTGTTCCAAGAATCTTCTGTCTGATATGTGCATTGACTTCACAGAGTTAATGCTTACTCTATGTTGCCCAGTTTCAAAACTCTGTGTTTGAAGAATCTGGGAAGGGATATTTAGTGACACCCGGAGGCTTGTGGTGAGTGAGAAAATGTGTTCCGATGAAACCTGCAGAGAAACGTTTTGAGCAACTGCTTTGCAATGTGTGTATTCGTCTCCTGGAGTTAATTCATTCTTTGGATTGAGCAGCTTGAAATCACTGTTTTTCTGGCATCTGAGGAAGGACATTTGGGAACGATCCTAAGAATATGGAGAAAGAAAAATCCTCAGGTAAAATCCAGAAGGAAGCTTTCTGTGAAACTGCTCTGTGTCGTCTTATTTCCACGCAGTGAGATAAGCTTCTCCTTACATTGAGCAGTTTTGTATCCCTTTGTATGTTTAGCATGTGATGGGATATTCGGGAGCACTTTGAGGCTAATGGTGAAAAAGCAAATATATACAGAGTGAAACCGGAGAGAAGTTTACTGAAGAACTGCTTTGTGACGTGTGCATTCCTGTCACAGTGTTGTACCTCTCTTCTCATGCAGCATCAGGCAAACCCTTTTGGAGAAACAGGTACCAAGTGATATTCAGGAGCATGTTGATGCCGATGGTGAAAGGGAAATAGCCTCAGACAAAAACTGGAAAGAAGCTGTCTAGAATACTACTCTGTGATATCTGTAATCATCCCACATAGATAAAGCTTTCTTTACATTACACAGCTTGGAAACTGTCTTGGACGGTTCCACAAAGGGACCTTCTGGAGCACATTCTGGATTATGGTGAAAAAGGAAATATCTTCAGCTAAAAACTGGAAAGAAGCTTTCTGTGAATCTGCTTTTTGCTATGTTTATTCGTCTCACATATATGAAGCTTTCTTTACAATATGCAGCTTGGAAACTCCCTCGTGGTTGGATCTGTGAAGGCATATTTTGGGCCACATTCGGGCCTATGGTGAAATAGGAAATATAGTCTGGTAAAGAGTCAAGAGACACTTTCTGAGAAACTGCTTGGTGAGTGTGCATTCCACTCAGGGAGTTATAACTTTCTTCTCATAAGACACAGTTTGAACACTGTTTTTGTAAAACCAAAAGGGTGATATTCGGAGCACATTGAAGATTATCGCAAAAAGTGAAATGTAGTCCCCAAAAAACAGAAAGAAGCACGCGAAGAAACTGCTCTCTTTCGTGTGCATTCTTTTGAAAGGGTTAAAGCATTCTCTACATTTCTCAGTTACAAAGTCGGTCTTTGGGGTTTCTGTGAAGGGATAGTAATTGGCAACTGCAGGCCTGTGTCGAGCAAGGAAATGTCTTCCATCGAAAATGAGAGAGAAGCTTTCTGCGCAACTCTTTTGTGATGTTTGTATTCATCTCATAGAGTTAAATCATTGTTTGGACTGAGCAGTTTGAAATCGCTGTTTCTGTGGACTCTGAGAAAGGACATTGGGAAATGTTCCTTAGAATGTTCTGAAAAAGAAATAACCTCAGAGAGAAACCAGAAGGAAGGTTTCTGTGGAACTGCTCTGTGTCAGGTGAATTCTGCTCACACAGTTAAGCTTCTCTATTCATTGAGCTGTATCGTAAATCTGTTTTTGATTAGTCTGCAAAGGGATATTCTGGAGGGCTTTGAGGCTTACAGTGGGAAAGAAAACGACTTCAGATAGAAACTGGAGAGAAGCTTTCTGAGGCGCTATTTTGTCACGTGTGCATTCCACTCACAGAAATATCCCTTTGCAGACCTTTCTTCTCCGATAGTACTCCGGAATCGGTGTTGCAGAAAGAGCTACCAAGAGACATTCGGAAGTACAGGGAAGGCTATGGTGAAAAAAATAATATCCTCAGACAAAACTGGAAAGATTTCTGTGAAGCTGCTTTGTGTTAGATATATTTATTAATCACAGATAGTTAGAACGTTAATTATATTATGCAGTTTGGAAACTCTGTCATGCAAGGATCAGCAAAGGGACATTGGGGAGCACATTCAGACCTACAATGAAAAGGGAGATATCTTCATATAAAACTGGATAGCATCTTTCTGAGAAACTACATTGTGATGTATGCATTCCACTCAGGGAGTTATACCCCTTTTCTCACAAGGCAACATTTGAACATTGTTCCTATGAAACCGAAAAAGTGATATTTCATAGCACATTGAGGACTATGGCAAATAGTGAAATATAATGAAATAAAATCGAGGAGGAAGCATTCCAAGAATGTGCTCTCTGATATGAGCATTCCCTTCACAAAAGTAATGTTGCCCAGTTTTGAAACTCTGTCTTTAAAGAATCTGGGAAGGGATATTTAGTGACGGCCGGAGGCTTGTGGTTAGAGAGGAAACACCTTTCGATGAATCCTGCAGAGAAAGGTTCTGAGCAACTGCTTTGAAATGTGTGTATTTGTCTCGTAGAGTTAAATCATTCTTTGATTGAGCAGCTTGAAATCACTCTTTTTGTGTAATCTGAAGAAGGATATTCGAGAATGATCCTTACATTATGGAGAAAGAAATATCCTCGGGTAAAATCCAGAAGGAAGCTTTCTGTGAAACTGCTCTTTGTCGTCTTAATTCCTCTCACTCAATTAAGCCTCTCTTTTCATTGAGCAGTTTCCTACCCCTGTGTATATTTAGCATGTGATGGGATATTCGGGAGCACTTTGTGGCTAATGGTGAAAAAGGAAATATGTTCAGACAGAAACTGGAGAGAAGCTTTCCGAGGAACTGCTTTGTGACGTGTGCATTCCAGTCACAGTGTTATACCTCACTTCTCATACAGTGTCAGGAAAATCCCTTTGGAGAAACAGGTACCAAGTGATATTCAGGAGCATGTTGATGCCGATGGTGAAAGGGAAATAGCCTCAGACAAAAACTGGAAAGAAGCTTTCTAGGAAGCTACTCCATGATATGTCTAATCATCTCCCATAGATACAGCTTTCTTTATATTTTGCAGCTTGGAAACTGTCATGGACGGATCCATGAAGGGATCTTTGGGAGCACATTCTGGACTACGGTGAAAACGGAAATATCTTCAGATAAAAACTGTAGAGAAGCTTTCTGAGAAACTGCTTGGTGATGTGTGCATTCCACTCAGGCAGTTATAAATTTCTTCTCATAAGGCACAGTTTTAACATGGTTCCTGTAAAACCATAAGAGTGATATTTGCAGCACATTGAAGATTATCGCAAAAAGTGAAATGTTGTTCAATAAAAAACAGAAAGAAGCACTCCAAGAAACTGCTCTCTGACATGTCATTTCTTTTCACAGGCTAAAGCTTACTCTAGGTTTGCCAGTTTCTTTTTTTTTTTTTTTTTCCTTTTTTTTTGAGACGGAGTCTTGCTCTGTCGCCCGGGCTGGAGTGCAGTGGCCGGATCTCAGCTCACTGCAAGCTCCGCCTCCCGGGTTTAGTCCATTCTCCTGCCTCAGCCTCCTGAGTAGCTGGGACTACAGACGCCCGCCACCTCGCCTGGCTAGTTTTTTGTATTTTTAGTAGAGACGGGGTTTCACCATGTTAGCCAGGATGGTCTCAATCTCCTGACCTTGTGATCCACCCGTCTCAGCCTCCCAAAGTGCTGGGATTACAGGCTTGAGCCACCGCGCCCAGCGGTTTGCCAGTTTCAAAGTGGGTCTTTGAGGGTCCTGTGAAGCGATAATAAGTGGCGACCAGAGGCATGTGTGAGGCAAGGAATTGTCTTCCATCGAAAAACGGGGAGAAGCTTTTCGCCCAACTATTTTGTGATGTTTGTATTCATCCCATAGCGTTACATCATTCTTTGGATTGAGCAGTTTGAAATCAGTGTTTCTGTGGTATCTGAGAAAAGACATTTGGAAACGCTCTTCATAATATCTTAAAAGAGAAATAACATCAGATACAACCCAGAAAGAAGCTTTCTTTGAAACTGCTCTGTGTCACCTGAATTCTGCTCACACAGTTAAGCTTCCATTTAATTGAGCTATATCTTAACACTGTTTTTGCTTAGTCTACAAAGGAATACTCTAGAGGTCTTTGAGGCACACGGTGATAAAGGAAACGTCTTCAGATAGAAACTGGGAAGAAGCTTTCTGAGGAGCTGCTTTGTGTCGTGTGAATTCCAGTCACAGAAATATATCTTTCTTCTCTGAGAGGATTCCGGAATCCTTTTTGGAGAAAAACCTACCAGGAGATATTCGGGAGTATAGCAACCACTATGGTGAAAAAAGAAATATCCTCAGAGAAAACCTGGAAAGGAGATTTCAGTAAAACTGCTTTGTGTTACTACATTTATTGGTCTTGCATAGTTAAAACTTTAATATGATCCCGAATATGATCCCAAATATCCCTATGCAGATCCATCCAGGAGGGATTTTCCAAGCTGTATAATGTAAAGAAAGCTTCATCTATGTGAGATGAATAAACATTGCAAAAAGCAGATTCACAGAAAGGTTCTCACCAGTTTTTATCCGAAGATATTTCCTGTTTCACCCTAGTCTTAAATGTGCTCCTGAAAGTCCCTTCGTTTATCTGTCCATGACAATTTCCAGGCTCCATAATGTAAAAAAAGGCATTATCTATGTGAGATGACTACACATACCACTGAGTAGTTTCCTAGAAAGCTTCCTTCCAGTTTTTGTCTGAGGCTATTTCCCTTTTCACCATTGGCATCAACATGCTCCCGAATATCACCTGGTACCTGTTTCTCAAAAAGGGTTTCCCTGACACTGTATGAGAAGACAGGTATAACACTGTGACAGAAATGCACACGTCACAAAGCATTTCCTCGTAAAGCTTCTCTCCAGTTTCGGTCTGAACATATTTCTTTTTTCACTATAAGCCTCAAAGTGCTCCCAAATATCCCATCACATGCTAAACATACACAGGGCTAGAAAACTGCTCAATGAAAAGAGAGGCTTATCTGAGTGAGAGGAATTAACACGACACAGAGTAGTTTAACAGAAAGCTTCCTTCTGGGTTTTACCTGAGGATATTTCTTTCTCCATATTCTAAGGATCGTTCCCAAATGTCCTTCCTCAGATTACACAAAATCAGTGATTTCAAGCTGCTCAATTGAAAGAATGGTTTAACTCTAGGAGATGAATACACACATCGCAAAGCAGTTGTTCAGAACGTTTCTCTGCAGGTTTCATTGGAAGACGTTTCCTCGCTCACCACAAGCCTCTGGGCGTCACTAAATATCCCTTCTCAGTTTCTTCAAAGACAGAGTTTCGAAACTGGGCAACATAGAGTAAGCATTAACTCTGTGAAGTGAATGTACCTATCAGAGAGCAGATTCTTGGAAGGCTTCTTCCTCGATTTTATTTCAGTACATTTCAATATCCGCCATATTCCTCAATGCCTTCTGAAATATCACTTTTTCTGTTTCACAGGAACAGTGTTCAAACACTGTCTCATGAGAAAAGTGGTATAACTGCCTGAGTGGAATGCATACATCACAAAGTAGTTTCTTAGAAAGCTTCTATCCAGTTTTTACCTGAAGATATCTCCTCTTTCACCGTCAGCCTGAATATGCTCTGGAACGTCCCTTCGTGGATCTGTGCATTATGGAGTTTCCAAACTGTGTAATATAATTAAAGTTTTAACTACACAAGATTCGAATAAATATATCTAACACAAAGCAGTTTCAGAGAATTCTTCTTTCCAGTTTTTGTCTCGGGATATTTATTTTTTCACCATAGACTTACTTATACTACAAAATGTCTGTTTGAAGCTCTTTTTCCAAAAGAGATTCCAGAATCCTCTAGGAGAAGAAAGGTATATTTCCCTGAGTGGAATGCACACGTCACAAAGCAGCACCTCAGAAATCTTTTCTCCAGTTTCTATCTGAAGACGTTTCCTTTCTCAACGTAAGCCTCTGAGTCCTCCACAATATCCCTTTGCAGGCTATACAAAAACAGTGTTATGGTACAGCACAATGAATAGAGAAGCTTAACTGTGTGAGCGGAATACTCGTGACACAGAGCATTTTCACAGAAAGCTTCCTTTTGGTTTCTCTCTGAGGTCATTTCTTTTTCAGTGTATTCTCAGAGCGTTTCCAAATGTCCTTTGTCAGATTCCACAGAAACAGTGATTTCAGTCTGCTCAACCAAGGAATGATTTAACTCTATGAGATGAATACCAAATCACAAATGAGTTGCGCAGAAATCTTCTCTCGGATTTTTGATGGAAGACATTTCATTGCCTCACACAGGCCTCCAGTTGCCACTTACGATCCCTTCGCAGAACCCTCAAAGACCGACTTACACACTTGGAAATGTAGAGTAAGCTTTAACCCTGTGAAAATAATGGAAATTTCAGAGTGCATTTTCATTGAGTGCTTCTTTCTGTTTTTTATTGGGCGACATTTCACTTTTTGCCATAGTCTTCAATGTGCTCTAAATATCACTCTTTTGGTTTTACAGGAACAGTGTTCAAACTGTGCCTGATGAGAAGAAAGTTATAACTACCTCAGTGGGATGCACACATCACCAAGCAGTTTCTCAGAAAGCTTCTCTCCAGTATTTATCTGACTATATTTCCTCTTTCACCATAGGCCCGAATGTGATCCCAAATATCCCTACGCGGATCCATCCAGGAGGGAATTTCCAAGCTGTGTAATGTAAAGAAAGCTTCATCTATGTGACATGAATAAACATGCCAAAAAGCAGATACACAGAAAGGTTCTTACCAGTTTTTATCTGGAGATGTTTTCTTTTTCACCCTAGTCTTGAATGTTCTCCCGAAAATCCCTTCATGGATCTGTCCATGACTGTTTCCAGGCTGTATAAGGTGAAGAAAGCTTTATCTATGTGAGATGATTACACATACCACTGAGTAATGTTTGGAATAACGGAGGCAAGATGGCGCATTTCCAGGTACTTCATCACCAACTCTTCACGTGTGCGTGAAAATTCAGCTGCTGCCAGGGACGGTAGCAGCACACATGCGCCAGGTGATGTCAATCCGAAGAGACCAAGATTTGCCTGGTGACACCTGAGGAGCCTTCCCCCCCCTACACGCCCGTGCCCCGCCTATTGCCTTTCCACTCCCAGAAAAGACGCTCCTGGCAGGCGCACCGTGTGGGCTTCCTCAGCCCCTACTGTTGTTGGTACTGGGCGACTCTCTTGGCGTCTTTTGCCGGAGGCCGACTGACTTCACCTTACACACCTCTTTTCCTGGAGCTAGATGACCAAAGAATAAATTTGCAGTTTTGCTTTTAGCATTGCCTACTCGCTGGTTCTTTTGTGCTCGCTCTGATGGTTCTTAGAAAAACAAATCGGTTGGTGCCGAAACCCGGGAGGAGACCCCTCCTCTGTCCTCTAAGGGTTGAGGAACCTCCTCCTGCTCCCATGCCGCAGACGGACCAGGACCTGAGACCCGCTTCCCTTACTCTCATTGTCTCTCTGGGGTAAGTGCCCTTGTCTCCTCTTTACCTCCCTCGGCTAAAAATCCTGCATAGGCCCGAGGCTTACTTTTGAGCCACCAAGTGGCTCGGGAGACCCATTCAGGACGGAGACGTCCGTCGCCTGAAGGTAATCTCCACCTTGGCTCCAAGAGCCTCCGGTGTGTCTCTGGTGATTTGAAAGGACGCTTTGAAGCCAGGCAGAGATCTCCATTGTGTAAGTAAAGAGGAAACAAATGGGAAACCTCCAGTCCAAATTTCCAAAGAGCACCCCCTTAGGGTGCTTCCTAGCCAATTTAAAAACCTTACAGCGGCTAATTTTCCTTTCCACTGTGGCGTGGCTCCAGTACAAACTAGATAGTCAGTGTCAGTGGCCACCAGAGGGCACTTTAGACCGTAATGTTCTGATTAACCTCAGCAATTTCTGCCAGCAGCTAGGCAAGTGGTCTGAAATTAATTACATAGAAGGCTTTTAGGCCTTACACTCTCATCCCGACTTGTGTAGTCGGTGTTCTTGGGTTATACTGGCCAAAGACACCGGCTCACAGTAACCCGAAAAAGAGGAGTCTTTATTCCTTTCTGTTCAGCTGGAAAGGAACCTAGTGTTTCCTTCTATCTCCGAACCCTCACCCCCGTCCTACACTCCTCCTTCATTTTTCAATCAGCTCCTGATATTTGTAAAAAACTTCAAAAGGTAGAGGATGGTCCTCAGGCACCAATACAAGACCTGGTTAAATTAGCCTTTAAGGTCTATAACTCCAGAGAAGAGATGGCTGAAGTACAGCAACAGGCTCACCTCAAACGGAAGTTACAGCTCCTAACAGGGGTGTTACAGACCAGTCGTAACCCCAGATCAGAGAGTACACACCCTGCAGACTCCAAGGTTACAAAAGGAGCCTGCTATAGGTGCGACAAGGCAGGACACTATGACAACAGGTGTCCACGGGATCCTCGAACCCCAATGCAGCCTTGCTATAAGTGCCAGGCGTCAGGACATTGGGCCAGTGATTGTCCTAACCCTCGTTCACCAGCAACCCCTTGCCCTATTTGCCGACAGGAAAGACACTGGATGTCTGATTGCCCCACCATGGGAACAGGTGCAGTGTCTCGACATGACTCACTTTCCCAGGATGTTGGGAGCTCCTTCCAGCTCCTACATCTGGAAAAGGAGAACTGGAGGTGCTGAGACTTGGGGACCCCCATCACCCTTGCGAAGCCGTGGGTAACCCTCCTGGTAGCAAGTAAGACAATTAATTTTTTAATCGACAGCAGGGTATCTATTCTATTTTGCCGTCCTTCCCTCGACCTAGCCTTCCATCCAATCCACACCTTAATTGCTGCCTGGTTAACAACTACTTTACGCCCTTGTTCCTCATTCCCAGCTAGAAAGGGCCCCCACCGAAAGCAATCAGTGGAAATCACTTCAACTTTCCCCCACTCGCCTCACACTTAATAAATTTTCTTAACTATTTCATACTCCCCAGTCTTGCCAGGACCATCCTTTTGGGTTTTGTCTACATTCCAAGAAATGTTTCCATTCCTAATTCCTATACTATTTCTGTGTTTTATTTTATGTTTTGCCCGCATTTTGATCAAATTTCTCCGTGCCAAGATACAAGAAATCACTCGTGTCACCTTCAACAAAATGCTTCTTCATCCATACGTCCAAACACCAACCATAGGCCTCAACCTTAACGACCCCCCTAAACAGCAGGAAGTAACCAGATGGATCATGGTGCCCCTTTATCACTATTATCAATAAAAGTTTGGACTGTTTGGACGAATAGAAGCAAGATGTTGTATTACTGGGTTCTTCATTACCAACTCTTCCCATGTGCGTGAAAATGCAGCTGGCACCTGGGAAGGTGAAGACTAACCAGGCATGCACCAGGTGATGTCAATCCAAAGAGACCAAGATTCACCTGGTGGCACCTTCGGATCCTCTCCCCCTCCGACCAGCCCATGTACCATCTATTGCCCTTCCATTCCAAGAAAAGTCGCTCCCGGCAGGTGCCTTGCATGGGCTTCCTCAGCCCCTACTCTTGTCGGGACTCCATTAGGACATCGGCCTGGGAGACTCTCTTGGCCTCCTTTACCAGAGGCCGACAGACTTCACCTTACACACCTTTTTTTCCTGGAGCTAGATGACCAAAGAATAAATTTACAGTTTTGCTTTTAGCCTTGCCTACTCACTGGTTCTTTTGTGCTCACTCTGGTGGTACTTAGAAAAACAAATCAAGTAGTTTCCTAGGAAGCTTCTTTCCAGTTTTTTTCTGAGGCTATTTCCCTTTTCACCATTGGCATCAACATGCTCCCGAATATCACCTGGTACCTATTTCTCGAAAAGGGTTTCCCTGAAACTGTATGAGAAGAGAGGTATAACATTGTGACTGAAATGCACATGACACAAAGCAGTTCCTCGGAAAGCTTCTCTACAGTTTTGGTCTGAACATATGTCTTTTTTCACCATCAGCCTCAATATATTCTCGAATATCCCATCACATGCTAAACATACACAGTGCTAGAAAACTGTTCAATGAAAAGAGAGGCTTATCTGAGTGAGAGGAATTAAGACAACACAGAGCAGTTGCAGTTCCACAGAAAGCTTCCTTCTGGATATTACCTGAGGATATTTCTTTCTCCGTATTCTAAGGATCGTTCCCAAATGTTCTTCCTCAGATTCCACAAAAACAGTGATTTCAAGCTACTCAATCCAAAGAATGGTTGAACTCTAGAGACAATTACACACATCGCAAAGCAGTTGCTCAGAACGTTTCTCTGCAGGTTTCATCGGAAGACGTTTCCTAGCTCACCACAAGCCTCTGGGGGTCACTAAATACCCCTTCACAGATTCTTCAAAGACAGAGTTTCGAAACTGGGCAACATAGAGTAAGCATTAACACTGTGAAGTGAATTCACACATCAGAGAAGAGATTCCTGGAATGCTTCTTCCTCGATTTTATTTCAGTATATTTCACAATTCGCCATAGTTCTCAATGCATTCCAAAATATCACTTTTTCGGTTTCAAGGGAACAGAGTCCAAACACTGCTTTGTGCAAACAGAGGTACAACTCCCTGAGTGGAATGCATACATCACAAAGTAGTTTCTCCGAAAGCTTCCATCCAGTTTTTATCTGAAGATATCTTCTCTTTCACCGTAGGCCTGAATGTGTTCCCAAATGTCCCTTCGCGGATCTGTACATAATGAAGTTTCCAAACTGCATAATATAATTAAAGTTTTTACTATGCGAGACTAATAAATATATCTAACACAAATCAGTTTCACAGAAATCTTCTTTCCAGTTTTTGTCTGAAGATATTTCCTTTTTCACCATAGTCATCGCTATACTCCCGAATATCTCTTGGTAGCTTTTTCTCCAAAAGGGATTCTGACATCCTTTAGAAGAAGAAAGGTATATTTCTTTTTTTTTATTACTATACTTAAAGTTCTAGGGTACATGTGCACAATGTGCAGGTTTGTTACATTTGTATACCTATGCCACGTTGTTGTGCTGTATCCATCAACTCATCAGCACCCATCAATTTGTCATTTATATCAGGTATAACTCCCAATGCAATCCCTCCCCTGAGGGAAATAGCCTCAGAATATCACACTTTTGGTTTTACAGGAACAGTGTTCAAACTGTGCCTTATGAGCAGAAACCTATAAATCCCTGAGAGGAATGCACACATCAACAAGCAGTTTCTCAAAAAGCTTCATTCCAGTTGTTATGTGACTATATTTCCCCTTTCACCATAGGCCTGAATGGCATCCCAAATATCCCTTCATGGATCCATCCATGAGGGAGTTTCCAACCCCCCTCCCCATGATAGGCCCCGATGTGTGATGTTCACCTTCCCGAGTCCAAGTGATCACATTGTTCAGTTCCCACCTATGAGTGAGAACATGCAGTGTTTGGTTTTCTGTTCTTGTGATAGTTTGCTAAGAATGATGGTTTCCAGCTGCATCCATGTCCCTACAAATGATGCAAACTCATCCTATTTATGGCTGCATATTATTCCATGATGTATATGTGCCACATTTTCTTAATCCAGTCTGTCCCTGATGGACATTTGGGTTGATTCCAAGTCTTTGCTATCGTGAATAGTGCCACAATAAACATACATGTGTATGTGTCTTTATAGCAGCATGATTTAGAACAAAGCCGGAGGCATCACGCTACCTGACTTCAAACTATACTACAAGGCTACAGTAACCAAAACAGCATGGTACTGGTATCAAAACAGAGATATACCAATGGAACAGAACACAGTCCTCAGAAATAGTACTACACATCTACAGCCATCTGATCTTTGACAAACCTCAGAGAAACAGGAAATGGGGAAAGGATTCCCAATTTAATAAATGGTGCTGGGAAAATTGGCTACCCATAAATAGAAAGCTGAAAATGGATTATCTCCTTACTCCTTATACGAAAATTAATTCAAGATGCATTAGACACATAAATGTTAGACCTAATACCATAAAAAACCTAGAAGAAAACCTAGGTAGTACCATTCTGGAAGTAGGCATGGGCAAGGAGTTCATGTCTAAAACAGCAGAAGAAATGTATATTTCTGTGAGTGGAATGCACATGTCACAAAGCACCTGATCAGAAAGCTTCTCTCCAGTTTCTATATGAAGGCGTTTCCTTTCTCACCATAAGCCTCAAAGCCCTCCAAAGTATCCCTTTGCAGACTAAGCAAAAACAGTGTTATGATACAGCTCAATAAAAAGAGAAGCTTAACTGTGTGTGGAATTCACGTGACACAGAGCAGGATCATGGAAAGCTTTCTTCTGGTTCTCTCTGAGGTTATTTCTTTTTCAGGATATTCTAAAGAGCGTTTCCATAGGTCCTTTCTCAGATTCCACAGAAACAGGGATTTCAAACTGCTCAGTCCAAAGAATGATTTAACACTATGACATGAATACAAACATCACAAAAGAGTTGTGCAGAAAGCTTCTCAAACTGGGAAATGTAGAGTATGCTTTAACACTGTGAAAAGTATGGACGTGTCAAAGAGCAGTTTTTTCGAGTGCTTCTCTCTGTTTTTTATTGGATGACATTTCACTTTTTGCCATAGTCTTCAATGTGCTCCGAATATCACACTTTTGGTTTTACAGGAACAGTGTTCAAACTGTGACTTATGAGCAGAAACCTATAAATCCCCGAGTGGAATGCACACATCAACAAGCAGTTTCTCAAAAAGCTTCATTCCAGTTGTTATGTGACTATATTTCCCCTTTCACCATAGGCCTGAATGGCATCCCAAATATCCCTTCATGGATCCATCCATGAGGGAGTTTCCAAGCTGCGTAATGAAAGAAAGCTTCATGTATGTGAGATGAATAAACATAGCAAAAAGCAGATTCACGGAAAGCTTCTTTCCAGTTTTTATCTGAAGATATTTCTTTTTTCACCATAGTCAAGAATGTGCTCAAAAGGTCCCTTCGTGGATCCGTACATAACAGTTTCCAAGCTGCGTTATATAAAGAAAGCTTTAACTATGTGAAATGATTACACATATCACTGAGTAGTTTCCTAGAAAACTTCTTTCCAGTTTTTGTCTGAGGCTATTTCCCTTTTCACCATCGGAATCAACATGATCCCGAATATCACTTGGTACCTGTTTCTCCAAAAGGGTTTCCCTGACACTGTATGAGAAAAGAGGTCTAACACTGTGACTGGAATGCACACGTCACAAAGCAGTTCCTAGGAAAGCTTCTCTCCTCTTTCTGTCTGAACATATTTCCTTTTTCACCATTGGCTTCAACGGGCTCTTGAATATCCCTTGCACGCTAAATATACACAGGGTTAGGAAACTACTAAATGAAAAGAGAGGCTTAACTAAGCGAGAGGAATTAAGACGACACAGAGCAGTTTCACAGAAAGCTTCCTTCCGGAAATTACCTGAGGATATTTCTTTCCCCATATTCTAAGGATCATTCCCATATGTCCTTCCTCAGATTCCACAAAAACAGTGATTTCAAGCTGCTCAATCCACAGAATGGTTTAACTCTATGAAACGAATACACACATCGCAAAGCAGTTGCTCAGAACGTTTCTCTGCTTGTTTCATCAGAAGACATTTCCTCGCTCATCACAAGCCTCTGGGCGTCACTAAATATCCTTTCACAGATTCTTCGAATACAGAGTTTCAAAAGTGGGCAACATAGAGTAAGTATTAACTCTCTGAAGTGAATGTACATATCAGAGAGATTTTTGGAAGTCTTCTTCCTCGATTTCATTTCAGTATATTTCACTATTCACCATAGTCCTCAATGCGTTCCAAAATATCATGTTTTTGGTTTCACAGGAACAGTTTTCAATCACTGCCTTGTGAGAAAAGAGGTATAACTCCCCTAGTGGAATGCAAACATCACAGAGTAGTTTCTCAGAAAGCTTCTATCCAGTTTTTATCTGAAGATATCTCCTCTTTCACTGTAGTCCAGAATGTGCTCGCAGATGTGCCTTCGTGGAGCTATGCATGTGGGAGTTTCCAAACTGCGTAATATTATTAAAGATTTAACTATGCAAGACTAATAAATATGTCTAACAAAAAGGTGTTTCACAGAAATCTTCTTTCCAGTTTTTGTCTGAGGATATTTCCTTTTTCACCAGAGTCATCGCTCTACTCCCAAGTATCCCTTGGTAGCTTTTTCTCCAAAAGGGATTCCGGAATCCCCTAGGAGAAGAGAGGTATATTTCTGTGTGTGGAATACGCATGTCACAAAGCCTCTCCTCAGACAGCTTCTCTCTAGTTTCTATTTAAAGACGTTTCCTTTCTCACCGTAAGCCTCAAAGGGTTCCAGAATATCCTTTTGCAGACTAAACAAAAACAGTGTTATGATACTGCTCTTTGAAAATTGGATCTTAACTGTGTGAGCAGAATTCACATGACACAGAGCAGTGTTACAGAAAGCTTCCTTCTGGTTATCTCTGAGGTTAATCCTTTTTCAGGATATTCTAAAGAGTGTTTCCAGATGTCCTTTCTCAGATTCCACAGAAACAGTGATTTCAAACTGCTCAATCCAAAGAATCATATAACGCTATGAGATGAATACAAACTTCACAAAAGAGTTGCACAGAATTATTCTCTCTTATTTTCCATGGAAGACATTTCCTTGCTCGACACAGGATTCTGGTTGCCAGTTAGGATCCCTTTGCAGGAACCTCAAAGACCAACTTTCAAACTGGGGAATATAGAGGAAGTTTTAACCCCATGTAAAGAATGGACATGTCAGAGGAGCAGCTTCTTGGAGTGCTTCTTTCTGTTTTTTATTGGGTGACGTTTCACTTTTTGCCATAGTCTTCTATGTGCTCCAAATATCACTCTTTTGGTTTTACAGGAATGGAGTTCAAACTGTGCCTTATGAGAAGAAAGTTATAGCTGCCTGAGTGGTATGCACACATCACCAAGCACTTTCTCAGAAAGCTTCTCTCCAGTTTTTATCTTACTATATTTCCTATTTCACCATAGGCATGAATGTGATCCCAAATATCCCATCACGGATCCAACCAGGAGGGAGTTTCCCTGCTGTGTAATGTATAGAAAGCTTCAGCTATGTGAGATGATTAAACATAGCAAAAAGCAGATTTACAGAAACATTCTTTCTAGTTTTTTTCTGAAGTTATTTCCATTTTCACCATAGTCCTGAATGTGCTCTCAATGGTCCCTTCATGGATGCGTCCACGACAGATTCCAAGTTGCGTAATGTAAAGAAAGATTTACCTATGTGAGACGAATACTCATATCACAAGTAGTTTCCTAGAAAGTTTCTTTCCAATTTTTGTCTGAGGCTATTTCCCTTTTCACCATCGGCATCAACATGCTCTTGAATATCACTTGGTACCTGTTCCTCCAAAAGGGTTTCTCTGATGCTGTATGAGAAAGGAGGTATAACATTGTGAGTGAAATGCACATGTCACAAAGCAGTTCCTCGGAAAGCTTCTCTCCAGTTTCGTTCTGAACATGTTTCTTATTTCACCATAAGCTTCAAAGTGCTGCCGAATATGCCATCAAACGCTAAACATATACAGGGTTAGAAAACTCATCAATGGAAAGAGAGACTGAAATGAATGAGAGGAATTAAGACGACACAAAGCAGTTTCACAGAAAGCTTCCTTCTGGATTTTACCTGAGGATATTTACTTTTCCATATGCTAAGGATCGTTCCCAAATGTCCTTTTGCAGATTCCACAAAAACAGTGATTTCAAGCTGCTCAATCCAAAGAATGGTTTAACTCCTTGAGACGAATACACACATTGAAAGCAGTTGCTCAGAAAGATTCTCTGCAGGTTTCATCAGAAGATGTTTCCTCGCTCACCACAAGCCTCTGGGCGTCACTAAATATCCCTTCCAAGATTCTTCAAAGAGAAAGTTTCGAATCTGGGCAACATAGAGTAAGCATTAACTCTGTGAAGTGAATGATCATAACAGAGAGCAGATTCCTGGAACGCTTCTTCCTCGATTTTATTTCAGTATAGTTAACTATTCGCCATAGTCCTCAAGGCGTTCCGAAATATCACTTCTTTGGTTTCACAAGAACAGTGTTCAAACACTGCCTTGTGAGAAAAGAGGTATAACTCCCTGAGTGCAATGCATACATCCCAAAGTAGTTTCACAGAAAGCTTCTCCACAGTTTTTATGTGAAGATATCTCTTCTTTCACTGTAGGCGTGAATGTGTTCCCAAATGTCCGTTCACGGATCTGTGTGTGACGGAGTTTCCAAACTGCATAATATAATTAAAGTTTTAATCATATGAGACGAGTAAATATATCTAACACAAAGCAGTTTCACAGAAATCTTCTTTCCAGTTTTTGTCTGAGGATATTTTCTTTTTCACCATAGTCGTCGCTATACTCCTGAATATCTCTTGATAGCTTTTTCTCCAAAAAGGATTCTGGAATCCTCTAGGAATAGAAAGGTATATACCTGTTAGTGGAATGCACACATCATAAAGCAGCTCCTCAGAAAGCTTCTCTCCAGTTTCTATCTGAAGACATTCCCTTTCTCACCGTAAGCCTCAAAGTCCTCCAGTGTATCCCTTCGCACACGAAACACAGTGTTATGACACAGCTCAATGAAAAGAGAAGCTTAACTGTGTGAGCGGAATTCACGTGACACAGAGCAGTTTCACAGTAAGCTTCCTTCTGGTTTCTCTCTGAGGTTATTTCTTTTTCAGGATATTCTAAAGAGCGTTTTCAAATGTCCTGTCTCAGATTCCACAGAAAGAGTGAATTCAAACTGCTCAATCCAAAGAATGATTTAACGCTATGAGACGAATACAAGCATCACAAAGGAGTTGCGTGGAAAGTGTCTCTCCGATTTTTGATGGAAGACATTTCCTTGCCTCACACAGGCCTCCGGTCGCCACTTACTATCTCTTCACAGAAACCTCAAAGACCGACTTTCAAACTGGGAAATGTACAGTATGCTTTAACCCTGTGAAAAGAATGGACATGTCAGAGAGCAGTTTCTTCCAGTGCTTCTTTCTCTTTTTTATTTGATGACATTTCACTTTTTGCCATAGTCTTCAATGTGCTCCGAATATCACTCTTTTGGTTTTACAGCAACAGTGTTCAAACTGTGCCTTATGTGAAGAAAGTTATAACTCCCTAAGTGGAATGCACACATCACCAAGCAGTTTATAAGAAAGCATCTTTCCAGTTTCTATCTGACTATATTTCCTCTTTCGCCATAGGTCCAAATGTGATCCCAAATATCCCTGGAAGGATCCATCCACTAGGGAGTTTCGAAGCTGCATAATGTAAAGAAAGCTTCATCTATGTGAGATGAATAAACATAGCAAAAATCAGATTCACAGAAAGCTTCTTTCCAGTTTTTATCTGAAGATATAACCTTTTTCAGCCTAGTCCAGAATGTGCTCCTGAAGGTCCCTTCGTGGATCCGTCCATGACAGTTTCCAAACTGCGTAATGTAATTAAAGTGTTAACTATGTGAATCAAATAAATATATCCAACACAAAACAGTTTCACAGAAATCTTCTTTCCAGTTTTAGTCTGAGGATGTTTCCTTTTTCACCATAGTCATCTCTATACCCCCAAATATCACTTGGTAGCTTTTTCTCCAAAAGGGATTGCAGAATCCTCTAGGAGAAGAAAGGTATATTTCTGTGAGTAGAATGCACACGTCACAAAGCAGCTCCTCAGAAATCTTCTCTACAGTTTCTATCTGAAGTTGTTTCCTTTCTCACCGTAAGCCTCAAAGTGCTCCTGAATATCCCTTCACAGACTAAACAAAAACAGTGTTATGATACAACTTAATGAAAAGAGAAGTTTAACTGTGTGAGCAGAATTCACGTGACACAGAGCAGTTTCACAGAGCACTTCCTTCTGGTTTCTTTCTGAGGTTATTTCTTTTTCAGGATATTCTAAGGAGCATTTTCAAATGTCCTTTCTCAGAGATCACAGAAGCAGCGATTTCAAACTGCTCAATCCAAAGAATGATTTAACTCTCTGAGATGAATACAAACATCACAAAAGTGTTGCGCAGAAAGCTTCTCTCCAATTTTCGATGGAAGACATTTCCTTGCTTAACAAAGGCCCCCGGTTGCCATTTACTATCGCTTTGCAGAAACTTCTAAGACCGAATTGCAAACTGGGAAATGTAGAGTAATCTTTAACCTCTCAAAAGAGTGGTCATGACACAGAGCAGTTTCTTCCAGTACCTCTTTCTGTTCTTTTTGAACGATATTTCACTTTTTGCGATAGTCTTCAATGTGCTCTGAATATCACCCTTATGGTTTTACAAAAACAGTGTTCAAACTATGCCTTATGAGAAGAAAGTTATAACTACCTGAGTGGAATACACACATCACCAAGCAGTTTCTTAGAAAGCTACTTTCCAGTTTTTATGTGATGTTATTGCCTATTTCACCATAGGCCCAAATGCGATGCCAAATATCACTTCACGAATGCATCCACGAGGAAATTTCCAAGCTGCGTAATGTAAAATAAGCTTCATCTATGTGAGATGAATAACCACAGCAAAATGCAGATTCAGAGAAAACTTCTTCCCAGTTTTTATATGAATATATTTCCTTTTTGACCCTAGTCCTGAATGTGCTCCCGAAGGTTCCTTCGTGGATCCGAGCATGACAGTTTCAAAGCTACATAATGTAAAGAAAGCTTCATCTATGTGAGATAAGAGTGTGAGCCTCACACAGGCCTCCGGTCACCACTTAATATCAAACTGGGAAATGTACAGTAAGAGTTAACCCTTTCAAAAGAAAGCACATGTCAGAGAGCAGTGTCTTCGAGTACTTCTTTCTGTTTCTTATTGGAAGACATTTCACTTTTTACCATAGTCTTCAATGTGCTCCGAATATCACTCTTTTGGTTCTACAAGAAGAGTGCTCACACTGTGCCTTATGAGAAATGAGATGAGAGTTATGACTTCCTGAGTGGAATGCACACATCACCAAGTAGTTTCTCAGAAATCTTCTATCCAGTTTTTATCTGACTATATTTCCTATTTCATCACAGACCAAAATGTGATTCCAAATATCTCTTCGTGGATCCATACACGAGGGAGTTTCCAAGCTGTTTAATGTAAAGAAAGCTTCATCGGTGTGAGATGAATAAATATAGTAAGAACCAGATTCACAGAAAGCTTCTTTCCAGTTTTTATCTGAAGATACTTCCTTTTTCACCATAGTCCAGAAAGTGTTCCTGAAGGTCCATTAGTGGATCTGTCCATGACAGTTTCCAAGCTGCATATTGTAAAGAAGGCTTTATCTATGTCAGATGATTACACATATCACAGAGTGGTTTCCTAGAAAGCTTCTTTCCAGTTTTAATCTGAGGCTATTTCCCTTTTCACCATTGGCATCAACATGCTCCCGAATATCACTTGGTACCTGTTTCTCCAAAGGGGTTACTGCGACGGTGTATGAGAAGAGAGGTATAACACTGTGACTGGAATTCACACGTCACAAAGCAGTTCCTTGGAAAGCTCTCTCCAGTTTCTGTCTGAACATATTTCCTTTTTAACTGTTAGCCTCAAAATGCTCCCGAATATCCCATCACACGCTAAACATACACAGGGCTAGAAAACTGCTCAATGAAAATAGAGACTTATCTGAGTGAGAGGAATTAAGATGACACAGAGCGGGTTCACAGAAAGCTTCCTTCTGGATTTCACCTGAGGATATTTCTTTCTCCATATTCTAAGGATCATTCCCAAATGTCCTTCCTCAGATTCCACAAAAACAGTGATTTCAAGCTGCTCAATCCGAAGAATGGTTTACCTCTATCAGACGAATACACACGTCACAAAGCAGTTGCTCAGAACTTTTCTCTGCAGGTTTCATCGGAAGGTGTTTCTTTGCTCACCACAAGCCTCCAGGCATCACTAAATATCCCTTCACAGATCCTTCAAAGACAGAGTTTTGAAACTGAGCAACATAGAGTAAACATTAACTCTGTGAAGTGAATGCACCTATCTGAGAGCAGATTCTTGGAACTATTCTTCCTCGATTTTATTTCAGAATATTTCACAATTCGCCATAGTCCTCAATTCGTTCTGAAATACCATATTTTCGGTTTCACGGGAACAGTGTTCAAACACTGCCTTGTGAGAAAAGAGGTATAACTCCCTGAGTGGAATGCATACATCACAAAGTAGTTTCTCAGAATGCTTCTATCCAGTTTTTATATGAATATATCTCCTCTTTCACCATAGGCCTGAATGTTCTCCCGAATGTCCCTTCACAGATCTGTGCATGACGGAGTTTCCAAACTGTGTAATATAATGAAAGTTTTAACTATGCGAGATGAATAAATATATCAAACACAAAGCAGTTTCACAGAAATCTTTTTTCCAGTTTTTTTCTGAAGATATTTCCTTTTTCACCATAGTTGTCACTATTCTCCCGAATATCTCTTGGTAGCTTTTTCTCCAAAAGGCATTCCGTAATCTTCTAGTAGAAGAAAGGCATATTTTTGTAAGTGGAATGCCAACATCAGAAAGCAGTTCCACAGAAAGCTTCTCTCCAGTTTCTATCTGAAGGTGATTCCTTTCTCATCGCAAGCCTCAAAGCCATCAAAAACATCCCTTCATAGACTAAACAAAAACAGTGTTATGATACAGCTCAATGAAAAGAGAAGTTTAACTGTGTGAGCGGAATTCGGGTGACACAGAGCAGTTTCACAGAAAGCTTCCTTCTGGTTTCTCTCTGAAGTTTTTTTGTTTTTCAGGATATTCCAAAGAGCGTTTCCAAATGTCCTTTCTCAGATTCCACAGAAACAGTGATTTCAAAGTGCTCAATCGAAAGAAAG
The DNA here is from genome assembly GCF_002776525.5 of Piliocolobus tephrosceles. NCBI lineage: Eukaryota > Metazoa > Chordata > Mammalia > Primates > Cercopithecidae > Piliocolobus > Piliocolobus tephrosceles. The sequence continues at coordinate 126,420,763 of NC_045435.1, read as the reverse complement.
ATTTACATCTATAAGATGAATACAAACATCATGAAAGAGTTGGGCAGAGTGATTCTCTCTAATTTTCCATGAAAGACATATCCTTGCCTCACTCAGGCCTCTGGTTGCCACTTAGGATCCCTTCGCAGAACCCTCAAAGACCGACTTTCAAACTGGAAAATGTAGAGTAAGCTTTAACCCTTTGAAAAGAATGGACATGTCAGAGAGCAGTTTCTTCGAGTGTTTCTTTCTGTTTTTTATTGGACAACATTTGACTCTGTGCCATTGTCTTCAATGTGCTCCGAATATCACTGTTTTGCTTTTACAGGAACAGTGGTCAAACTCTGCTTTATGAGAAGAAACTTCATGGTTCCTTCCATGACAATTTCCAAGATTCGTAATGTAAAGAAAGCTTTATCTATGTGAGTTGATTACACATATCACAGAATCGTTTCCTAGAAAGCTTCTTTCCATTTTTTGTCTGTGGCTATTTCCCTTTACACCATCGGCACCTGCATGCTCCCGAATATCACTTGGTAGCTGATTCTCCAAAAAGATTTCCCCGATGCTGTAATAGAAGAGATGTATAACACTGTGAGTGGAATGCACACGTCACAAAGCAGTTCCTCGGAAAGCATCTCTCCAGTTTCGGGCTGAACATATTTCCTTTTTCACTGTTAACTACAAAGTGCACCCGAATATCTCATCACATGCTAAACATACACAGGGCTAGAAAACTGCTCAATGAAAAGAGAGGCTTATGTGAGTGAGAAGAATTAAGACGACACAGAGCAGGTTCACAGAAAGCTTCCTTCTGGATTTTACCTGAGGATATTTCTTTCTCCATATTCCAAGGATCGTTCCCAAATGTCTTTCCTCAGATTCCACAACAACAGTGATTTCAAGCTGCTGAATCCAAAGAACGGTTTACCTCTAGGAGATGAATACACACATCACAAAGCAGTTGCTCAGAACGTTTCTCTGCACAGCTCTTTTGTGATGTTTGTGTTCATCTCATAGAGTTAAATCATTCTTTGGATTGAGCAGTTTGAAAACACTCTTTCTGTGGAATCTGAGAAAGGACATTTGGAAACGCTGTTTAGAATATCCTGAAAAGAAATAACCTCAAATAGAAACCAGATGCAATCTTTCTGTGAACCTTCTCTGTGTCATGTGAATTCCACTCAAACAGTTAAGCTTCTCTTTTCATTGAGGTGTATCATAACACTGTTTTTGTTTAGTCTGCGAAGGGATATTCTGGGGGGCTTTGAGGCTTGTGGTGAGAAAAGAAACGTCTTCAGATTGAAACTGGAGAGAAGGTTTCTGGGAATCTGCTTTGTGACGTGTGCATTCCACTCACAGAAATATACTTTTCTTCTCCTAGAGGATTCTGGAATCTCTTTTGGAGAAAAAGCTACAAAACAGATATTGGGAGTATAGGATAGGCTATGGTGAAAAAGGGAATATCCTCAGAAAAAAACTGGAAAGAATATTTGTGTGAAACTGCTTTGTGTTAGATACATTTATTCATCTTGCATAGTTAAAACTTAGAATATATCATGCATTTTAGAAACTGCGTCATGCACACATCTGCGAAGGGACATTTGGGAGCACATTCAGGCCTATGGTGAAAGAAGAGATATCTTCATATAAACACTGGATAGAAGCTTTCTGAGAAACTACTTTGTGATGTATGCGTTCCACTCAGGGAGTTATACCTCTTTTCTCACAAGGCAGTGTTTGAACTCTGTTCCTGTGAATTCGAAAATGTGATATTTTGGAACGCATTGAGGACTATGGCAAATAGTGAAATATACTGAAATAAAATTGAGGAAGAAACGTTCCAAGAATCTGCTCTCAGATAGGTGCATTCACTTCACAGAGTTAATGCTTACTCTATGTTGCCCAATATCGAAACTCTCTCTTTGATGTATCTGTGAAGAGATACTTAGTGACGCCCGGAGGCTTGTGGTGAGCGAGGAAACGTCTTCTGATGAAACCTGCAGACTAACTTTCTGAGCAACTGCTTTGTGATGTGTGTATTCATCTGCTAGAGTTAAATCATTCATCGGATTGAGCAACTTGAAATCACTGTTTTTGTAGAATCTGAGGAAGGACATTTGGGAATGGTCCTTAGAATATGGACAAAGAAATATCCTCAGGTAAAATCCAGAAAGAAGCTTTCTGTCAACCTGCTCTGCATCGTCTTAATTCCTCTCACTCAGGTAAGCCCCTCTATTCATTGAGCAGTTTCCCAGCCCTGTGTATGTTCAGCATGTGATGGGATATTCGGGAGCACTTTCAGGCTAATGGTGAAAAAGGAAATATGTTCAGACCGAAACGGGAGAGAAGCTTTCCAAAGAACTTCTTTGTGGCGTGTGCATTCCACTCAGTGTTATACCTCTCTTCTCATACAGGGTAAGAGAAACCCTTTTGAAGAAACAGGTACCAAGTGATATTCGGGAGCATGTTGATACCGTTGGTGAAAAGAAAAATCGCCTCAGACAAAAACTGGAAAGAAGCTTTCTAGGAAACTACTCTGTGATATGTGTAATCATCTCACATAGATAAAGCCTTCTATACTTTATGCAGCTTGGAAACTGTCATGGACGGATCCATGAAGGGACCTTCGGGAGAACATTCTGGACTATGGTGAAAAAGGAAATATCTTTAGATAAAAACTGGGAAGAAGCTTTCTGTGAATCTGCTTGTTACTATGTTTATTCATCTCACACAGATGAAGCTTTCTTTACATTACACAGCTTGGAAACTCCCTCGTGGATGTTTGAGATCACAATCAGGCATATGGTGAAAGAGGAAATATAGTCAGATAAAAACTGGAGAGAAGCTTTCTGAGAAACTCCTTGGTGATGTGTGCATTCCACTCAGTGAGTTATACCTTTCTTCTCATAAGGCGCAGTTTGAACACTGTTCCTGTAAAACCAAAAGAGTGACATTCGCAGCACATTGAAGACTATGGTAAAAAGCGAAATGTCATCCAATAAAAATAGAACGAAGTGGTCGAAGAAACTGCCCTCTGACATGTCCATTCTTTTCACAGGGTTAAATCTTACTCTACATTTCCCCATATGAAAGTCGGTCACTGAGTGTTCTGTGAAGGGATATTAAGTGGCGACTGGATGCCTGTGTTAGGCAAGGAAAAATCTTCAATCGAAAATTGGGGAGAAGCTGTCTGCGCAACTCCTTTGTGATGTTTGTATTCATCTCGTAGAGTTAAATCATTCTTTGGATTGAGCAGTTTGAAATCACTGTTTCTCTGGAATCTGAAAAAGGACATTTGGAAATGCTCTTTAAAATATCCTGAAGAAGATATAACCTCAGAGAGAAACCAGAAGGAAGCTTTCTATGAAACTACCCTGTGTCACGTGAATTCCACTCAAACTGTTAAGCTTCTCTTTTCATTGAGCTGTACATAAACGTCTTTGCAGGATCTGTGAAGGGATATTTAGTGACTCCTGGAGGCTTGTGGTGAGTGAGAAAATGCCTTCCAATGAAACCTGCAAAGAAACGTTCTGAGCAACTGCTTTGCGATGTGTGTATTCATCTCATAGAGGTAAACCATTCTTTGGATTGAGCAGCTTGAAATCACTGTTTTTGTGGAATCTGAGGAAGGACATTTGGGAACAATCCTTAGAATATGGGGAAAGAAATATCTTCAGGTAAAATCCAGAAGGTAGCTTTCTGTGAAATTGCTCATTGTCGTCCTAATTCCTCTCACTCAGTTAAGTCTCTCTTTTCATTGAGCAGTTTTCTAACCCTGTTTGTGTTTAGCATGTGATGGGATATTCGGGAGCACTTTGATGGTAACGGTGAAAAAGGAAATATGTTCAGACCGAAACTGGTGAGAAGCTTTCCGATTAACTGCTTTGTGACGTGTGCATTCCATTCACAGTGTTCTACCTCTCTTCTCATACAGCGTCGGGAAAACTTTTGGAGAAACAGGTACCAAGTGATATTCAGGAGCATGTTGATGCTGATGGTGAAAAGTGAAATAGCCTCAGACAAAAACTGGAAAGAAGCTTTCTAGGAAACTCCTCTGTGATATATGTAGTTATCTCACATAGATAAAGCTTTCTTTACATTACACAGCTTGGAATCTGTCATGGACGGATCCGTGAAGGGACCTTCAGGAGCACATTCTGGACTATGGTGAAAAAGGAATTATCTTCAGATAAAAACTGGAAAGAAGCTTTCTGTGAATCTGCTTTTTGCTATGTTCATTCATCTCACATAGATGAAGCTGACTTTACATTACACAGCTTGGAAACTCCCTCATGGATGGATCCACGAACGATATTTGGAATCACATTCAGGCCTACAATGAAATACGAAATATAGTGAGATAAAAATTGGAGAGAAGCTTTCTGAGAAACTGCTACATGACATTAGCATTCCACTCAGGGGGTCGTACCTTTCTTCTCATAGGGCACAGTTTGAACACAGTTCCTGTAAAACCAAAACAGTGATATTCAGAACACTTTGAAGAATATGGCAAAAAGTGAAATGTCGTCCAATAAAAAACAGAAAGAAGCACTCGAAGAAACTGCTCTCTGACATGTCCATTCTTTTCACAGGGTTAAATTTTCCTCTACATTTCCCAGTTTGAAAGTTGGTCTTTGAGGGTTCTGCGAAGAGATACTAAGTGGCAACTGGAGGCCTGTGTTGAGCAAGGAAATTTCTTCCATCGAAAATTGGAGAGAAGCTTTCTGCGCAACAATTTTGTGATGTTTGTATTCATCCCATAGATATAATCATTCTTTGGAATGAGGAGTTTCAGGTCACTGTTTCTGTGGAATCTGAGAAAGGACATTTGGAAGCGCTATTTAGAATATCCTGAAAAAAAAAAAAAAAAAAAAAAAAAAAACCTCAGAATGAAACCAGAAGGAAGCTTTCTGTGAAACTGCTCTGTGTCACGTGAATTCTGCTCACACAATTAAGCTCCTCTTTTCATAGAGCAGTATTATAAGAATGTTTTTGTTTAGTCTGCGAAGGGATATTCAGGAGCGTTTTGAGGCTTACGGTGAGAAAGGAAAAGTTTTCAGATAGAAACTGGAGAGAAGCTTTCTGAGAAGCTTCTTTGTGACGTGTGCATTCCACTCTCAGAAATATACCTTTACTCTCTTAGAGAATTCCATAATCTCTTTTGGGGAAAGAACTACCAAAACACATTCGGGAGTGTAGGGAGGGCTATGGAGAAAAAGGAAATATCCTCAGACAAATACTGGAAAGAAGATTTCTGTGAAACTGCATTGTGTTAGGTATATTTATTCGTCTTGCATAGTTAAGACTTTTCTTATATTATGCTGTTTGGAACCTCGTCATACACGGATCAGCGAAGGGACATTCGGGAGCACATTCATGCGTACGGTGAAAGAGGAGATATCTTCAGATAACAACTGGGTAGAAGCTTTCTGAGAAACTACTTTGTGATGTATGCATTCCACTCAGGGATTTACACCTCTTTTCTCTCAAGGCAGTGTTTGAAAACTGTTCCTTTGAAAATGGAAATGTGATATTTTGGAAAGCATTGAAGACTATGGCAAATAGTGAAATAATACTGAAATAAAATTGATGAAGAAGCATTCGAAGAATCTGCTCTCCAATATGTGCATTAACTTCCCAGAGTTAAAGCTTACTATATGTTGCCCAGTTTTGAAACTCTGTCTTTGAAGAATCTGTGAAGGGATATTTAGCAATGGCCGGAGGCTTGTGCTGAGCGAAGAAACGTCTTCTGATGAAACCTGCAGAGAAATGTTCTGAGCAACTGCTTTACGATGTGTGCATTCGTCTCATAGAGTTAAACCATTCCTTGAATTAAGGAACTTGAAATCACTGTTTTTGTGGAATCTGAGGAAGTATATTTGGGAACGATCCTTAGAATATGGAGAAAGAAATATCCTCAGGTAAAATCCAGAAGAAAGCTTTCTGTGAAACTGCTCTGTGTCATCTTAATTCCTGAGACTCAGATAAGCCTCCCTTTTCATTGAGAAGTTTTCTAGCCCTGTGTATGTTTAGAGTGTGATGGGATATTTGGGAGCACTTTGAGGCTAAAGGTGAAAAAGGAAATATGTTCAGACTGAAACTGGAGAGAAGCTTTCCAAGGAACTGCTTTGTGACGTGTGCATTCCAGTCACAGTGTTATACCTCTCTTCTCCTACAGCGTTGGGGAAATCCTTTTGGAGGAAAAGGTACCAAGTGATATTCGGGAGCATGTTGATGCCAATGGTGAAAAGGGAAATAGCCTCAGACAAAAGCTGGAAAGAAGCTGTCTTGGATACTACTCTGTGATACGTATAATCATCTCACATAGATAAAGCTTTCTTTACAATAGGCAGCTTGGAAACTGTCATGCATGGATCCACGAAGGGACTTTTGGGAGCACATTCTGCACTATGGTGAAAAAGGAAATATCTTCAGATAAAAACTGGAAAAAAGCTTTCTGTTAATCTGCTTTTTGCTATGTTCATTCATCTCACATAGATGAAGCTTTCTTTACATTATGCAGCTTCGAAACTCCCTCGTGGTTGGATCCCTGAAGGGATATTTGGGATCACATTCAGGCCTACGGTGAAATAGGAAATACAGTCAGATAAAAACGGGAGAGAAGCTTTCTGAGAAACTGCTTGGTGATGTGTGTATTCCACTCTGGGAGTTGTAACTTTCTTCCCATAAGGCACAGTTTCAATAGTGTTCCTGTAAAACCAAAAGAGTGATATTCAGAGCACATTGAAGTCTATGGCAAAAAGTGAAATATCGTCCAATAAAAAACAGAAATAAGCGCTCAAAGAAACTGCTCTTTCACACGTCCATTCTTTTTACAGGCTTAAAGATTACTCTGCATTTCCCAGTTTGAAAGTCGGTCTTTGAGGGTTCTGTGAAGGGATAGTAAGTGGAGACCGGAGGCCTGTGTGAGGCAAGGAAATGTCTTCTATCGAAAATACGAGGAACCTTTCTGTGCACCTCTTTTGCGATGTTTGTATTCATCTCATAGAGTTAAATCACTGTTTGGATTGAGCAGTTTGAAATCACTGTTTCTGTGGAATCTGAGAAAGGACATTTGGAAATACTCTTTAGAATATTCTGAAAAAGGAGTAACCTCAGAGAGAAACCAGAAGAAAGCTGTCTGTCAAACTGGTCTGTGTCACGTGGATTCCACTCACACAGTTAAGCTTCTCTATTCTTTGAGGTGTATCATAACACTGTTTTTGTTTAGTCTGTGAAGGGATATTCCAGAGGGCTTTGAGGCCTACAGTGAGAAAGGAAACACCTTCAGATAGACTGGAGAGCAGCTTTCTGAAGAACTGATTTGTGACGTGTGCATTCCACTCACAGAAATATAGTTTTCTTCTCCTAGAGGATTCCAAAATCCCTTTTGGAGAAAAAGGTACCAAGAGATATTCAGGAGTATAGCGATGACTACGGTGAAAAAGGAAATATCCTCAGAAAAAACTGGAAAAAAATTTCTGTGAAACTGCTTTGTGTTAGATATATTTATTCATCTTGCATAGTTAAAACTTTAATTATATTACACAGTTTGGAAACGTCGCCATGTACAGATCTGCAAAGGGATGTTTGGGAGCACATTCAGGCCTACGATGAAAGAGGAGATATCTTCAGATAAAAACTGGATAGAAGCTTTCTGAGAAACTACTATGTGATGTATAAATTCCACTCACACAGCATCAGGGAAACATTTTGAAGAAACTGGGGCCAAGTGATATTCGGGGGCATGTTGATGCCTTTGGAGAAAAGGGAAATAGCCTCAGACAAAAACAGGAAAGATTCTTTCTAGAAAACTACTCTGTGATATGTGTAATCATCTCACACAATTAAAGCTTGCTTTGCATTACGCACCATGGAAACTGTCTTGGAGAGATCCACAAAGAGACCTTTGGGAGCACATCCAGGACTAGGGTGAAAAAGGAAATATCCTCACATAAAAACTTTAAAGAAGCTTTCTGTGATTCTGCTTTTTGCTTTGCTTATTCATCTCACATAGATGAAGCTTTCTTTACATTATGCAGCTTAAAACTCTCTCATGGATCGACCTGCAAAGGGATATTTGGGAGCACTTTCAGGCCTATGGTGAAATAGAAAATATAGTCATATAAATACTGGAGAGAAGCTTTCTGAGAAACTGCTTGGTGATGTGAGCATTCTACTCAAGGAGTTATAACTTTCTTCTCATAAGGCAGAGTTTGAACACTGTTATTGTAAAACCAAAAGAGTGATATTCGGAGCACATGGAAGACTACGGCAAAAAGTGAAATGTCATCCAATAAAAGAAGAAAGAAGCACTCGAAGAAACTGCTCCCTGACATATTATTTCTTTCCACAGGGTTAAATCTTACTCTGCATTTCACAGTTTGAAAGTCGGTCTTTGAGGGTTCTGTGAAGGGATAGTGAGTGGCGCCCAGAGGCCTGTCTGGGCAAGGAAATGTCTTCCATTGAAAATCGGGGAGAAGCTTTCTACACAACTCTTTTGTGATGTTAGTATTCATCTCATAGCGATAAATCATTCTTTGGATGGAGCAGTTTGAAATCACGGTTTCTGAGGAATCTGAGAAAGGACATTTGGAAACGCTCTTTAGAATATCGTGAAAAAGAAATCATCTCAGAGAGAAACCAGAAGGAAGCTTTCTGTGAAACTGCTCTGTGTCACGTGAGTTCTACTCACACAGTTAAGCTTCCCTTTTCATTGAGCTGTATCATAACACTGTTTTTGCTTAGTCTACGAAGGGATTCTCTGGAGGTCTTTGAGGCTTACAGTGAGAAAGGAAACATCTTCAGAGAGAAACTGGAGAGAATGTTTCTGAGGAGCTGCTTTGTGACGTGTGCATTCCACTCACAGAAATATACCTTTCTTCTCCTAGAGGATTCTGGAATTGCTTTTGGAGAAAAAGCTACCAAGAGATATTCAGGAGTATAGTGACTTCTCTGGTGAAAAAGGAAATATTCACAGACAAACCTGGAAATAAAATTTCGGTGAAACTGCTTTGTGTTATATATATTTATTCATCTGACATATTTTAAACTTTAATTACACTACGCAGTTTGGAAACTCGGTTATGCACAGATCTGCGAAGGGACATTCGGGAGCACATTCAGGCCTATGGTGAAAGAGAAGATATCTTCAGATGAAAATTGGATAGAAGCTTTCTGAAAAACTACTTTGTGATGTATGCATTCCACCCAGGGAGTTATACCTCTTTTCTCACAAGGCAGTGTTTGCACACTGTTCCTGTGAAACCGAAAAAGTGATGTTTCGAAACGCATTGAGGATTATGGTGAATAGTGAAATATACTGAAATAAAGTCGAGGAAGAAGCGTTCCAAGAATCTGCTCTCTGATTGGTGCATTTACTTCATAGAGTTTATGCATACTCTATGTTGCCCAGTTTCGAAACTCTGTCTTTGAAGAATCTGTGAAGCAATACTTAGTCACGCCTGGAGGCTTGTGGTGAGTGAGAAAACGTCATCCAATGAAACCTGCAGAGAAACATTCTGAGCAACTGCTTTGCGATGTGTGTATTCGTCTCCTAGAGTTAAACCATTCTTTGGATTAAACAGTGTGAAATCACTCTTTTTGTGGCATCTGAGGAAGAATATTTGTAAAGGACCCTTAGAATATGGAGAAAGAAACATCCTCATGTAAAACCCAGAAAGAAGCTTTCTGTGAAACTGCTCTGTGTTGTCTTACTTCCTGTCATGCGGATAAGCCTCTTTTCATTGAGCAGCTTTCTAGCACGCTTTATGATTAGCGTGTGATGGGATATTCGGGAGCATTTTGAGGCTAATGATAAAAAAGGAAATATGTTTAGACCAAAACTGGAGAGAAGCTTTCCGAGGAACTGCTTTGTGATGTGTGCATTCCACTTACATTGTTATACCTCCCTTCTATGTTTATTTTTGCTATGTTTATTCATCTCACATAGACGAAGCTTTCTTTATATTATGCAGCTTGGAAACTCCCTCATGGATAGATCCGCGAAGGGATATTTGGGATCACATGCGGGCTTATGGTGAAATAGGAAATATAATCAGATAAAAACTGGAGAGAAGCTCTCTGAGAAAGTGCTTAGTGATGTGCGCATTCCACTCGGGGAGCTATAAATTTCTTCTCATAAGGCACAGTTTGAACACTGTTCCTGTAAAACCAAAAGAGTGATATTCGGACCACATTGAAGAATATGGCAAAAAGTGAAACGTCGTCCAATAAAAAACACAAAGAAGCACTCCACAAAACTGCTCTCTGACATGTCTATTCTTTTCACAGGGTTAAATCTTACTCTACATTTCCCAGTTTGAAGGTAGGTCTCTGAGGCTTCTACAAAGGGATACTAAGTGGCGACCGGAGGTCTGTGTGAGGCAAAAAAAAAAAAAAAAAATGATTTCCATTGAAAATTGGAGAGGAGATTTCTGCGCAACTGTTTTGTGATGTTTGTAGTCATCACATAGTGTTAAATCATTCTTTGGATTGAGCAGTTTGAAACCCTCTTTCTGTGGAATCTGAGAAAGGACATGGGAAACGTTCTTTAAAATATCCTGAAAAAGAAATAACCTCAGAGAGAAAACAGAAGGAAGCTTTCTGTGAAACTACTCTGTGTCACGTGAATTCTGCTCACATAGTTAAGCTTCTTTTTCATTGAACTGTATCATAATGCTGTTTTTGATTAGTCTGTGCAGGGATATTCTGGAGGGCTTTGAGCCTTATGGTGAGAAAGGAAACGTCTTTAGATAGAAACTGGAGAGAAGCTTTCTGAGGAGCTGCTTTGTGACGTGTGCATTCCACTCACAGAAATATACCTTTCTTTTCCTAGGGGATTCCGGAATCCCTTTTGCAGAAAAAGCTACCAAGAGATATTAGGGAGTATAGCAACGACTGTGGTGAAAAAGAAAATATCCTCAGACAAAAACTGGAAAGAAGATTTCTGTGAAACTGCTTTGTGTTAGAAATATTTATTCATCTCACATAGTTAGAACTTTAATTATATTACACAGTTTGGAAACTCCGTCATACACAGATCCGCAAAGGGATGTTCAAGAGCACATTCAGGCCTATGGTGGAAAAGGAGATATCTTCAGATAAAATCTGGATAGAAGCTTTCTGAGAAACTACTTTGTGATGTATACATTCCACTAAGGGAGTTATATGTCCTTTGTCACAAGGCACTGCTTGCACACTGTTCCTGTGAAACCGAAAAAGTGATATTTCGGAACGCATTGAGGACTATGGCGAATAGTGAAATACACTGATATAAAATCGTAGAAGATACGTTCCAAGAATCTGTTCTCTAATATGTGCATTCACTTCACAGAGTTTATGCTTACTCTATGGTGCCCATTTTCGAAACTCTCTCTTGGAAGAATCTGGGAAGGGATATTCAGTGAGGCCCGGAGGCTTGAGATGAGGAGGAAACGCCTTCTGATGAAACCTGCAGAGAAATATTCTGAGCAACTGCTTTGCAATATGTGTATTCGTCTCATAGGGTTAAACAATTCTTTGGATGGAGCAGCTTGAAATCACTGTTTTTGTGGAATCTGAGGAAGGACATTTGGGAACAATCCTTAGAAAATGAAGAAAGAAATATCCTCAGGTAAAATCCAGAAGGAAGCTTTCTGTGAAACTGCTCTGTGTCATGTTAATTCCTCTCACTCAGATAAACCTCTCTTTTTATTGAGCAGATTTCTACCCCTGTGTATGTTTAGCATGTGATGGGATAATCGGGAGCACTTTGAGGCTAACAGTGAAAAAGGAAATATGTTCAGACCGAAACTGTAGAGAAGCTTTCCAAGGAACTGCTTTGTGACGTTTGCATTCCACTCACAGAAATATACCTTCTTCTCCTAGAGGACTCTGGAATCCTTTTTGGAGAAAAAGCTACAAAGAGATATTCGGGAGACTACTGTGGTGAAAAAGGAAATATCCTCACACAAAGAATGGAAATAAGATTTCTGTGAAACTGCTTTCTGTTAGATATATTTATTCCTCTCGCATAGTTAAAACTTTAATTGCATTGCGCAGTTTGGGAACTCCATCTTGCACAGATCCGCAAAAGGACATTCGGGAGGACATTCAGGCCTACGGTGAAAGAGGAGATATCTTCACATAAAAACTGAAGAGAAGCTTTCTGAGAAACTGATTTGTGATGTATGCATTCCACTCAGGGAGTTATACCTCTTTTCTCAAAAGGCAGTGTTTGAACACTGTTCTTGTGAAACCGAAAGTGTGATATTTTGGAACACATTGAGGACTATGGCGAATAGTGAAATATAATGAAAGTATATCGAGGAAGAAGCGTTCCAAGCATCTGCTCTCTGAAATGTGCATTCACTTCAGAGAGTTTATGCGTACTCTATGGTGCCCAGTTTCGAAACTCTGTCTTTGAAGAATCTGTGAAGGGATATTTAGTGACGGCTGGTGGATTATGATGAGCAATGAAACGTCTTCCGCTGAAACCTGAAGAGAAAATTTCTGAGCAACTGCCTTGTGATGGGTGTATTTGTCTCATGGAGTTAACCCATTCTTTGGATTGAGCAGCATGAAATCACTGTTTTTGTGGCATCTGTGGAAGGACATTTGGGAACGATCCTTAAAATATGGAGAAGGAAATATCCTCAGGTGAAATCCAGAAGGAAGCTTTCTGTGAAACTACTCTGTGTCGTCTTAATTCCACTCACTCAGTTAAGCCTCTCTTTTCATTGATCAGTTTTCTCATCCTGTGCATGATTAGCATGTGATGGGATATTCAGGAGCACTTTGAGGCTTACGGTGAAAAAGGAAATATGTTCAGACCGAAACTGAAGAGAAGCTTTCCAAGGAACTGCTTTGTGACGTGTGCATTAGACTCACAGTGTTATACTTGTCTTCTCATACAGCGTCGGAAAAACCCTTTTTTAGAGACAGGTCCCAAGTGATATTCTGGAGCATGTTGACGCTGATGGTGAAAAGGGAAATAGCCTCAGAAAAAAACTGGAAAGAAGCTTTCTAGGAAACTATTCTGTGATATGTGTAATCACCTCACACAGATTAAGTTTTCTTTATATTACACAGCTTGGAAACAGTTATGGATGGATCCACAAAGGGACTTTCAGGAGCACACGCAGGACTATGTTGAAAAATGAAATATCTTCAGATAAACACTTGAAAGAAGCTTTCTGTGAATCTGCATTTTCCTATATTCATTCAATTCACATATTGGAAGCTTTCTTTACATTACATGGTTTGGAAGTCCCTCGTGGATGGATCCGCGAAGGGATAGTAGGGATCACATTTGGGCCCATGGTGAAACTGCATTGTGACCTGTGAATACACTGCACAGAGTTACACTTTCCTTTTCATTGATCCGTTTGCTAACACTCTTTTCTTGAAATCTGCATTGGGATATTTCTTAGTGTAATGAAGCTGATGGAGACAAAGGAAATTTCCTCAAATAAAAACTAGAAAGTAGCTTTCTGAGAAACTACTTTGTGATATGTGAATTCATCTCACCGAGTTACAACTTTGTCTTCACGAAGCAGTTTGGTAATGCTGTTGTCGTGGAATCTGCAAAGTGATATTTGGCAGCGCATTGAGGCCCATGGTGAAAACAGAAGTATTCTCAGATAAAAACTAGAAAAAATCTTTCTGAGAAATTGCTTTCTGATGTGTGAGTTAATCACAAAAAGATTCACCGTTCCCTTCTTGCAGCAGTTTGCTAACACTCTTCTTGTGGAATGTGCAAAGTGATATTTGGGAGCTCATTGAGGGTTATGGTGAAAAAGGAAATAACCTCAGATAAAAACTGGAACGAAGCGTTCTGAGAAACTCCATTGTGACCTGTGGATGCAAGTCACAGAGTTACACTTTCCATTTCATTGATCCGTTTGCTGACACTCTTGTCTTGAAATCTGCATTGGGATATTTTTTAGCACAATGAAGCTGATAGTGACAAAGGAAATTTCCTCAAGTAAAAACTAGAAAGTAGCTTTCTGAGAAACTTCTTTGTGACCTGGGAATTCATCTCACTGAGTTACAACTTTGTCTTCAGGAATCAGTTTGCTAACACTATTGTGGTGGAATCTGTAAAGTGATATTTGGAAGCGCACTGAGGCCCATGGTGAAAATGGAAATATCCTCAGGTGAAAACTAGAAAGAAGTTCCCTGAGAAATTGCCTACTGATATGTGAATTCATCACACAGAGTTTCACCTTTCTCTACTTGTAGCTGTGTGCTAACACTGTTTTCATGGATTCTGTAAAGTGATATTTGGGAGCTCATTGAGGGCTATGGTGAAAAAGGAAATATCCTCGGAGAGAAACCAGAATGAAGCTTTCTGAGAAACTGCTTTGTGATGTGTGAATTCATTTCAAAGTGTTACACCACTCTTTCATGGAGGAGTCTACTACCACTGATATTGTGGAAGCTCAGAAGTGATGTCTTGGATATCGTTGAATCCCATGGTGAATAATGAAATATCTTGAGACAAATCCGCAGAGAAGCCTTCTCAGAAATTTCTCTGTTGTCGGTGAATTCAGCTCACAGTGTTAGATGATTGTTTTCATTCAGAAGCTTGCTAACAAGAGTTTTCGCAGAAACTGCAATAAGACACACAGTGGCGCTCCGAGACCCCAAATAACCTCAGCTCAAAGAAGAAAGAAGCTTTCTGAGAAACGGGTCTTTGCTGTGTGAATTCAACTCACTGAGTTACTCCTGTGTTTCGTGGAGCCATTGGCTAGCCCTGTTTTTGTGGAATCTGAGAAAAGATATTTCGGATCCCTTTGAAGACTATAGGGCCAAAGGAAATATCCTCCATTAAAATGAGAAAGAAGCTTTCTGAGAAACTCCGATGTGATCTGTGAATTCACGTCACAGAGTTACAACTTTCTCCTCATGAAGCCATTTACTGAGACTGTTCCCGTGGAATTTGCAAGAAGATATTTGGGAGCCTGGTGAGGGTTGTGTTAAAAAAGGAAATCTCCTCAGATAAAAACTGGAAGGAAGCATTCTGAGACACTGCATTGTGACCTGTGAATACAACTCACAGAGTTACACTTTCCTTTTCATTGATCAGTTTGCTAACACTCTTTTCTTGAAATCTGCATTGGGATAGTTCTTAGTGCAATGAAGTTGACAGAGACCAAGGAAATATCCTCAAATAAAAACTAGAAAGTAGCTTTCTGAGAAACTTCTTTGTGATATGTGAATTCATCTCACCGAGATACAACTTTGTCTTCATGAAGCAGTTTGCTAACACTGGTGTCATGGAATCTGCAAAATGATATTTGGGATCCTATGGAGGCCCAGGGTGAAAACGGAAATATCCTCAGATAAAATCTAGAGAGAAGCTTTCCGATGAATTGCTTTGTGATTTGTGAATTCATCAGAAAGTCATTCAACTTTCCCTTCTTGTAGCAGTTTGCTAACAGTGTTTTCGTGGAATATGCAAAGTGATATATGGGAGCACATTGAGGCCTAGGGTGAAAACAGAAATATCCTCAGATAGTAGCTAGAAAGAAGCTTTCTCATAAGTTGCTTTCTGGTGTGAATACATAACACAGAGATTCACTTTTCCCTTCTTGCAGCAGTTTCCTAACACTGTTGTCATGGATCCTGCCAACTGATATTTGGGAGCTCATTGAGGGCTGCGGTGAAAAGGAAATAGAAACTGGAAAGAAGTGTTCTGAGAAACTGCATTGTGACATGTGGATGCAACTCACAGACTTACGCTTTCCTTTTCATTCATACCTTTGATAAGACTCTTTTCTTGAAATCTGCATTGGGATATTTCTTAGTGCAAAGAAGCTGATGGTGACAAAGGAGATATCCTCAGACAAAAACTAGAAAATAGCTTTCTGAGAAACTTCTTTGTGACATGTGAATTCATCTCACTGAGTTACAACTTTGTCTTTATGAAGCAGTTTGCTAACACTGTTGTCATGGAATCTGCAAAGTGATATTTGGAAGCTCACTGAAGGCTATGGGGAAAAAGGATATATCCACAGATTAAAACTGGAAAGAAGCGTACTGGGAAACTGCATTATGGTATGTTAATACAACTCACAGAGTTACAGTTTTCTCTTCAGGGATCAGTTTGCTAACACAGTTTTCTTGAAATCTGCAATTGGATACTTCTGAGCCCAAAGAAGCTTACTGTGACAAAGAAAATATCCTCAGACAAAAACTGCAAAGAAGGTCTCTTAGAAACTTCTTTGTGATGTGTCAATTCATCTCGCAGGGTTACACTTACGTTTCATGGAGCAGTCGATCAACACTGTCTTTGAGGAACCGGAGAAGTGCTATTTTGGATTGCATTGAGCCTACGCTGTTACAAGAAATATCCTCAATTAAAAACGTGAAAGAATCTTTGTGACAAAGTTCTCTGTGATATGTGAATTCAACTCACAGAGTAACAACTTAGTCTTCATGAAGCAGTTTGCTAACAGTGTTTTCATGGAATCTACAAAGTGATATTTGAGAGCGCATTGAGGCCTATGGTGAAAACGGAAATATCCTCAGATAATAACTAGAAATATGCTTTCTCAGAAGTTGCTTTCTGACGTGTGAATTCATAACACAGAGATTCAATTTTCCGTTCTTGCAGCAGGTTCCTAACACTGTTGTCGTGGATTCTGTCATTTGATATTTGACAGCCCAGTGAGGGTTATGGTGAAAAAGGAAAGTTCCTCAGATAAAAACTGGAAGGAAGCGTTCTGAGAAACTGCATTGTGACCTATGAATACAATTCACAGAGTTACACTTTCCTTTTCATTGATCCGTTTGCTAACACTCTTTTCTTGAAATCTGCATTGGGATATTTCTTAGCACAATGAAGCTGACGGAGACAAAGAAAATATCCTCAAATAAAAACTAGAAAGTGGCTTTCTGAGAAACTTCTTTGTGATATGTGAATTCATCTCACCGAGTTACAATTTTAACTTCATGAGGCAGTTTGCTACCACTGTTGTCGTGGAATCTGAAAAGTGATATTTGGGAGCGCATGGAGGCCCATGGTGAAAACGGAAATATCCTCAGGTAAAATCTAGAGAGAAGCTTTCCGATAAATTGCTTTGTGATTTGTGAATTCATCACAAAGACATTCACCTTTCCCTTCTTGTAGCAGTTTGCAAACAGTGTTTTCGTGGAATCTGCAAAGTGATATTCGGGAGTGCATTGAGGCATATGTTGAAAGCGGAAATATCCTAAGATAATAACTAGAAAGAAGCTTTTGTAGAAATTTCTTTGTGATGTGTCAATTCATCTCACAGAGTTACACTTACTTTTCATGGAGCAGTCGATTAACACTGTCTTTGAGGAACTCAAGAAGTGCTACCTTGGATTGCATTGAGGCATACACTGTTACAATAAATATCCTCAATTAAAAACGTGAAAGAAGCTTTGTGACAAACTTCTTTTTGATATGTGAATTCATCTCACAGAGCAACAACTTAGTCTTCATGAAGCAGTTTGCTAACAGTGTTTTCGTTTAATCTGCAAAGTGATATTTGGGAGGGCCTTGAGGCCTAAGGTGAAAACGGAAATATCCTCAGATAATAACTAGAAATAAGCTTTCTCAGAAGTTGCTTTCTGATGTGGGAATTCATAACACAGAGATTAACTTTTCCCTTTTTGCAGTAGTTTCCTAACACTGTTGTCGTGGATTCTGCCAAGTGATATTTGGGAGCTCATTTAGGGTTATGGTGAAAAAGGAAATATCCTCAGATAAAAAGTAGAAAGTAGCTTTCTGAGAAACTTCTTTCTGATATGTGAAGTCACCTCACCGAGTTACAACTTTGTCTTCACGATGCAGTTTGCTAACACTGTTGTCATGGAATCTGCAAAGTGATATTTGGAAGCTCTTTGAAAGCTATGGTGAAAAAGTACATATCATCCGATTAAAACTGGAAAGAAGCTTTCTGAGAAACCGCATTATGATGTGTGAATGCAACTCACAGAGTTACACTTTTCTCTTCAGAGATCAGTTTGCTAACACAGTTTTCTTGAAATCTGCAAATGGATACTTCTGAGCGTAATGAGGCTTACGGTGACAAAGGAAACATCCTCAGACGAAAACTAGAAAGAACCTTTCCTAGAAACTTCTTTGTGATGTGTAAATTCATCTCACAGAGTTACAGTTATGTTTCATGGAGCAGTCGATTAACACTGTCTTTCAGGAACCTGAGAAGTGCTACCGTGGATCGCATTGAGGCATACACTGCTACAGGAAATATCCTCAATTAAAAACGTGAAAGAAGGTTTTTGACAAACTTCTTTGTTATATGTGAATTCATCTCACAGAGTTACAAATTAATCTTCATGAAGCAGTGTGCTAACAGTGTTTTCGTGGAATCTACTAAGTGATATTTGAAAGTGCATTGAGGCCTAAGGTGAAAACGGAAATATCCTCAGATAGTAACTAGAAAGAAGCTTTCTCAGAAGTTGCTTTCTGATGTGTGAATTCATAAAACAGAGATTCACTTTTCCCTTCTTGCAGCAGGTTATTAACACTGTTGTCGTAAATTGTGCCAAGAGATATTTCCGTGCTCATTGAGGGCTGTGGTGAAAAATGAAATATCCTCAGATAAAAACTGGAAAGAAGGGTTCTGACAAACTGCCTTTTGACATGTGGATGCAACTAACAGAGTTACAATTTCCTTTTCATTGATCCGTTGCTAAGACTCTTTTCTTGAAATCTACTTTGGGATATCCCTTAGCGCAATGAAACTGAAGGTGACAAAGGAAATATCCTCAGATGAAAACTAGAAAGAAGCTTTCATAGAAACTTCTTGGTGATGTGTGAATTTATCTCACAGAGTTACACTTACGTTTCATAGAGCAGACCATTAACACTGTTTTTCAGGAACCTGAGAAGGGCTACTTTGGATCGCATTGAGGCCTATGCTGATAAAGGAAATATCAGTTCAAAACGTGAAAGAAGCTTTCTGAGAAACTTCTTTGTGATCTGAGAATTCATCTCACAGAGTTCCAACTTACTCTTCAGGAAGCATTTTGCTAACACTCTTTTCGTGGAAACTGCAAAGTGAAATTTGGGGGCCCTCTGGGGCCCATGGTGAAAAAGGAAATATTCTCAGATAATAACTAGAGAGAACCTTTCTGAGAGATTGCTTCCTGATGTGTGACTTCTTCACACAGAGTTCCACCCTTACCTTCTTGGAACAGTTTGCTAACACTGGTGTCGTGGAGACTGCAAAGTGATATTTGGGAGCTCATGGAGGGCTATGGGGAAAAAGGAAATAATCTCAGATAAAAACTGGAAAGAAGCCTTCTGAGAAACTGCATTGTGATATGTGAATGCAACTCACAGAGTTACATGTTTCTCTTCAGTGATCAGTTTGCTAACACAGTTTTCTTGAAATCTGCAATGGGATACTTCTTAGCGCAATGAAGCTCATGGTGAGAAAGTAAATATCCTCAGATGAAAACTAGAAAAAAGCTTTCTTAGAAACTTTTTGGTGATGTGTGAATTCATCTCACAGAGTTACACTTACTCTGGGAGCAGTTCATTAACACTGTCTCTTGAGGAACCTGAGAAGGGCTACTTTGGTTCGCATTGAGGCCTATGCTGACAAAGGAAATATCATCAGTTAAAAAAGTGAAAGAAGCTTTGTGAGAAACTTCCTTGTAATCTGTGAATTCATCTCACAGAGTTACAACTTAGTGCTCAGGAAGCAGTTTGCTAACACTCTGTTCGTGGAATCTACAAAGTGATATTTGGGAGCCCACTGGGGCCCATGGTGAAAAAGGACATATCCTCAGATTAGAACTAGAGAGAAAGTTTCTGAGAGATTGCTTTCGAATGTGTGACTTCATCAAACAGAGTTCCACCCTTCCCTTCTTGGAGCAGTTTGCTAACACTCTAGTCGTGCATTCTGCAAAGTGATATTTGGGAGCTCTTTGAGGGCTATGGTGAAAAAGGAAAATCCTCAGACAGAAACTGGAAAGAAGCATTCTGAGAAACTGCATAGCGATGTGTGAATGCAACTCACAGAGGTACACGTTTCTCTTCAGTTATCAGTTTGCTAAGACAGTTTCCTTGAAATCAGCAATGGGATTCTTCTTAGCGCAATGAAGCTTACGGTGACAAAGGAAATATCCTCAGATGAAAACTAGAAAGAAGCTTTCTTAGAAACTTCTTGGTGATGTGTGAGTTCATCTCACAGAGTTTCACTTATATTTCATGGAGCAGGCAATTAACACTGTCTTTGAGGAACCTGAGAAGGGCAACTTTGGATCACATTGAGGCCTACGCTGATAAAGGAAATGTCATCAGTTAAAAACGAGAAAGAAGCTTTCTGAGAAACTTCTTTATGATCTGTGAATTCATCTCACAGAGTTACAACTTAGTCCTCAGGAAGAAGTTTACTAACACTCTTTTCGTGGAATCTGCAATGTGATATTTGGGTGCCAATTGGGGCCAATGGTGAAAAAGGAAATATCCTAAGATAATAACTAGAGAGAAGCTTTCTGAGAGATTGCTTTCTGACGTGTGACTTCATCACACAGAGTTCCACCATTCCCTTCATGGAACAGTTTGCTAACACTGTTGTCATGGATTTTGCAAAGTGATATTTGGGAGCTCAGTGAGGGCTATGGTGAAAAAGGAAATATCCTCAGAAAGAAACTGGAAAGAAGCCTTCTGAGAAGCTGCATTGTGATATGTGAATGCATCTAACAGAGATACACATTTCTGTTTAGTGATGAGTTTGCTAACACAGTTTTCTTGATATCTGCAATGGAATATTTCTTAGCACAATGAAGCTTATGGAGAAAAAGGAAATAACCTCAGAGGAAAAGTACAAAGAAGCTTTCTTAGAAAATTCTTGGTGATGTGTGAATTCATCTCACAGAGTTACACTTATATTTCATGGAGCAGGCAATTAACACTGTCTTTGAGGAACCTGAGAAGGGCAACTTTGGATCACATTGAGGCCTACGCTGATAAAGGAAATTTCATCAGTTAAAAATGAGAAAGAAGCTTTCTGAGAAACTTCTTTCTGATCTGTGAATTCGTCTCACAGAGTTACAATTTAGTCCTCAGGAAGAAGTTTGCTAACACTCTTTTCGTGGAATCTGCAATGTGATATTTGGGTGCCACTTGGGGCCCATGGTGAAAAAGGAATTATCCTAAGATAATACCTAGAGAGAAGCTTTCTGAGAGATTGCTTTCTGATGCGTGAATTCATGACACAGAGTTCCACTGTGCCCTTCATGGAACAGTTTGCTAACACTGTTGTCTTGGATTTTGCAAAGTGATATTTGGGAGCTCAGTGAGGGCTACGGTGAAAAAGGAAACATCCTCAGAAAGAAACTGGAAAGAAGCCTTCTGAGAAACTGCATTGTGATATGTGAATGCATCTAACAAAGATACACATTTCTGTTTACTGATGAGTTTGCTAACACAGTTTTCTTGATATCTGCAATGGGATACTTCTTAGCGCAATGAAGCTTACAGTGACATAGGAAATATTCTCAGATGAAAACTAGAAAGAAGCTTTCTTAAAAACTTCTTGGTGATGTGTGAATTCATCTCAGAGAGTTACACTATTGTTTTCTGGAGCAGTGCATTAACACTGTCTTTGAGGAACCTGAGAAAGGCTACTTTGGATGGCATTGAGGCCTACGCTGATAAAGG